>NC_139717.1:33495160-33987660 GCF_964188405.1 Protomyctophum parallelum
AATGCGGCACTCTGTCAGTGGAAAATATAGGCACGCATCGCTGTGGCAACAGTCCAGGGCAAGAATTATGGGATGGCGAGTGTATCATCACCCAGACGCTCATGCTTATAAGACTCAGGGGACAGGAGGATAATATCTATATCTATTAAAAATTGTCAGATCTACAAGTCGATGTGTAACATAACATCAGCTAATTTTGGTGTGTGACAGCAAAGTATTTCACGACAAAATATAAATCAGTGTTGATTTTGACAGCAATTTAGTTTTATTTATTTTTGTTCTCTTTGGAATGTAATTAATTTAGTTTGTCTAGTTTTAGTCGACTAAATATCATAAGATTTTAGATTATTATCATTTTATTTAGTAATGACTGATTTTACATTTGGTTGCATGCTGAAAATAGCAGATCTGCAAGCTATGCTGCGATGCGTTGTGAGCTTGTAGGTCTGCTATTTTCAGAGCGCAACCAAAACATAAAATCACTTATTTTAGGTCTACTGGATCTCTTCTCCCTCCTTAACAGTTTAGTCTAGTTTTTATTTGTTTACTAAATTGACAATAAAATGTAGTGTTAGTTTTAGTCATGAAAGCCTTTTCAGACGGGGAGCATGTGACGCAGACGTTGTCGCCTGGATCAACGACAGGTCTGCTCCATGTCTGCTCATACAATGCAAAATACCATTGCATTGTCACCCCTCGACTTCTCTGCGTCTACAAAAAAACGCAGGCCACTCATTGAAAATGAATTTAGGTGCGTCAGTCGCTGCCCATCTGAAAAGGCCTTTAGTTTTTATTCAGTAATTTGTCAGTCAAAAAAGGTAGTCAACGAACATTTTTTGTCATAGTTTATACACTGCTGCAGCTTCCCTGTGTGTTTGGCTTGTCAGGCCATTGGCTGTGACAGCTCTGTTGTCATTGTCTGGGACGGCTGCCCGGCTTGGGTCAAGAGAATAGACCCACAGACAGTCCATATCCACATTATTCTATCAAAATGTCATGCAAACAAAACGCGCTCAACCCCACCGACCTTCATCAGCGTCAACTCAAACAACACACATAGAGTAGAAATAAGCTCATAGTGGAGTTGTGTATTCCCATTCTTTTGAGCAGTGGTTCTCAAACATTTTCATGTCAAGGACCCCCAACTGTCGCAGGTTCGAGTCCCGATGACCTTTGCTGCATGTCTTAATTCCCCCCCCATCTCTCTCCCCATTTCCTGTCGTAATACTGTAAAATCTATCAATAAAGGCAAAAAGTCAAAACATATATCATATAATTTAATAGTTCTAAGCGGATGGTTTCTTTCTTTTGTGAATAGTTTTTCCCCCCATTTCTGCTGTATTTAGATGGGACAGTGGAACATAGAGATAGGAAAGACTGCAGAGAGAGGAGGCGAGGGATGACATGTAGTAAAGTACCGTGGGTCAGATATGAGTCAAGAGACCGTCATGTAGCATTTATGAAGCATCTTACTCAGTGATCCACCTAAGCCCATTCATTTTTGATGTTGTACTCACACCCACGCAGATGCAATAATACCTTTGAGGAGCTTACTTGATTTCAAGCTAATAACTTTGCCTGCTGACATTTTGTTCAAACATGGAGATCAACAACAAACATCCCTCAGCAGGACGTTCTGAGCACTGCCTACCTGTAATGGAGAACAGCTTCCGATGGAGGTATATTATCCTCAGATCAAAAACATAAAATGGCTGCCTTCAATCGGTAATTTTCTTTTTTCAGTGGTCTTTGAGAGATTTTCACCTATAATGATATGCCCAATATTGGCATTGATTATTATTATTAGATCATCGATTAATTTTATAATCTATTTAAAGAATGTCATGATAATTTCATGAATACATAATGCTGACACAATCCATAAGTTCCACATGTCCATGTTTACATACTGTAGGCAGCCAAGTTCATTGTGAGACAGCATGACATGTTAATTCTTTCTTACCACTCTCCGTTCTTCTTTTTGCCTTCAATCCAGAAATCCATCAAACAATCCATGAATCCATAGTGTCTATTTAGTCTTGTACTCCAAAAAGCAAAGCAAGAGAGTAGTAGAGAGTACCGGGCCTTTACACTGACTGCTTTGAGCAAAAAAACATTATAAAAATGAAATGAGGAATGTCCAAAAGTTAAAGTTGAACTCAAAAAAGGTTAATTCCATAGTTCCAGTCTTGAAAACATGAAGTGGATGTAAACAGGAAGTAGGCCTATAAACAGGAAGTAGGTGTAGTATTCACATTTTGTCAGACCACAGAATAATAACCCATCCAGCCCCAAGGGAGGCTGAAGCGCTCGGCCCTACTGGTAAGAGCTGGGACTGCAGGCGGACCCGTGGAGTTATGACGATCAGAATAATACTCTAGCCTAATTAGAATATTCTTTTTTAGAAAATATAAAAAAATGGTTTCAAAGTAATGAAAAATAAATATTTTTTTCTTTTTGTGGAAGGCTGTGGGGGGGTGTTGTCCACTGAATAAGTTAACTACTTATAGTCCATCTTCTAGCCAGAAGATGCACTCTAAGGGTATAGCATGGCACAGTGGCACACTGCCCAACAGATGGCGGTGCAGTGGGTGCACTCTAGGCCAGGGTATAGCATCAGAAGACTGGTAAACCTTGGGTGTTAATATAATAATAATCCCTAATATAAATAAAGAGATATATAAGATATATAAAGAGATTTTTGGTGTAGAGGGAAAAAAGGAGCAACCTGACTCCTTTGAAGAAGCTTGCCTCACTCGTTTCACACTTAGTACCAGTCAGGTTAAAAAAGGAGAGGACCAAATAGATTGTAAAACTATAAGTAGGCCTACTGCATACGTGTTTAAGGTTTTATGAGCGCTAACATACATCTTTGGATATACTGTAGTGTTCCAGCTACATTTCAATGAAATCAGATGATTTTAATCCCATTACATGCAATCTCTTATTCCCCGACCGTGCCTGAATGTACTGTATACAGGCGGCTCTTCACTGCCTTTTTATTTCCACCCTCAGGGGATGATTAGTAGCTGGCAAACCATGCGATGTCAGCCCAGCTTAACTGTTTTGATTTGGCAGCACAGACCAACAACTAGTAATCTGGATAGAAGCATGGCATATCCCGTGGTGGAAAGTAACTAAGTAGATTGACATAAGTACTGCACTTACGTACAATGTTGAGGCATTTGTACTTTACTTGAGTATTTCCAATGTCTAATACTTTTACTTCTACAACCACTACACCATGAATAGGCACGCGTTGCTACTATTGTTACTATACTTACTGCCTGCGATCTGTTTATGCGTCTATGAGTTGGAATATGATAGGGCTGTTTTATTGCAGGCATAATAACAATAATATTTGTGTGTCCCTTGATGTCGCATGCAGAGTCTCTGCACAACTACCCAATCTATCCGGACTGTTGTTATAGTGTGAAATGATTCCATTAAAGCGTGTCCGCATGCTCTCTCTCTCTCTCTCTCTCTCTCTCTTTCTCTTTTCCTGTCCTCTCTTTTCTTGTCTCATCTAGTGGATCTGTAGTGGTAGCAGCTTGTCATCTGAACATGAGCGCTTTTATGTTGTTCCACTTATAAACAGAAGATGATTTGGGCAGTGTGCATGGGGAGGAGCCTGCCAATCGAGGTCTCACGGCTCCGGATAATGGTAGCATCACTGTTTAACTGGCCACATGGTTCCTCGCCACCCCTTACACAGCACACACACACACACACACACACACACACACACACACACACACACACACACACACACACACACACACACACACACACACACACACACACACACACACACACACACACACACACACACACACACACACACACACACACACACACACACTCACACACACACACACACACACACACACATTCACTGACATAAAACTTTCACTAAACCAGCTGTGCCCGGTTGTCCGTCCCTATCCCTGAGTATCCACAAACTGCCTGGCGTTTAATGCCGTCTCTTGTTTCCAAAGAACCGATACAGGCAATAATAGCCACAAATGGGGCATAAATCAGGGCAGGATTAAAACATTTAGCCGTGTTAGGAGACGTGAATGGTGCAATTTGGATGTTCAGTTGTCATTATACACGGTCGATTTAGTCCCCTCTGTGTCTGTCTCTGTCCTCTCTGTGTGGCCTATACGGGCGGTGTGGAAGCTTTCACGTCACACACAAAAGTGTAAATATATCTCAGTGTAATATGGATGCAAATTGACCTGTTTTTTTTGTTCCTGTGGAATTTCACAGGAGACTAGTACTCTATTTCACAGTCCCTTCATATGCTCCTCTCTCTCTCTCTCTCTCTCTCTCTCTTACGGTCATGTTTTACATAATATATTTTTGTTTGTTTGCCAGATTGTGAAAGAGATTTTCCCTCTCTCCTCTCCTCTCCTCTCCTCTCCTCTCCTCTCCTCTCCTCTCCTCTCCTCTCCTCTCCTCTCCTCTCCTCTCCTCTCCTCTCCTCTCCTCTCCTCTCCTCTCTAAATTGAATCCTGTGTATCATCCCTTCCACATGCCTCCTGTCCCTCTGGACATCCTGGGCAGATGAGTCCTGGTGGGGTAATACAAGGGCAGGGGCAAGCTGCACTCATGGGAGAGCGCTGTGTTGCGTTGTCCACAGTTTGGGATGTGTGGCCTATTCAGGCCACACATCCTGGCTGGCATAATGGTTTCTGAGCAAAATAGAGGGTGGTATAAAAAGTAACCACTTAATCACATAAGATAACCCATTAAGACCTGAGGTCAATTCTACAAAATACAAATACCTTCTAAATCAGTACAGTAGTTTGAAAAAATAGCAGATGTACAAGCTTGCAGCACGGCACAAAGTGACGCGCTGTGATCTTGTATATCTTCTATTTGTTTATAGCCAGCGCAAAAATGACAGATGCTTTCCTGGTTTTAATGGGTCCATTTTTAGACCTAACCCTAGACTTGAACTGCTTTTTTGTTCATCCAAATACAATCCAACCCTACAACTAGCACTTCACTCTGCTTGTATCCCTGATTGTCACCTTTGTTCAATAGCTGGTAGTTTACTATCCAGATACTATATTATCTTGGTCACTTGTTGTTTTTTACGTTACGTTTTCAAAGATTAGTTTTTTATGAACACAAATGTTAAGAATGTTATTTAGACAAATACTAGGTTCATTATTGAACATGTTCTAGTTTATTTGAGGCACTGCATTGTTCTCTCTGAAGTTTGAAATCGATCTATGTGACTATATTTACCTTGTTGACTATAGCTCTGACCAGAGATCATGTTTACTCTGCTTATTCTGATCTTAATCCACAGAAAGTGTTCAGGGATGGTGAAAACATGACTCTGAGGTTAAATGCGAACTGTAGGGGGTGACGATTACCATCCCCCGTGTCCCCGCATGACACCGCTGCAGCAGAGGGTCCACAGCTCGTTGATCTTTCTCCCTCCCTCTCTGCTCTGCCTTCATTATGAGGCGTTCTCTTGTCTCTGTATTAAGTGGAGACTGCAGTCTTCTGCTGCAGCATGCTGTTCAGGGTGCATGGTGAAACACCCTGCAGCAGCACATTTTCAAGCTGCCTGTCTCTCTCTGTCTCCTTCTCTGTACTGTCAAATCCATCCTGAGTGCTGTGTATGCTTCAAGGACACCCATAACTCTGTGTACGAATATACGAGACACCCATTTAGTTGCATTAGCACAATCTCAGAGTTAAAGACCTGTAAGGGTCCATTTGGAACCCTGAGGGCCCCATGGACCCCACTTTGAGGACCACTGCTGTATAAAATACATAGATTCTAGGTAGTGTTTTAGATGTTCAGGGTAGTTTCCCTCGATCAATCTCTCTTAGGGATGGGAATTGATCAGACTTTATTGATACCGATGCCATTAGCTATTCTGCTTATCGGTCTGATTCTTTATTGATTCCTGATCAATATTTAATGTGGAAAAACAGTAGGCCTGCACAGGTCTTCAACTGTTTTACTATCTCTGAACACAGTATAGAAACAGTTGAGAAATAGCTGTGTATGTCTGCCTGATGACATTTGAACAAGTTAAAATGAATGAATGAAGGGGCACGGTGGCACAGTCACCGTCCTGGGTTCGATTCCCGCTGGGGATGCTGTGGGTGCTGGCGATGTGTTCTCTCCATCAGTGCCCATACCCGAGGCGGGGTTGGCAAAAGGGCCTTTCTGTGTGGAGTTTGCATGTTCTCCCCGTGTCCCCCAGGGGGGAAAAAAACATGCAGTAATCCTGGTCTGTGGTCTCTAAACTGCCTCCCCCTGGCCAGCCAGGGTGCCTGATGGAGGGGAAAGGAACTAGTTCCTTCCACGCCAACCAGGGAAACTTCCCCCTGTCAGGTGTAAAGGAGCGACTTGGACACTCATGCATGAGTTCAAGTCCGTTTCACAGGGGTGCAAAATGGGTTACAAAATTGTGGGATAAAGATTTACAAACAATGAATTGATGCAACTTATTTTGTATTTATATTTGTAGGTTTTCCTTTTTCATCAGTATAAACACATGACGTCATTGTTTGCAATGTGCAACACGACATCATTGATGAAAATGAATTGATAAGCTCTGAGGCATGCAGAGTAAATTATTCAAATACGCTACTGTCTGCAGACACCTAACCGCACCTAACTTGCATTTATTTATACTTTGGGTGGCATACAGTAGTAGTAGTTGTAGTGGTAGAAGTAGTGGTATCATTTATCATACAGTAGTAGTAGTTGTAGTGGTAGTAGTAGTGGTATCATTTATCATTCACTGGAGTCATTGTTCCCATTGAACCCTGAGCACTCTGCTTGTTTGTGAACTTATCCCACTTGCTTAGACAGCATATATCTGAACTCTAAATAACTAAATTATGAATACCGGTATGTATAAAGTAAAAGCCAGGTTACAGATCCTTCCCACCAAACTCAACCTTTCCCTCTGGTTCCCCTCCACCCATGCACCTCATTGCTTGCGTCACACCACAGGGCTTGTTACAGAAACTATGCCACACATTCTGAATGGCTGTTATGCCTATAAAGGGCTTTACAATTTACATAGCACGCCACAACAGAATAGTTGATCTCATAACAAAGGACATATCTAAACATTTTGTCTGTGAGAATCTACAAACATTCCTGTGTCAAACCTTCCATGTTTCAACTTTGTACTGAAAGTCTCTCTGCTAACACACCAGATGTTGTTGTCAATGAAGAGAATAGATCAGTTTTCATTCTTGAAGTGGCCTTTATGACCAAAGTCATTAAATACCAGCCGCTCCTCCAGACGATCATAGAGCTAGGCTATAGGTGCAATCTACTAGTGTTTATCTTCGACAGCCTAGGACATGTACATAGTTTGGATGTAAGAGGCTTCCAACAACTTGGGATGCCAAAAAAGCAGCTAAACGGCTTACAAAATTCTGTGCAATCTCTTCTACTATCGGTAGCCACCAAATATGGCGAAGACGCTGTTACTTGTACCCCTGAAGGGTGTGTGGGTATTTGTCCGGGATTAGCTGACTGCATTCTGTACAGCACCTTGTAAATGTGTGTGTGTGTGTGTGTGTGTGTGTGTCTCGCGTGCGTGCGTGCGTGAGAGAGAGTACTGCACCAAGAATAACTCAAACACTTAACATCCTCCTCTTCTTTCTCCATCTTCCAGTTCTTCCCGTACGGTGATGCGTCAAAGTTTGCCCAGCATGCCTTCAGGACGTTTGACAAGAACGGTGACGGCACCATCGACTTCAGGGAGTTCATCTGCGCTCTGTCCATCACGTCACGAGGCAGCTTCGAGCAGAAACTCAACTGGGCCTTCAACATGTATGACCTGGACGGAGACGGCAAGATCACAAGGGTGGAAATGCTGGAGATCATCGAGGTATGGAGGATAGATATAGACTCATGCAACCTCATGGGTCCTAAAGATAGACTGATCAGTTGAATATATCAAAAGCTTTGATGATGAACCCTAGTGTTTTTGTTGAGCCATGGCTTTATCTCTAGCACCACCATCAGGCCAAAATCTTTGTACACAAGATATCTCAAAATCTAATACATTTGTATATTGCCATGAGATTTCCTTCACTGAACAACATAAGCCCTACAACGTTTTGTGAGATTGTAGATTGTATATTTTTGCTATTTCTTTCTCTTTTTTTAAAGAAAGAAGAAACCACAGAATCATGATTTTCCTTTTTTTTAAACAAGACAAGACAAACAAACAAAAAACAGCAAAAAGAAAAACTAAACTGAAAAAAGGGATCCCTCTACCCAACCCCCGCCCCAACCCCAGAAAGGTTGGGGTAAACTACACAGCTTTACTACTCTGTATTGTCCATAACACCACTTGACAACTCGGATAAATAAATAAAAATAAAAAATAAAACAAAATCCACCCAGAGATATTGAAGGTAGAACCTCAAAGAACCTACCCCAGATCTTGTCAAAAGTAGCAGGCTATCTTTTCAGGAGTACAGTATGATGAGAGCTAGTGCCAGTGTCTCTGTGAAGGTGAGTTTTTTCAGATTTCCAGTTAACCAGAATGATTTTCTTCGTAGCTGTACTGGCGAGTAACACAAAATACTCTTTGTTAAAATTTGTGTTGATCAATTTAACGTCACCCAGTAACCAAATTCTTGGAATCCTTTACTTACTGAAAGAGTTAATTAAATAACATACATTAATCAGACCAGTGTGTGTCCAGTGGAAACCTCGTATGAATCTGATCTCAGGTCAGAATGGGTTAAAAAAGTACAAAATATCAACCCACCGCTTCCCTCTTGTCTTCTCCTGCAGGCCATCTACAAGATGGTGGGCACCGTGATCATGATGAAGATGAACGAAGACGGCCTGACGCCAGAGCAGAGGGTGGACAAGATCTTCTCCAAGATGGACAAGAACAACGACGACCAGATCTCGCTGGAGGAGTTCAAGGAGGCGGCCAAGAGCGACCCCTCCATCGTATTACTGCTGCAGTGTGACCTCCAGAAATAGGCCCGGAGGGCGAAGCAAGCCCTCCCCCACAGCCACCACAGACTGCACAGCGAGAATTTCATGTTCCATTCAGTTTGCAGCTATATTTCCACTGAAAAAAAACAAAACAAAAAAAATAATATATATATTATGCTTGGACTACCTTTCAATGGATCCGCTTCTTGTGTTTGAAACACTCGTGTGCATGAGAATGTTATTTGCTATAAAAAGATCAACACGTAACATATAACAACAGTGTGCGAATGGAAAAGTGCGGGTTGCACGTTGACACTTGAAACACACACACACACACACTCACACACACACACACACACACACACACACACAACACACGCACGCATGTACACATGCACACACACACACACACACACACACACACACACACACACACACGCACACACACACACACACACACGCACGCACACGCACACACACACACACACACACACACACACACACACACACACACACACACACACACACACACACACACACACACACACACACACTCTCTCTCTCCCTACATATTGACCCCTTGCACAAATATATAAATATATATATAGATATATAAATATGAATAATATATTTGAATTGTTTAAAGATCAACTGCCAAAATGTGAAGTGTGCAAAGTATTTTCCATACAGTCTCATTCAACTGGAGCTTGCGCATCGGTAATGTGCTACATTAAAGATTTATTGCTACTCTACTTATTGTTCAGAGTTTACTGATGCTAGTTATACAGTATGTGATTCATGATATTGAGTATCGTCAACCAAACCAGTTTCCTATAAAGACACTAATTTACAAGAGTTCATCCATCGTCCAAATTTTAGCCCAAGATAGACGAAGAGATGGATTAGCATCTGTCCAACTTTTCCATCCAAACACCTGCTTGTACAAAACAAAAAGTAAATGTAGTTAATTTGCATGTCTTTAGGTTCTGCCTTAAAATCTCCTCAATGTGCATCCTGTAAAATTAACGGAAGCCTTATCAAAGAAACATGGTGACACTTTAAAACCGTAAGAAAAGATTTTATTGAAATGGGATGGTTATTGGTGGGTAATTATATTAGGGTAGGTTGTTCTACAAGTATTGTCACATGGGATGTAATTTTTTGTGATTTGTGGACATTTTATTTTGACTGCTATTACTGTGGGAGCATGTTTCCTTGTAGATTAGCTATAGTACATGTTGCAAAGACCTAATGCCCTATACCCCTGTGCACATAAATACTCTATCTCCTGAACCCATCTAAGTAGATATGGAAGGATGTGCAGAGTATCTGGTGAACCCACCATTCTAAATGGTGAAATGGTATGAGAAAATATAAATCGAATAGTTAATTAGTCAATTATTGATTGAAATTTAAGCTGTTGGGTTCCAAAGTATTGAGATCACAAAGTCTACACTACAAAGGCAGGTACCCTGGTGTAGCTAACCAGAGGTAGTGAATGTCTTTATATATGGTAAGAATATAAAATAGCATATGTATCTACAATATTTTATTTATTTATTTTAAGTTTGTTATCAAACTTAGTTTTAACCTTTCTCACCTCAACCACAATTTGTTTCACCCCCAATGAACATACAGGTTGCATATCAATGAGGTGAAATCCAAGTTGTTGTTTTTTTGGTTTGTTTTTTGTTTACACTGTTAGGTATAAAAGTTGTAAAGAATAACAAGGAATAAGGCCAATGCAACCTTTCTTGTTTGCATTTTTTAACTTAAGTAAATGAGTGCTCAGAGCAGCACAGACAGAAGCAGTGTGTGACATTTCTTTGTACCCTCATAAACAAGGTGACAGCGCTTGTAACTAGACATGTGTCTTGTAGGCTAAACAGTTCTTTCCCCCGACCCTCCTCATAGAAGTGTTGTTCTTTCTATTGCTACCAACCCGTCTTTTTGTACTTTTTTACTCCCCTGTATCTCTCTCTTAACATACACATGCTTATGCATACTAAATGTATATAAGTTCAGTTGAGCTATTAGAGCACCCTCCACTTAAAGACAAAAACTGCTTGGAAATAACGTGCAAGCCCTGGTCGGTTTGTAAAGACAGCTACATTAAGGTGTTAGGGCAGAGCCACAAATCCTGCTCCTCTGGTATAAAAAACAACTCTACGTAACCATACACAGTAAAATCCTGAGTGTTAATCTGAGTGTACACAGTAAAATGTTAGTTTAATTAACACTCGCAGTTAGAGTAACAATCAGGATTTTGCATTGTACTCATTATCAACACAACAAAACATCAGTCCATTGCCATCGTTTAGCAATTAGGCTTGTCCCAGTAAGTTTGTAATCAGAATTTTGCCCTGAAATGTTTATAATTACAATTATTACTATTGCTATTATGACCACGATACCAAATGCAAGCAATGGCAACTGTGTACAAGGATTCTTTTGTAGCATGTATTGTGTTCCTGATGACATGGCTGCACTACTCCCTTGTGTTGTGATTTACTCTAATAAAAGGAACTCTATGGGCCCTTGACTGTTGTTACCGCAACTCAACTCATAAGCGCTTGTTTGGTCAAACAGCTGTGATTTAGGTGTATGCCCCTCGGCTGGATAAGCTTGTTTCACTCATAAGGTTTAACCATTTCAAGTTTTAAACCCTATTGACCGGAGACCCAGGAGACTATGCTTGGTCCCCTACTTATTTTCCCCCTCTGTAGTAAATCTCTTCACCGGAAATAGCTGATCCACAAACTCACAACAGTTGTGAGCTTGTAGATCTTCTCAATCTCATTTAGCAAAATGTTTGCTTATTATTATTGTCCAGAATTAAGAAAGGAGAAGGTGAAGTTCATATCTGTGCCAACACCATGCAACTGTCAAAGTTGTTTTCCACCTTAGGCATGATTATGAAATTTTGCCCTTACCCTTGAATATGACTCACATTTGATCCAAACGTTAAACACTATCTGGCTTCCCTATTGTTGGGCATGTCATTATGAGTGAAGATTTCAAAATGTCAGACAAGCTCGAGAAGTTCACAATGCAAGGTGTTGTGAGCTTGTAGTTTGGCTTTTGTATAAAAGTATAAAATAAGTATAAAATAGGCTCTCCAGGTCATTCACACTTAATAAAACATCTGCCCATCCACATTTGAGTTATTTTGTTCACACACAGAATTTATGTTGACATCATTGCTGATTAGCAAAGCATCACTTGAATTGATTTTGCATGAGGTAACCAACACATCAAACCACATCTTTATGTCTCTTCACATGGCTTATAATGCCATTGTGGACCATGACTTTTTCAACCCAAAAGTATTTTTTTCTTCAGGGTCATTCCCTCCAAAGTTACATGAAAATCCGGCCATCTGCTATTTTGCAAAGAGATAAAACAGAATGGGGTAAGGAAATTACCTTTTTAATCTAATTAAAGTGGAGGATCACATTGTATTAATCTCAGCAGGTCATAAAAGACATTTTAACAACAACGTAAAGCAACTTGATTTTCAGTCTATTTCTAATTGAGATGGCTTTCTAAAACATTATGGTTATTGGTTTAGTCCCCAAATCAGTGTTGGTAGAGAAAACGGTTTATTTCAGCCATACTAGAATGTAGTACTGTATACAACTACTAGATGGTGCCATTTAGAAATCATTTCCAGACAGGAAAGCTTAAAAAAAAAAAAAACAGAACATAGGAGGCATTGACCGTGTAGGGTTCATTATTGCACTCTCACAGAATTACCATCATGACAGCAGAGAATTCTCAAATTAGTTTCCCCCCAAAATACTAAACTACAGGCTCACAACAACAATGCAATGAGACAAGTTGTGAGCGTGTAGATTCTCCAATTGTCTTAAGATGGTATACTGGTTAGTTAGCTGAAACTCCCATCAGCTGCCGCAGTAGTACATGCAATTTCAAGCTGCAGGCAAATTAACAAAAATGCTGAGCAAGCATCCTACACTGAAGTACGTAAATGTGTTACTGTATATTGATTAAAGTGGGTTCACACTTAGGGAAATAATTCCCCTTCATTGCTCTATTGAAATCAGCAGAGTAAAAAAAATAGTTTTTTATAAAAACAACATTTATTTTACAGAAAAGATATATATATCAAATCAAGTCATTATGACAAAAGAAATTACAAATTCAAACAGTTGGACAATGAAATCCAGAAAGGCAGACAGTTCTTTCTTTGCAATTCTATCTTGAAATGCAAGCCTAGTATAAAAAGTTATGAGAAAATAAAATAAAAACTGGTTTAACTTTTACATTAGATCCCATCAAACTAAGGTCTTTCTAAATCCAATTCCAAGTGTCTAAATTAATTTTGTCAAAATGTTGAATAGAAGATTGGATTACTTGGGCATCAGACAGTATGAGACTGTGTGGCTGTGCAGAGAACTGAAGTGACTTCCAGGTTGCTACTTTGGTGGGTCTGTGTTGATGCCGTATTTCTCTTTCAGAAGCTTCAGCTGCTCTTCTTTCTTCTTTGTGTCCATTTTCTGGAAAGCCTGGAAAACACAAAAGGAGAAAATAAGTTAAGGACATGATATGGTTTTTGTGCAAGCTCTACATTATTATTTCTTTCATGGAGAAAAAGAAAAGGTGGAGGGGGGCTGGGAGAGCAATGAGAAAAATAAAATCATACAGTAAAGTGAAACATATCTTAGATAAACAATCTAAGATATCTACATATCGTACTCCAGCTGGAACAGTATGTACATGAGTATAACATAAGGTGCATACAGCAAGGCACAAAGACTAAGTTGAAAAATCTAGTAGCACACAAATTATTTTAGGAGCACGATAAAGTTATCAAATAATGTGTTTTCCTTAGGAGGGGCTAGCGCTGATAACATGTATACCGGTATACATAGGAGGGCCTCCTATGTATACCGGTATACATAGCTTTAGTCCCCACACATCTCATGATTTGCCATTGACAATGAAAGGGGAATTCAGGTCAAATGTCCACTAAATCTTGTCCCCACACGTCTCAATATTTGCCATTGGCAATGAACGGATAAATTTGGTCAAAATTCCACTAAATATGACGTAAATTAAACATCAAAACATTAAATGCCATTGACATTGAAAGGAAAATGTAATATGTACGATTGTACGTCATATGCAAACGAGCAAATCAGCTATTAAACCAATCACAGCTAGGTATTCTGATGTACGAGATTATTCATGATGATGTATGATGATAAGAGTGTCCCTCACTACCAAGGTGTGATTTTTCTTTAATATAGTGATATGAGGTAGGGACGGGCAATATGGCAAAATATTATCAGGATCAATATATTTTCAGCAATTATCAAAATATTGATAATTATCAGGATATAATTTTTATGTTTATTTTTATATAATCTATTTAACCAATTTGTTTTTATGCTGATAGACTATTTGTTTTTTTATGCAGATAGATGCATAGATATAGATGGATTAATTAAATTAAATTAAATTATTATCTATATAGCTATCTATCTATGTTGCTCATGGATGCATGGATGGATAGACAGACTATCCGTTTTTATCCTGCTGTTCTATTGTAACATTCTCCTTGGCTTTGACTGCTTCAGACAGAACATCTGACACACAGCTACAGTAGACTATTAATTTACTAAGCTGGTAACTTACTCGGTTGCCTACCGTTGCTCGTTAATCAGGTCACACAATGGATGGACCACTGATATTTATCCAGCCAGGTCGGTGATTACTAATATCATTCGTGCTGTGCAACACATGCTTTTGTAAGCGACGCTAAGGATTGTTTTGATCGATAATAATCCGTCATGTGCGTGCGCACGTGCACTCTTTATTTGTGCGTGGAGCTGTGCACAGTGTTTCTCCCGTGTTTGGTTAAAAGTTGGCGTTCGAACTTTACAAATAAGTTTAGTATTCAACGTGCCGGGGACGCTATCATGCTGCGTTCACTCTGACACTCTGTGTGCTGCCTGCGAGGGAACAAAAGACACAAAGCACATGAGCACAGAGTGCTAAAAGGGGGAGGGCCGAGGGCGGTGCGGTGGAAGCAAGGGGAACAGATCTTCAAGCTAAAATGCATCGAGCCTCGACACGTTGTAGGCTTGTAGATCTGCTCTTTTTGGCGAACGACACCGCCGTACTACAAATATAAATGTAGGTATAGAACTGAAACTAATAGAATGTGTATTGCGGGATCAGAGTCTTAATTGTCTTTATCACGATTGAACGGTCAAATTCTGTAGTCGCACCAGTGCTACAAATTGAATTCTACAACTCGCACGGTGCTATTTTTAGTAGCATATGCGACTACCTAGTCGCACTGTCGAGCCCTGGGTGAGGGGTGTGTTAAGGGTTAAGGTTAGGTGTGCTGCCCCGTGGGAGGTGAGGGTTTGAGATATCGGACCAAATCTTTTACTTAATATTTTGCTCATATAGTGTGCAGCATCACACCAAAACACAGCCTCCTAGGTTACTGTATTTTATATTACAATTGAAGTAAACAGACAAAAGTGATACATACTCTGTTTGCATTGTAGTAGAGGACCACCAGGTATCGATTGCAGACATTGAAGCCTGACAAGTGGTCACAGGCATTCTTAGCATCAAAGATGTCCTCATAGACGACATATGCTGTTCCTCTTGATTCTGGCGTGTTCCCTCTGAAAACACATTTTACTAAATTATTAAGAGCAGGGGCATGCATTGTTACAGCATGCATCAATATCCTGACCAGACTGGTTACTAACATTTTGTTACATAACGTTTCTGTCAAACATACAAATACATTTATCAATAATTTCACCCCTACGGTGAATGCAAATATTTTAACGTTAAAGGAATAAATTAAATATTGAACCACCTACAATCAGTACACCATTAGCAGTACTAAAAACTATCTACAAGAAAATCCCTCCAGAGAGGATGTTAGAATTAGCAGTGTAGGTTCATATCCATATTTTGAAATACTTACGTTCTGATTTGACGTATTGGTCCATATTTCCCAAAGATATCATACATTTCCTCGGCTGTGATCTTGTACGGAAGGTTCCTGATGTACAGGATTCTATTTACCTCAGGAGGTAATCGTATCTGCAGGCAACAGACAACACACCCGTCAGTTACATGCATTTAAAGACGAGTAGTTACAAGACCGCAGTCTTTGTCTCACCTGAAATTTTACTCGTTTTTGACTTTTGACCAAAAGGACTTTATTATTCTCTCCGCTCATTTCCAGGCCCAGCTACATATATATAATGGTCCTGAGTTATGGCTCTCTTGGTTGTACCTAATACTAACCTCGTGCACATTGAAACACCCTAACTGAGGATCTAGTATGACTAGGAATTAAAATCAATAAAAGTTCATTCTCAGACTTTTTAAAATTACTTACTTGAATTACTTGACCAATTTAGTAGTACAGTAATGTAATTTAAACATGTTGAATACAGACCATTAGATATGTAATAGGCTGAATCTTCTCATTGGTTAGCAGTAGTGTTTGTCTTCTGCCAAAGTGTTTATGGCGTTTTGTATACGTCTTTGCATTTCACTTAAAAGTAATTTTGGTCATAGTTTCAATTAGGATTCAAGTTGTTCTCTTTGATGAGATTTAGCTTCTCAGACCCCAAACTTCAAATATCGTTGAATACGATTTTGTCCACAATTCCATACTGTAGTATTGATGTTGGTATCATAGGAGAGATAACCTGCAAGCACTGATCAAAGTAAAAATTCTTCTACATTCTCTAATTGTGTAGACTTGTAAATTAAGTAATGCCGATGTTTAACAATATTTGAATTATTGAGAATGTAAAATGAAACCAAATGGACCCACGGGTCAACTCTCCTTCCTTTAGCTGGGGACCACCTGGAACCCCTTCAAAAGACTACTACTACTAGCACCCTTGCTAAGTGCGAACTCCAACGTATTTACACTGCAATTCTCAACTGTATGACGTTGTGTTGCCGGGAGTGTGTTCATGAACATGTTCCGTCCCTCCCGAATAAACACAAAGTATAATGAACATGACATTCGTTTGTAAAGTTCTAAATGCGTTAGCCAAATAGCAGAAGCTGTGCGTTAGCCAGCTCACGTTAGCCTCTACAGCTCGCCGAAGCTGGTGTTTAAAGCTACACATGAATCGTTCGTCCTTTTAACAGCGTTCGATAGATACTAAAGACTTACATTAGCTCTTTTCGCTGCTTGCATAGCCATGGCGACGTACTTTTAATGAACAGTAAGCCCCTGAAGAAGGAAAATGTGTAACTATTTGCTCAGAATAGCACTGCTTGCTTGTCTGCTTGTGGTAAAATGGCTGGGCCTAGAGCTGGGCTGTTGTTGACGAATGACGAGCTTCCGGTTCGAACTTCTAGACCATATCCGGTCACCCCCCACACTCAACCAACACACAGTACACCTACCTACCTATAAATTAATGAAAAACATTGATTTAATATCAGTTTATACCCCAATCTATCAGTTTATAATTTAGGTCTGTGTCTAAATATTTATTAGAGATCAGAGTACAATTTTCTATACCAATAACCATAGTATAGATTTTATTTTATTTATAGTATGAAAATCCTATAAAACATACAAAAATATAGAAAAGGTAAAGTGCTAGGCTGAGGCAAGAAGCCTGAGGGGTTTATACGAGGCCTCTACCTATAAAGATAGATCAGCATGCATTTATAACTCTGATCTTTAATAAACCTATTTAAATCATGTGTATGTTTATACACAAATGCAAATCATAAAAATCAGTGGATCGGTTTTGATCAGTGATAAAAGCTTATTTGTCGAGGCGTTCAAACACCATAAAAAAAAATCTAAGTTGACGTAAATTATACATTTTAAGGTAAAGGAGTACAAACTTTGAAATATAAATGCATGTACAAATTACTCAAAGCAGTGGGATGACGATAAAGGGAAATGACTCTTATATGGAGGCATGGAGCTGCACTTTTTAATTTGATGAACGGCTGTGTATTTGTATGGGTGTTGTGTTCAACACGAAATGCAAACAAAAATCTTTTTTTTTTCAAAAACGTCACAGCAAACTTGCATGCAAAAGGAACAAATGAAAGGAACTGGAAAATAGATGAGCTTCAGTGTTGCAAAATTAAGTTGTTTTTTTTTAGCAATATGCTGTACTCAGCTCAACTGGCCCTCTTGAGGAAACAAACCATTTTTTTTTAAATGAAAAACTGTTAAATAAAACAAAACATTAAACTTAAATTCCACCCATTGGGCATATTAAATACACACTTACAATGATAACATACATCACATCACACTAAAAGTATATAAAAAAAACACTGAAGAACAAACAGTGATCCCATCATTCTGTTACGTCTGACTCGTCTTTCTGTTGCTGCCGAGCTGGATCAATCTCCTTGTCAAAGATGACAAGATCATCAGGTTCATCTTCCACCACCAGACAAAGATGAGTCACCATTGACAACTGGGCTTCTGAAAAAGCACCTGAAAAATAAACAAGTTATCAATACTCTTGAGTCCCTGACCAACTATTTCACGAATACTGATCTTGAAAGTGTCCAATTCATAAATTTTTATTGTTGCATAAAAAAACAATACATTTATTATAAATCACTTACCAAGACTGTTGTTGGAAGAATGGGAGGAGTCTTCCACTAAAACCTGTAAAATAAACTATGTCAGACATTGTCTCAGGAGGTAGAGGGGCCACCTGGGCGCCCCGAGAGTTGGTGTTAAAGTGTCCTTGAGCAAGAAACTGAACACCTAATTGCTCCCAATGAGTAGGTTGGTGCCTTGCATGGTTTCCCCTGCCGTCCAAGTTAGCCGGGGAGCCAAAAGCTACTTAAAGTATGATGACATTTTGCATTAAATAGTCTTAATATGGTGGGGTATACAAAAATGTCCATAACCTTTTTTTCGCATTTTTTCCGGCAAAGCAGACCTCTTATTCTGCAGATCTTAATGACCAAATTAATAGAAATGACATCACAGGTCCTCTCAAATTTCAGATGGCTGGCTCCCCGGCTAAGTATGAATGTATGTGTGAATGTAATGCATTGTTTTTTTTAAATTAGTTTTTGGCCTTTATTGATAGTATCAAGTGAAGATGGGACAGGAAAGAGGGAGAGAGAGAAGGGGAGAGACATGCAGCAAAGGTCATCATGAATGGGAATCCAACACGCGACACGCTGTCAGGCCAAAGCCTATATGTGGCATGAGCCTGGACCACGGGTGCCCCATGTAAAGCATTCCTAAAGTGCCTTGGATAAAAGCGCTATACGTAAATGCACCATTTACCATATGCATGTACTGTATGTGTATATGTCGGAATCAACCATGCTAAACTCAACCACTCATTTGCATGTGGTTCTGAAAAACAGCGTCACATTCTTTCATGACGGGTGTATTCTAGTACCGTGTTCCCCGTAGAAGCATCATCTGCATGCTGTTCACTGGCCTCCATTTCAGCTTCAGGTACCAGGTCTGGTGAGCACAAGCGCAAATCAGTAGAGAATGAGGAAAGAGACTGAAAGCAGGTATTGTTTACAAGTAATCAGTAGATCAAGGATCAAGATTTGAGTTTAAGATTGAAGAAGGAAGTAAGTGTTTTTCATGTTTGGCCTTTACTAATAAGTAAAGAGTTAAATTGACAAAACCTCAAGTTATATGGAAGCAAATCTAATATTCACAAGGACGAGTCTGAAATGCTATTTACTAAGTATTGCGATCGGCTGGGTATGTATGTCGGTGTCCTCCAACAGCCAACCAAGGTACATTTCAAGGTTGGTATAAGGTCAATAACGGGTCTAAAGGATTTAGAATTGCAGAGAGCTCCAGGACTAAGCAGCAGTCGTACCCAGACAGGTGCAGAGAGCTCTAGGACTCAGAGCAGCAGTCGTACCCAGACAGGTGCAGAGAGCTCTAGGACTCAGAGCAGCAGTCATACCCAGACCGGTGCAGAGAGCTCTAGGACTCAGAGCAGCAGTCATACGCAGACAGGTGCAGAGAGCTCTAGGACTCAGAGCAGCAGTCATACCCAGACAGGTGCAGAGAGCTCTAGGACTGAGAGCAGCAGTCATACCCAGACAGGTGCAGAGAGCTCTAGGACTCAGAGCAGCAGTCATACCCAGACAGGTGCAGAGAGCTCTAGGACTCAGAGCAGCAGTCGTACCCAGACAGGTGCAGAGAGCTCTAGGACTCAGAGCAGCAGTCGTACCCAGACAGGTGCAGAGAGCTCTAGGACTAACCAGCAGTCGTACCCAGACAGGTGCAGAGAGCTCCAGGACTAACCAGCAGTCGTACCCAGACAGGTGCAGAGAGCTCTAGGACTCAGAGCAGCAAGTCGTACCAGCAGTGGTGAGCGCACCTCATGGCACGCTCTGCTGTGCATTTCTAGTTTATTAATAGATTAGTTCATACTTTAACTACAGAATATGGCACCATACATATACATACAATAGTCTTCGTCGGTGCAGGTTGCATCCAAATACACATCCTAGACAGGAATAAAGAGATCAAACTTAAGTAATAAATATTTGTTGTTTATGAATTCTAATATAAATATTAATAGCATTTAGATCACATACTGTACATTTGGTGGCAAAATAACAAGTGATTATAATCAAACAGCAGGTGACCGCTAATTAATCATTGAAGCCACATTAGAGAAATGAGCTTGAACTTTTTTCCTACATTTTGACATTCTTTGCCTATGACATCCACAAAATAAGGACACCTGCACTGCATCAGTGTGCCATACTGTATGACAAAATCCATTATGAGAATACCATCAATTCAATTACCATATCAAGGAAGCAAGGCTCAGTGTGGTCTTGAGGCTCACAGGTTGCAGGTTCAATCTCAGCTAACAGGGCTGTAGGGAAAATGACATGGTAAAACAAATGCATAAAGTTCATTATGAAGACAGATACAGTGGATCACGTGAAAATTCAAGATGGTTTTAATAAGATACAGAGCACTATTTTACCCCAACATAGAATAGCGTAAAACAAGACAGATGCCTCTAGTTTGAGGGTGGCAACGTTAAAGTTGCAGAATAAGTGATGGGTTCATAGATTTGACACAAAAATGTATAGCCATTAGCCAGTACAGCTGGTGCCAATGAACAAAAAAAAGGGGCTAGTAAAAAGGGATAACCTAGCACAGTGGCTTATATTGCATTCCCCCCGCCCCCCCCCCCCCCCGTAACTCCCAATAAAGGGGCAGAGGGACAGAACATTTGTTTGCTTGGTTAAATATAGCAGTCATTGATCAGTGAAATACTGCTGCCAAACCCACATCAGGAACACCAAATACATGACAGTTTTGGTTCACAATACTTTGGAATCTTGGCACAGACATGAGCTTTCATTACTGAATTGGAGCTCAGAGAAAACTGTGTTCTGTAGTTATACTGTATGCAGTGTGCTAATTTATCGTCTTCAAACTAGAGACCAGACCAGATTCTAATAATGGCCTAGTGGCGCATGCAACATATAGGCTCTGGCCTGACAGTGCTTCGCATGATCGAGTCCCGTTCATGACGACCTTTGCTGCATGTCTCTACTCTCCCTGTCTCTCACTCCCTCTTTCCTGTCAGTCTTCACTGCAACTATCAGTAAAGAGGCAAAAAAGCCAAAAACAAATCTTAAATAAAAAAGGCTAATCGAATCAAAATACGACAACCAATGAATAATATATTCACATGAGCATACAGATACACTTGTGAACTAACCAGAAGAATGTTCATCATCACGATACGCGTCTTCTTCAATCAAGTCACACTGAAACAGAACAGGACATTTGACTGAGTCTTAATGCAACTATTGATGGCTTCGATGCCGAAATTGTAGATAAGCATTCAAGAGGCATACAGTATGTGTCAGACAAAATGGTAATGATGCATTTGTGTTCTCCTACCTTATGATGGGTGCCAACATTCTGTGCCTCCTCCGCAACAACTTCAGTCTTAACTCCCTGTTCTGCATTAAGACATTCACAATAAAAGTTCAAATCAAATAAATTCCAAACGAATCCACACCTACAACAGTATTGTACATTGCATTAGAATATAGTCGGTATACCTGGACACAGAAATAAATTCCAGTCAACTTCCAAACTCCCATAACAGGACTTACCACAATCTATTTACTGGTGAACCAAAATAAAAGGGTTATTGTTAGTTTGCTACATGGGCACTGTGTTTAGATTGAGGCTGCAAAATGCCAGTACAATTTTCTCTTTCCAGAATATAGCCATCCTGTTACATGGACTGCAGCTGACCTGACAATCTTCTGGTTAACAATACTTTGTAATCTTGGCACAGCCACAAGCTTTCATAAGGGACAGCATTGGAGCTCAGAGAAAACAGTGTTCCGTAGTTATATGCAGTGTGCTAATTTATTGTCTACAAACTAGAGACCAGACTAATAATGGCCTGGCTGGAGCGCCTGCTGGCCTAGTGGCACATGTCACATATAGGCTCTGGCCTGACAGCACTTTGCGTGTTCGAGTCCCGTTCACGACGACCTTTGCTGCATGTCTCTCCCCCTTTCCAGTCCGTCTTCACTGTAACTATCAATAAAAGGCGCAAAAGCCCAAAACAAAGCTTAAGAAAAGGCTAATCGAATCAAAATACAACCAATGAATAATATATTCACATGAGCACACAAATACACTTGCAAACTAACCAGAAGAATGTTCATCATCACGATGAGTGTCTTCTTCAATCAAGTCGCACTGAAACAGAACAGGACATTTGAGTCTTATTAATGCAACCATTGATGGCTTTGATGCCGAAATTAAATTGTAGGTAAGCATTCAAGAGGCATACAGTATGTGGACAGACAAAATGGTAATGGTGCATTTGTGTTCTCCTACCTTATGATGGGTGCCAACATTCTGTGGCTCCTCCGCAACATCTTCAGTCTTAACTCCCTGTTCTGCAGGGGTATCTATTAAGACATTCACAATAAACGTTCAAGTTCACATCAAATAAATTCCAAACTAATCCACACCTACAACAGTATTGTACATTGCATTTGAATATAGTCAGTATACCTATGCCACAGAAATAAATTCCAGTCAACTTCCAAACTCCCTATAACAGGCCTTAGTAGCCTTACCATAATCTATTTACTGGTGAACCGAAATAAAAGGGTTATTGTTAGTTTGCTACAAAGGCACTGTGTTTAGATTGAGGCTGCAACATGCTAGTGCAATTTTCTTTTTCCAGAAGACAGCCATTCTGTTCCTGTAGCATGGATTGCAGCTGACCTGACAATCTTCTGGTTAACAATACTTTGTAATCTTGGCACAGACATGAGCTTTCATAAGAGACTGCATTGGAGCTCAGAGAAAACAGTGTTCTGTAGGTATATGCAGTGTGCTAATTTATGGTCTTCAAACTAGAGACCAGTGTCTAATAATGGCCTGCCTTGTTCCAAATTTTACAAGCCCATAGCAAGTTACAAGTTGTGTGGATAATGGTCCAACTGCAAATCACAATGCAAGTTCAGTGCCAAAGCTCCACTATATACAAAATCTAGATTGATTGTCCTCACATGTACAACTGGCTGCCTGTGGTCATGCCAACTAGTATGGTGATGGTCTCAATGTACATCTTCATGGCAAAAAATAAATAAATGCATTCTTCTGTAAATACTTCAGCTACCCTAAGTACAAACCTGGTTTACAAGAACAATGTTGATGTAAATAAGGGATTCAGTGGAATAAAGTAACTTTTTACATGCCTAGATTATGAACTACGATTCAACATTCACACTGCTCAAACTTTTATAGCTGCATTTGTGGCTGGTGTTGTTTCAAGATGTTATGGACATAGTGCCTGCAAAGTCGGGACTGGTCTGCATTTGAGTGGACATACAGACAAATGCTGTCATAGCCTGCATGGCCATCTATACCAATATATTGTGTTGGCACTATACAAAGACAGCCAAAAAGGCTCTAGGCGGGTAAAAATATGGTTTGACCCTAAAAAAAATTGCAACAAAAGGTTTCTCAACTTTTTTTTGTAGTATTAGGTGTCCTTAATAACATACTAAAAGTTTGACCACCCGAAAGGTGTTATTTTCAAGATGGCCGCCGCCAGTTCTTAAAATACCATTACTCCTCCATTATTCATCCTAGAAAAATAATTTTGGTGTCTAACCCTATGTCTTGGTTATCTAGGAATCCAATTAGCATATATAAATTATATAAAAGTACAATGATATATTAAAACAATTGTTTATAAGGTTATAACAGTGTAATAGGACATTTCTCTTTTCTATAATGCCGTACTGCTGTATAGGTGAATTCATCACCTATACACAATTCACATTCTGTTGAAGCTTTCAGGAGATTTATTTTGATACCATAACAATAAGGAATATATTCATTATTACTGGGTGGTACTGTCATGTGACATTTGTAAAAGCATGGCTGCCAAGTGATAGACTGCATGGGAATATTACACAAATCATGGAATAAATTTACAGAGAAATGTCTGCCCTTTTTTTTGTAAAGGTGTCTGGTAATAATAATAATAAAAATAAGTCTCCTATAAGGGTAGTGTTTCCCAAACTGTGGGCCGGGACAAACATTGTGAAAATAGGCAATCTATAAAAGCTCACAACGCTGAGTGTCTTTGCAGCAAACACACTCAGTCAGTAGAACCAAATGGCCACTTGTCTGGTCTATGGGGAAGATGGACTCCTCAGTGGGGATACAGTGGAGAGAAATGGCCCCTCATGGGCCTAGAGCAGGGGTGTCGAACTCAACTTGGGGCGAGGGCCGCATTGGTCAAAAGGTCACTTGATGGGGGCCACAACCAGTTGCGGATGCACGCTCAATGTCTCATAGGGGATTCACACTATGGTCCCGGGTGCGCACTCGGGACCACTTGGCAGATGTTGTGGTAGTGTGAATGATCGTACCGTTCCCGGGAGCGGATCGCCCAACCGTCCCCGGGACCGCATGGGGGAGGGTCTCTGGACCGTTGAAGTGTATTCAGATACGGATCGTTCCAATGTGAATGCATGCGTACCTAAAGAAGGAAGTGGACTGTTTTTTTTTAAAGAACGTGACAATCTCTAGTCGACGAGCCAAGCGTCAACAAAAAAAAACACAGCCGCTGCACGATGCGTAACACCAGCGCATTTCTCAACGCCGCCCTTCTCCTGTTGAATCTGCTTATACGCGCAGCACCGCGCTGATCTTATTCTGCGGGCTACACGTGGCTCTTGGGCTTTGCTTGGCAGTTTCCAAAGTAAAACAAAATAATAATAATGCTAAAGTAGAATCCATAGCAAACTAATACACTGGAGCACAGAACTGACTGACAGTGAATAGCAGGCAGGCTGACAGTGAAGTAGTATCATGGCAAAAAGCCAAAGAGGCAATGCAATTCAGTGTGTCTGGATTTATTTGAGACAATGTCGCACAGTTGATGGTCAGTGTCCGTGCGCGCCAGCCATCAAGCACACCGTCATCAGGAGGATTAAAGTGTGTTATGCAAGTGTACCCGGGTGCGCTGTTGAGTCTCGGGCAATGTGAATCATGGCCATCGGGGACCAGGCAACCGTATTCGGAAACGGTTCCAATGAAACGGATTCAGTCCGTCTCAGTGTGAATCCCCTATTAGTCAGTCACTGCTATAATATCTATCTATCTATGCTCAGACCCAGCCAGCCAGCCACACACATAGTGCTCAGACCCAGCCAGCCAGCCAGCCAGCCACACACATAGTGCTCAGACCCAGCCAGCCACACACATAGCTCCGTAAGGGAGTGGTTGCACCACTCAAAAAATCTTCAAAAAACTGAAGAGGCTACTGGAGATTGGAGAACCTGATTTGGACATGATCTGATGCAGGACAATATTATGTCACTATGACAGAAAGAGAAGATGGGTCTGGCCACATTCATTCACCCCATAATCTCAGTGGAAATTGGGGAATATGTTGACAATAGTCGACAGCTCTGCCGATTAATAATCGATTAATTGAACCCACCCCCCATATTAATCAATATCACAACATGGAGGTCTTAGAACTACCACCACAGGGACAGACAAGCCCCAATCTCTCAAGCTCTCAAGTGCCCCATAGCTTTAATGGGACAAATCCAGTGACCCCCCACTCCCCATACTCCCCTGTACCCACCTGAGGGGAACCCTAGGCCCACTAAACTCTAGACCGGACCCCCCTTTACCTTCTCACCCAACCCCACCTATCATACTCCCCTCTGCACCCGGTAGAGACTTAGGTTCTGACTACTCTGCACTAAGAGTAAGTAGAGCGTCGCAGTCCCGCCCCCTTGAGAGAGACGGAGAAGAAATCACCGTTCATTTTCCTTATAGACTTTTCAAAAAGTATTTATTTATTTAAAGACGTTTACACTGCGGACAAAGCCAACTCTTGTCGTGACAAATCATGATATTAAACACAATGTTTTGGGCCAAACAAAGAATTAGAAAGTAGAAAAGAACAGCAGATTACAACACTTGTTTTTCTTCTTTGTAATTATTTGTTTGGTCCAAAATATTGTGTTTGTTGTCATGATTTGTCACGACAAGAGTTGGCTTTGTACGACGCTTATAATGTCTTTCAATAAATACGTTTCGAAATGTCTATGGGAAAAATGCATTGGGAATTATTTCCTGGGCCTGGCGTCGTCATGAAAGGGGGCGGGACTGCGACGCTCTATAATGCAAGAAATTAGTTTTGGGTGGGGTGTATAATGATGAATTATTTACAGTAGTTTGAGCCAAAGTTTATCCACCAAGCTATCCAAAACGTTTCAATATTGCAATCATGTAGGCTATTATCTATCAACTGACAATATTCTCTGCCACAACCTTCTGAATTACTGAAAATTGTGACTATTAGTTTTGTTGTGTTTTGAGGATATCTTGAAACCTTATTCCAAAAAATATTTAAATATTCAGACATTTATTAAATATTTAGTTTAGTTAACTTGAAACTGGTGACTATTTCAGAGGGTTTTAACAGAGTCACAAACACAATATTGGATTTCACAATTATCTAATTGCAATTGCAATTTGAACAAGTTCAATGGACTCCTAGACCCCAAACACATAGGGTTAGACACAAAAAGTACTTGTCTAGGATGAATAATGAAGGAGTTAGGCTATTTTAATGGTTTTTAGGCCATCTTGAAAATAACACCTTTCGGGTGATCAAACTTTGGTAAACTTTTAGTATGTTATTAGGGACACCTAATACTACAAAAAACTGTTGAGAAACCTTTTGTTGCAATTTTTTTGGGGTAAGGTGCTTTTTTTTCATAGATTTACTCGCCTACTCATCAAATAAAAATACAACCAATTAATATTATATTCACATGAGCACACAAATACACTTGCGAACTAACCAGAAGAATGTTCAGCACCACGATACTCGTCTTCTTCAATCATGTCGCACTGAAACAGAACAGGACATTTGACTGAGTCTTATGAATGAAACCTTTTTTTATTTTTTTTATTTATATTTTTTGTCCCACGATTTTGTAACCCATTTTTCACCCCTGTGTCAATCATCCTGTGATGTGATCCTGGGCTCTACACACCCTCCGCCAACCTAGGGAGAGCAGTTGCTCCTTTACACCTGACAGGGGGGAGTTTCCCTGGTTGGACGTAGCGCGTGGAAGGAACACGTTATTCCAACCAGTTCCTTTCCCCTCCATCAGGCGTCCCGGCTGGCCAGGGGGAGGCAGTTTATGAATGCAACTATTGATGGCTTTGATGCCGAAATTGTAGGCAAGCATTCAAGAGGCATACAGTATGTGGACAGACAAAATGGTAATGGTGCATTTGTGTTCTCCTACCTTATGATGGGTGCCAACATTCTGTGGCTCCTCCGCAACATCTTCAGTCTTAACTCCCTGTTCTGCAGGGGTATCTATTAAGACATTCACAATAAACGTTCAAGTTCACATCAAATAAATTCCAAACTAATCCACACCTACAACAGTATTGTACATTGCATTTGAATATAGTCAGTATACCTATGCCACAGAAATAAATTCCAGTCAACTTCCAAACTCCCTATAAGGCCTTAGTAGCCTTACCATAATCTATTTACTGGTGAACCGAAATAAAAGGGTTATTGTTAGTTTGCTACAAAGGCACAGTGTTTAGATTGAGGCTGCAACATGCTAGTACAATTTTCAACAGAAAACAAGTTTGGAATTTCTTTGTGCAGCTGCAAACAGCTGACTCAATTTCGCCAATGCTTTTGGCATTTGTTGAGATCTTCTCACTCACCAATGAATGTCTCTAATGGCACAACAGGAGATTGTGGGGATTCAGTCTGGACCTACAATTGAAACAAATGCAAATTAGAATATTCATTCAAATGAAAACGATAATTCCATTCACTTTACAACAACCACAAAGCAACAAATATAACGCCAAAAAAACTTGAAAAAGTATCAATTTAATTAAAATAATTTAATTGTACCCCATCAGAACCGAGGGAAATGTATGTTAAAAAAGGATTTCCACCATTACGTGTAGTGGGGTGTCAAACTACTGATTTGGTAAAAGATAAGTAAAAAAGGGAAAAATGCCATTGATGAGATCACCAAAGTAATAGAAACTGAATTCTTTTTTCCAAAAATAATATTGATCAGCCACATCCTGTCACACTTCGAGAGGATGTTTTCAAACATTAAAGTGGCAATGATGACCCAGAATGGCTTTGTGATCTTGCATTTTTGGTGGATTAATTGAGCACTTAATTGTGCTTCATTTAACAAAGTTGTCAAGTGCTAGAATTGAGCCTGATCGATAACTTATTAGAATTGTGGGATTGATGCCACTCACCCAGAGATTTACATCAGATTGGTTTGGTGCTTTAAACTTAACCCATTCAGGCCTAAGGCCGATTCTAAAAACGCCTCTAAATCCTGACCTAAGGTTTCTGAAAAATTCAAATATTGATATAGCAGAATCAAAATTTTTACATTTTTGAATACTGTACATACTGTACAGAACCCAAATATGGGTTCCCGGCCTGAGGGGGTAAGGTACAAATAGGGAACCCCGCCCAGAATGGGTTAAACCTGATCTGCAACCATAAAAGCCGCGAAAACTATATTTACATCATGACGGCTGTCCAAATGTTAAATTGTCATACTATTACCGTTTCCTCTGTTGTATCAGTGTCAAGACCATCCATTGTAATTGTATCTTCACTGGTATCACTTTGTTCATCCAAGGTGTCTTCTGTAAATGCATCAAAGAAAGCACACAACACTAAAATGGGAATGAAATGACTAGAATACTAAAGATGCGGTCAGGTAAGGTACCAATAAAAAAAGAAAGAAATCAAGATGAGAAGAAAATGTACCATCCAAATAATCTGGGATAGAGACTGTGTCTGTGCCGTCATCATTGTCACACTGGAAAAAAGTAATTAAATTGAATTAATTTTACAGTTAAAACGTTTTATGCTTAAAAAAATATCATTGTGACAGGATATAATGAATCCAGATTTAACATTGCAACAAGAAATACAAAAATAAATACAAAACTGCTTTAAAAAGCAGAATCTAACAATCACATACCCTTCCTGTTCAATATATTTAGCTATTGATAATTTGATAGTGTGTGCCGTTATAAATGAAGCCACACAATTCACAACATGATACAAAGCTTTCTTGCGTAGCCGGACCATCTCTGCCTACCGATACATCTAAACTTGGTGAATGGGCTAAAGAAAATAACAGCTTCACAGAACCGATGCAAATATGTTGGGGTGGTCCTTTATATTGGGACGGCAACAGGATTGGTTTTCAAAGCAGTGGGCGTAGGTTTGTCACTAGTGGTTTTCTTCAGTGTCCATTCTGTCCAGCCCATTCACTGCCTTTAGATATCAGACTCGGGTGGAGATCTCTGATAGTCTGGCTATAAGCAATCTGAAAACATCGTCAAAAAAAGGAAAAACAGTGCCCTCTTTTCCTTTGAATTTGATGCGAGTCAGTCAACTGTCTGTCTCGAGAGACTAGGCTATAAGAGACCAGCTAGGGGGAATAGGCACGCCCATTAGCTGTTCTAAAATCCATGGTAAACCACCACTGTCACTTTTGGGATTATTCCTTTAATTTACCCTACCATAATTCTGGCCTCTAGGGTTCTAAAACAGTTTTTGGTCAGCTATAAAATGGTATTGGTACAGTTGTATTCTACCTTGTGAGTCGTGGAAATACTCTGTGCATCCTCTACAAAATCCTTGGTCTCAACATCCTGTTCTGCAGAGGCATCTGTCAAAACATTCACAATACAACTGCATGTTCACATCAAAACAATTCCAAACTTGTTATATTGCAAAGACACAGTATGCCATTGCATTACTTTGATCCCTAAGTGAGTATTTTCCAATATTCCAAACCTTTTTGAAAATAAATGTGTGCCGCTGCAAAACAGTGACCATATTCACCAATGCTTTTGCCATTTAAGATATTGTCACTTACCACAGTATTTCTCAAATGGCACACAATCAGATTCAGGTGATTCACTCTGTACCTATAATTTAAGAGAAGTTCGCCATTTTAATATGCATGAAAATGCAATAATTAAAACATAATAAATTTGACATTACAGGTATTTCTATTCACATTTACTGAACCAAAGCAACCAGAGAATTATAGGAAAAACAGTTTCTTTTTTTAATAGTATACTGTGACATTTTATGTTACAGAAATAGTTTCTAGGCTTATGTGCATTTTGTATATAATATGAAGCATTTGTAAGCCAAAATAGCAAGTTAAGAGTATACCAGGTTGGATTCTGAAGCGATCACATGAGAGGTGGTTGTGGAACTTGTGGCATAATCGGAGATGCCAGCATTATCACACTGAAAAAAGGAACAAGGAAACAGTTTAATTAACTTTACTGTTAGAGGTTTTGCTTCAAGTAATGAACAGTACAACAACAAATACAAAAACACATTGTAAACAATCCTTACCTCCTCATGGCCTGAAAACACCACCTCAAAGACACTGCATGGTTCAACCTCCATCTGCGTTTCACAATCAATCAGAAGAACCTGCACATTAAAGAAGAAAAAGGAAAGAAACAATATGCATAAAGCACTGGTTTTATGCATTATTACCCAAATTCATGGCATTAATTGATTTAAATTGAAAAGGAAACATTGAATCTTTGTCAAAGTTTGAAGTCCTAACACAAACTCTGAAAAGCACTGGATATTTCTGAATATTAGTCAATTTACCAGAATGCAGTCACTTGTGTTTTTCAAGACCCTTGCTTTGCACCAAGACTTGACAACAGGTGACCAGACAACACAGGAAGAACCAATAATGAGAGTCTTAGCAGCTCTCAGTGGACCAAACTCTGTAAGTGACAACAGGAAAAGAAATTATGAAAATGACATTCGTTTACGCAAGATAGGCTAATTACAGGTTTATGTAAAGATTTGGGCAATCTAAAACAGATTCTACCATCTACACTATTATGTACATTGTTGGACTTGATATAACATTTTCAAAACTCAGTTTACAGTTATTTCAGCATACAAATGTAATACAATGTGGGGATCAATGACAACTGAATAATATACTGTAACTTACTTGACTCCAGAACGGCAGCAGGGTCGTTTCCCTCAGTGTGGTTCTCTGGCTCCTCTGGCACACTTTCCAATTCAGGGTCCAGGGTCTGAATGGGTTCAGCTACTATGACCTCCTCCTCTCCCAACTCGGCTTTAGAGGTGGGAGCAGCCTCTGCACTTTCAGGGAAAGCTTCAATGCAGATCTCCACAACTTCTGCTGCTTCAGGGACAGTATGCTCCTCTTGCTGATCAGTATTCTGTTCATCTTCCTGGCAAGGCTTTTCATCCACTTCTGACATCTTAGGAGTGACATCATCATAAGGAGTCAGACTTCCGGTGGGGATTTTACAAGTGATTTCCACCCCACTGTCTTGGAGACCGACTTCCCACACAGACTCTGACTGTCTGATGAATACACACTTTAACACTTTGTCTGTACTGGGCCCAACATCCTTTTCGAAAGAGGACACAACCTCTGGATCCAGCACCAACTCCTTCTTGATAGTTGCAGCCCCACTAAGCACACAGTGTGTACTGTATCTAGGAAATTGCAGGAATGGTGTCGAGAGTGTACACATTTTGGAAACTGACACTACTGCAGCATTTCCATAATCCACAAACTCCACAAGAGCAGTCTTGTTCGCATGAATTTCTCTTACAACTGCACGGTACCATGAATTATCATCTTCAAACTCTGCAAGGATGAGGTCACCTGGATGCAAGTCTTTAATTTTACCACTTTCGGCTGATGACTCACCATCGTTGAGTTTGTCCACAATGGAGAATAGGTCATCTTGGTCCTTGGCTAAGTGGACATAAAAACTAAGAGGGTTGTTACAATGCAAGACAAAGATATCTGCTTCCATACCAGCTGTTATGGATTGTGGGGGCAGGTCTGTTAATTTAGGGAGGCCCTCCTTGTCAAGTTCAGGAGCTACAAGGTCTTTAGTTTGATCTCCATCATCCTTCCGGGCATCATCTCCATCCTTCCTGGCATCAGCAATAAACGCGGGTTTAACAGCAGCATCAAAACATTCACTGGCCTCAAGACTGCTCGTCAGTTCTGATAATCCTGCTTCTGTGCTAAGCTCCTCCTGTGGCTCAATACAAACACTGATTGTGCACTCATCTTCTTGGACAGACTTTTCCTTCAACGGTTCAGAGGGTTCATGAACAGCAGAACTGTCATTTGGGGCAATGTCTACCCCACCATCCTGAAGTTTGACTTCCCAGCCAGATCCGGATTGCCTGATAAAAAAGCATTTGAACACCTTTTCTCCATCTGTGGATATATTCTTGTTGAAGGTGGACACAAGCTTTGGATCCAGCATTGACTCATTTTGGAAGACTGCAGCTGCACTAAGCAGACATTGTGTACTGTACGCAGGAAACTGAAGCAAAGTTTTGTTGAGTTTGCGGATGTTGTCAACGGGTACCTCACAGGAATTGCCAAAGTCAACAAACTCCACAAGAGTCATCTTGTTTTCACGGATTTCTCTTACAACTGCACGATACCATGAATCATCCTCTGGGAACTTTGCTTGGACAAGGTCACCTGTTTGAAAGGCTTTAATTGTTTCGGTGGATGGCTCACAATCATTGAGTTTACTCACAATTGAGCATATGTCAGGCTCATCACAGGCTAACTGCACATAGAAGCTAAGAGGACTGTTGCTGTGTGAAACAAAGACATCTGCTTCCATACCTACTTCTATGGAGTTAGTGGGCAGTTCAGTCAGTTTAGGGAGGGTTTCCACCTCTGGTTGAAGAGACTCGTAGCTTTTCTTCTGAGATTCTAACTTTGATCCCTCTGGACTTTTTTGTGGTGGAGAAAGATTCTGTTTAATTGGTCTGTTATTGGCTGGTTCAGAGCAGTCTTGCATACTACTCTGCGTCTGTGGCATGCCATCCAGCTGCCTTTGTTTTGGAGTTTTGTAGAGCTCCAAAGTGGCACTCCTAACCTTTGAGGCAGGGCACTGATTTGTCTTTGTGGCTTGTGTACCTTCCATCTCAGTGGTGGGTTTTGAAAAAGCATTAAGCGAATGCTGTGCATTGCTGGTGAACCTGGGTGTACCATGGCAGCTTGGCATGTCAATGTGAAATTTCTGCTTGATAGTGGCATTAACTTGGCTTTTTCCGTGATACAGTTCAACCTGCAATGTGCCGTCAGGTTGTTTGGCCACTACTAGAGCTCTAAATGACTGCTCTGTTGCATTAGTCTCAAACCAGCCATTTACATCACTGGGGACGTTGGCAGGGATGTCTGAAAGGCCACACTCTATCGCTTGCACTGGAACAGAGATGATGTCACTTGCCTCTTTGGGAATGGGAAGCAAGTCAGATGGTTCCACAATGAGAGTATCGCCATAATCCACAAAGTGTACCCGGATAGATAACCCCGGTCGCACAGCCTTGACTTGTCCTCTGTACCATTTTCCGTCTGGGTATTTGGCCAAACACAACATTCCAATAGTTGTTGGGAGCTTTGAGCTCTGAAGCTGGGGACACAGCCCGTTTACTTTCAATTCAAGATCTTTCACAATGTCAGCATTCCTCTCTAGCTGGCAGTAGAACTTATTGACATTGTTAACACATGTCACTATGACCTTTTCTTCAGTCCCCGTTTTGATGTTGTGGGTTGAGTAGTAGTATGTGTCCAAATGTAAAGGGGAAGCAGGTTCTTTTGAGAGTGATGCAATCGTTGTATGTTGGACCATGCGGGTGCAGGCACTTTCAAAGGGAGTTTCGAGATCCACAATGTTGAACACAACATTCTGCTCATTGTACATGACTGCATAAATGGTGGACTTCAAAATGACATGGCTGGATGCCGCAGCATCCACAAAGTCCTGAAACTCCACAGTTGCTATCTCGTCCCAATCATTCATGGGTGATGTAGGCTTAACAGGGTTGTAAAGGCTACATCGAAAAGCTTGAGCTTTCAAATTCAGGAAGTTTGGGTTTATCTTCCGCAGGTCATGCAGGGGGACTCTCTTGTTCTGGCCGTAGTCTACAAACAACACATCCACATGCTGTGTTGCGTCTCTGTTAAGAGCAAGAGCTCTGTACCACTTTCTATTATGTGGATGGCGAGCAACACACACAGATTCTGTGAATGGCTTAAACTGGCTGTTGGCATAGAACATCTGTATCTCTTGCATCAGCAAATGCAACTGTCCTTTGTTCTGGCACAGTTGGCACCAGAAGTCATTTGGGCTGTCAATGTAAGACACACTGACATCAATTGCCGTTCCTATTGGAAACATAAGCTCTTTAAAGGTAGCAGGGCCACTGTCATTCAAGTTTGGTGTTCGGGAAGGAATCTCACGGTTCTCGTTTCCTCTGGATGGTAAAGCAGCTAGCTTTGATTTGACAGGGTAAAGGACAGGAGATGTGGTCCTGTTTGCATTGGGGCTTTTCTCTGACACATTCTCAGCAAGGCCTGAATTGCACATCAGCTTATTGACATCTTGATCTCCGTGTGCTGTAGAGTCTGTGACCGTGATCTGAACGATACATGTGCCTTCATACATTGCAGTAACATGTATGTTCAGGACTTTATCCATGACCGCTTTGATGAAAAGGTCAATGGCACTACGGCTCCATGTCTCATCTTTTGGCTTGATATCAGCAAGGCGACATTTCAATGCAAGTCGGGGCAGCTCTTTAAACCTTTCAGGAAGGACACGGATGCAGTTTCGGTCAATTAGTTCAGCGTTTCCATAATCAACAAAAAACACATGGACTTGAGTCTTGCTGACTTCAGTCACAGTTGACCGGTAAAATATACCATCTTGTGCCTTGGCAGCACAGTATAGGCCAACAGTTGGGTTTCTGATCGAATCCGTAGACGCCAAATCACTGTAAAGACGGTCCATGTTCTCCATCAGTTCATCAAACTCATCTGCATACTTCTGTGTCTGGATCCAAAATTCGAATGGGTTTGACACGTGCTGCACAACTGCTACATGTGAAGAGTTGAGGGGGAGGTCTTCTGCCAACAACTTCTGAATGTTGCTCCCTTTTGGGTCCTTTGCACCTTCAACAGGTACAATTGCTTGGCTTTTTCGTTGAGCTAGATGCTGGCTGCTTGGTGTGCTGGAGATGCTAAAATCTTGGAATGCTTTTTCACACTCCAGAAGGCACTTCTCTTGAGAGCCAAACAAAGAGTTGACGTTTGTTTTTTCATCTCCATACAGTGTGACATAATGGACACCCTCACAAAGGCTTTGGTATTCAAATTTGGCAATCACAGTCTTGTATAGGATCAGGGATTTGAGATACTCAATCTGTACTTGTGTCCATCCAAGGCCTTTGTCAGTGACACCATGGAGTGAGCAGACATATGTCACAACTGGCATCCTGAAGAACTCTGCAGCCAATGGCCTTATGTTCTCTACCTGAACAAGCTGTTTCTTCCCGTAGTCAACATTTAGTACTTCAACCACATTGTTGCCTGGCAATATTTGCTGTAAAACAGAACGATACCATCTGCCATCACTTCCTCTTGCGGCACATGGGGATCCAAGCATGTCAGAAGAGACTATGCAAGGAGTAAATCTGCCTTCATAGTACAGTGTGATCTGCTCAGTGACTTTCTTCAACTCTTGCGCGAAAACCTTCAACTGACAGAAAACACGCATCGGGTTTGTTACTTCTGTGACAATGACAGTCTCTACGGTTCCCATCTGCAACTCCGGGTACATGAAGCGCTGCTGGTTTAGTATTGACAGTCCTGTCCCTGGTGCTTCTTTTCTCATGGACTCCTGGTGCAACTCTGTGGGCAATACAACACTGCTAGGAGGCTGTAATGACTTGAGCAAGAAGTCAGAGAACATTTCTGATGACAGCTTTTTGGAAAATCCCATCTCATACATTTGCTGAGCAATGCTGGGTATGTGCAAGACAACTGTTCTCTGGGGCACCATCACATTTTGGACATGTGCTTTCACAGTCTTCCAATTAAGAGTTTTCAAGAACTCCAAAGCCATCGGGGACCACTTTCTCTCAAGTGATAGTGGCAGGACATTAGCGAGGACACAGAATTCCACTTCAGGTGGAAGGTGGAAGAACTCCTTCTTACCCCATGCCAACATACTTGGGGTGGCAGTGAGTGTCCATCCTTTATCAATAAGAAACACCTTGTAAGTTGAGCCATTTCTTGAGACTACACGTGACCTGTACCAAGTCTCATCCACCTGAACCAGGCATAGATCTCCAGGATTTCCGTCAAACTCGTGAAGTTTGTTTGTAGGAAACTGAATATCTTTTGACAGGTACTGATAGTCTGCTTTTCTTTCCTGGTTAAAGTTGCCCCAGAGTTCCACAAGCGGACAGAGGGGATTCAAGTTCACCCTAGTAATGAGAACAATGACATCTGATCCTGATGCAGGGACTCCAGGTATTGAAGGCATTTTGGCACCTTGCATGTCAGCATCAGGCCTAAAACATGCAAACAGGAGAGGAAAAATATTGACAAATATTCTACAGTTTAGGGCTACAACTATCGATTATCTTCTTAAGGATTATTCTATTGATTACCCTTTAATTAATCAAATAATCAAGCATAAATATATATATATATATCTCAGCTAATCATCGTGAAAATAGCCGATCTACAAGCTCATAACATGTCACATTGCGACACGCTGTGGTCGGAAATCATCTGCAGACAGTCATAAAATGAAATCAATGCAGTCATGTGGAGAGGCAGCTATACTGGATTAGTCAATATGCACATGGCTACCAGTTACAACTATTGATTTAATCTATTATTACATCGATCATATGTTTTGTTAATCAAATAATTTCATTAAATCGTTTTTGTGGGGGGCTATTTTTTTCAACTTCAACCATTTTCACCCATCTTCTAGGACCTCACTAGGGTTTGGGACTTTTGTTTGTTCGACATGTTGCAGTTTTCCTACTACACTAGTCTCCGTCTGACCGTCTCGCTCGAAGTTTGCATGCATATTAGTCCTAGATCAGTGGGCGTATCCAACCCTCTCACACGTGTAGAACCGATGCCGGTTCTTCAATTTCAGAACCGGTTCCGAGTCCCAACCCTAGTCCTCACTAATGCTCATTATAATATAGCACCATTTTTGTCTACTTGGCAAGTCTGGACAGAGGAGGTCTGGACAGTTCAGAAATCATCGATGGGGAATCCAAATCAATAGAAACAGCAGGCTTTCTATACCTGGGAAGTTAGCATGCTATAATGGAAGCTATTGATTGTTCTTGTGTTAATAAATAAAATAAGAAAAGAACAAGAATAACAATCTGCCCAACGATGATGTCACTGGTTTCTGAAATGTCCACAGCTCTCCTCCGAGATACAGACCAAGTAAAAAATAATCAATAATCATTATTAGGTAGGACTAGGTATGTACCCAGCAATTAATTTCATTGACGTAAGATGTTTTTTAATGCATTTTATAGTTGAAAATTAATGAATTCAAAATGAACACAAAAAACACATTGCATTTTGATCTATAAGGCCAAATCCAATTGGAAAATATTAAGACTAAAGAGTACCGGTATATAAAATCCAATCTTACACACCTGCTCCCTCCCAATAATAGATTACATCAAGCAAAAGTACGGTAGGTCAAACCAATTATGCAGTTAGTCCAGTGCAAGTCGGAGCCGATCAGAAGCACACTACTGACCAGCAGGGCAGCTCTCCTTCAGACATAACATGTAGTAGGTCTATTGGAACATAGGCTACTCTGCATTTCCATGTTCTCAACTAACGTTGGATTATTTCTTAAAATTGGCCAGATCGCAGACAGCAGGAAGTAAAATAAACAGGACGCAGACCTAATTACACCACTATATAAAGTAAAGCATTTTCACAGAATAAAATGTTTTATGGTCATGATTTACCAGGAGCCTGGATGGCTCTTTGGATTGGTGAACCACAAAATGACCGCCACTTCTATGTGGATGTGATTTCTCCATCTCAACGCTTTTCCATAAAAATATAAAAAAGTATTTTTTCTAAAATGTTGCTTATTAAAAGCAACATTTTATTAATATATAATAGTAATATGGGTGCAAAATGGAAATGTATTAAAAAAAGGTAATCTAAAAAAAGTATATATATATATATATATATATATATATATATATATATATATATACACACACACACACACACACACACACACGTACTAGAACAAACAAATACTATTTTGTATTAACCGTTTAGTAGGCTAGTTGCTAGTAGAATATCTGTGTACACCCCTAGGCCTATTCAGATAGCTGAAAATGGGTCATCCTTTAAGCTTTATTTTATACTTAGTCATACAATGGTGGAAAGATGCAAGAGTCAATAGATTAGTTTGATTAACTGTTGCTCCATTATGCAAGCAAGCAGGGCTGCATACTGTAGCTCTTTTAATTATTTTACAGTGTGCTTAAAGGCGACCTAACGAGTGCTGCCCTGTATGCAGTATGCACTATCGTTGATCATTCAGCGACTTCATGAAAACGACCAAAGAAAACTCGTGGCATACGACCCCAACACCGTGTAAAATGCAGCGAGCTGCGGCTGCCTAGAATAACGACCCCAATTAAACAAAATGCAACACAGGTGCAGTTGCTGTTTTTCTGGGCAACGACACCTTTACATTGTATATATCCGAATAATTTAACTTATCTAGGCTAAATTACAAATTTACCCCCCCCCCCCAACACAGCAGCAGATAAAGTGATTAAAGTTAAACTCACCGGGCCGCCTACATCGGATTCTTCACCTGAAAAAAAAAACGTTCACATGTTTTAACAACACAATCACAGCCACCTGCTACCAGCAACAATAAATAGTATTATCAGTTTTTAGGAGGTACAATTGAACATTTCAGATGGAAAAAGTGAAGTCTGACCTAAATCTTTAGGATGATAAACTACAGCCGTTTCTTTCTTTTTTTGACAAACTATCTTCAGCCAAACTCTCCGCGGCGTGGTCACTTGAATGCTGTTGGAGGAAAGAGGTTGAATGACGACCCGGAAGTTCTGAGGCCCGATATCACCTCACCTCACCTGGAAATGTTACGGTATGTTTGTAGTTAAAATAAATAAACACATATTTATTGCTTTCATGTATGTATATATACACATAGTTGTTTTTTAGTATGATTATGATTATTATTATTATTATTATTATTATTATTATTATTATTATATAAAAAGGTAAATACTTTCCCATAATTATTCCCCATAAAAAAATTGGTCTGTGATGCACTCAATATGTATTGTTTATTTGATTAACTTATTAATTTGATGTCAGTATTTTTATTTTAAAGCATTGCATTGTAATACTTTAAGTTAAATAAAAAATAACTTAGAAAATAAAAGGAACAGTCTCAGAATGGGTTCAAAAAGTTTGACTACAACTTGTGTTCTAACCTACGGACAATAGGTGGCAGTGCAGCGCTGCGGTTGGTTTCGTTTCGCGACTCTTGACCGTAGGCGAGATTGTAGCAGCGACTCATACTTCGTTGCACGACGGTGTCGCGCATTGAAAATCGCCGAATTACAAGTTCACAAGACGACGAAGATGTGAGCTTGTAGATCTGCTGTTCGGCACGGAGGAAAAAGAAATCGCGGCGTCTTTCCACTTGTCCCCCTGACTCATTGTTTTCCCTATTTTCTTAGGTTAGTGGTAAATACACAAATCAATGTTTACACATTTATTTTTGTTTATCAGTCGGTTTCTTATAGTTTTAGTATTAGTAGTGTCGGTGTCATCGTGACTATTAATTCGTTTTATATTGACCGTCGTCATGTTATGCACATGGCATATCGGTGTTTCTGGCTATTTTGAAACAAATCAGATGCATTGTGATAATAAATGTGAGTCAATTTTGCACTGTGCAAAACAAAACAGCTATAGAATGGTTTAGATTTTTATGACAAATAGATTGATATGAGCAGCAGAGTAGTGATAGTAAAGTAGGCCTAAGAAAGGGAGTGAATATATTGTTTTTGTTTATATCTAAAACATGTGTTTAGAATGATAGATGTCTGTTAATCAAAACAAAATAATGACTTTGGAATAGCAAAATGAAGTTCACAGCGAACATGTCAATCCTTGTAATGCTAACTGCATGATTGTCTCCCAGTGAAAGTTCATTCGCTCTCTTGACAGTTCCAATCTGCTCCAGGGTGTCAGTCAGAAGAACAGTGAATGAAGATGTCCACTCTATTTCCATGTCTGCTTCCACGCATGACAGAGTCACTGTGGTTTAACATGGACCAGCTCTGCATCAACGAAACAGAGCTTCACCAACAGGAAGAAGAGCACCTAACCTGGGTAGGTCAACACATTTTGATAATGTATATATGTCCAGCAGTGAACAGTCGACGCCAGTGTCCTCACTTCCCACATTCACACAGCATTGGTGGCAAGCTCAAACAGACCAACTCATTGGAGGCAATGTATGTAGTGTTCAGTGTCTTGCCCAAGGACACTTCGACATGTGGACAGGAGGAGCCGGGATTCGGCCGACCCAAGGATCATTGGACGACCTGTTCTACCTCCTGAGCCACAGCCGCCCTACATGTAACAGCATCTTCGCCATATTTGGTGGCTACCGATAGTAGAAGAGATCGCACAGAATTTTGCAAGTCGTTTAGCTGCTTTTTTGCCATCACAAATTGATGGAAGCCTCTTACAACCAACCTATGTACATGTCGAGGCTGCCAAAGATAAACACAAGTAGATTGCACCTATATATCTGTGATGCATGCGCGAGCGTGCACACACACACACACACACACACACACACACACACACATTATATACATCTTGCACAACAAATAATACAACTTAACGTTGATACTGAACGTGACTGAAAAGTGTTCTTGTAGTATAACACAGTAGTTCTGTGTTGTACTGGCAAAAATGAATTGCAACACAAGTTTGTAGATCTGCAATATTTGCTTTTATTTATTTGAATGACATGCCCAAAATAGGGATGGGGGAGGGGAAGGGGGGGCAGACCCCACGTTGGGAAAAACTGAGCTAGAGTGTGACATGGTTAAATGGGCACATACTCACAAAACTCATTCACATTTGCCTTGTTAATTTTATCACCATGTTTTTACTGTCTTAGTTACAGAGCATTGCTGAGGAGGACATCGACCTGGTGCCTATAGGACCCATCATCGTTGAGGTATGTACTGCAAGATAATGTGACAAATAGGAGTCATGTGTGACTCCTAATTGGGGGCATGTGTCGATGTGTGTGTGTGTGTGTGTTTGCGCGTGTGCGTGCATGTGTGTGTGTCTATCTGAGTGAGTTCTAACATTTTCTTCACCTATTTTCTTCGACTGACGTCATAGTACTAATGTCATAGTAGAGTTACAGTACTGTCATACCGTAGATGACAAATTCTTTCTCTGTCAACATTAGGTAATTAATATGTAGTTGAATCATGTCAATGTGTATATTTCACTTCTTGTTGGTGTTAATGCTGCACTGTGAAGTGCAGTGTTTTTACTGTATGAAACATGATGGAAACATTAACTCATGCGGCAAATAACTCATGCCGGTTGTGCCTGTGTATCGGTGGGTCACAATGAATACAGTGTGTGTGTGTGTGTGTGTGTGTGTGTGTGTGTGTGTGTGTGTACTGTACAACAGTGACATCCACCAACTCTGTATGTTTGCAATTATTGTGCCCAGCAGACATGTGAAGAGGAAAGAGAGGAGTATCCCTACATGGATAAGGAAGACAGCGAGGAAACCGAGGGAACCTCTGAAGGTGAAGAGGTGAGAAGTGAGCTTTCAGACCACAGCAGAAATTGGGGACTGAGTCTGGTCCTGACTGAGAAGGGAGAGGTCATTCCACAGCATGGGATCCAGAAGGGATATAGGTCTCTTAGGGAAGGGAGAGACAGATGTCCTGTGTTAGCTGATCTAAACATTTGCAGGAGCCATGCCCATGATGCCTTGGGGCTTGCGCTGTAGACAATCACCAGTGTTTTGAAATGGGTATGGGTAACAAGTGGAAGCAAGTGAAGGGAAAGCAGAACTTTGAAGAAGGGGAAGACGTGAATGTGTAGGCAGGTTGGAGGTCAGGCATGCCACAGCATTCTGGATCAGTTGTTGGGGTTTGAGTGAGAATCCCATACCTTCCTATGTATCCATAAACAACCAGATATATCTTCTGTCTCTCTGGTGTGTTGCTGTGTTATTAACTTATTATGCGCACACTGTGCCTGTTGACACACTATACTGAAGGATCTCAGTCTGTTTGTTCCTGCCTAGATTTTAACTGAGAAACGTGGACCTCCTTCCTCCGCTCCAGTCCTGTGCCTCTCTGGCCTTGTGCGACTGTGCCGTGTCTGAATGTGTGTCCACACATGGCCCACATTCTAGATCTGTTAGCTTGGACACCACTGGAATTGTATGTTCTCATTAGAAAAGTGCAAATTGTGGCTTATAACTCTGTGATTGTCTCCTTTTCGTAACATGGCTGTCATATAGCCACCATAGAAAATGGATCATGTGTGAATATATATTTGCTTTAGGGCCGCAACGTTTAATTGATTAATCATAATCAAATCGATTATTCAATTGGTTGCCAACTAATTTAGTAATCGTATTTGAATCGGCATTAACCATAGTTTTTCCAGTGTTAAATGCAACTAAGCTAAAGAGGAGTGAACCATCTCTCTTCCGTTACAATGTGCTGATAGTGCACATGCACACTGCAAAGTAAACTAGAACTGCACTCTGCATGCTTGGTTGGTATCTACGTCCACCCAAGCACACGTGCATACGTCCCAACACGACCACAATACTTGCACGCTCTGCTTGCGCGCTCTGCTTGCTGCTACGAACTTTCAAATCTCAGCCTCTGTAAAACATTGGAATTAAATACTAAAGTCGGGTTATAACTGGCTGTCAATGGTGACGTAATTATGATATGTTTCAATATTGATTGTATACATGTACAGTATGTAAGTTGTAAGTTTAAAGTACTATACTGTGGTAGGCTATCTTAATTACGTAACCATCACATCAGTATATATACCTCAGAGCATACACGTGCATTCGTACGAGCACGACCACAATAATTGCACGCTCTGCTTGTACAAGTAAATATGACACAACAATGGTGGCATCATATGCAGAATCACATGGTATCCAAAACATCTAAAGTCTCTGAGGCCCTTTTACCCTCAACATCTTAAAGAAAAGGATTACCTGAAGTATTTGTAAGATGGAGTTTATATTGTACATTAACATACACAAGTCAACAGAACTACGTCTGTACCTGCCTGCAGGATTAGGGCGTGAATATTTATTTTTAAATGACCTATTTGAGTTTAATAGAGTACTGTTACCTTTTAGACTGACAAATGTGTAGCTATTCTTTGATCAAATGTATGCAGAATAAGAGTAAAGGTTCTGTGGGTGGCTTTAATTTATTTGTATTGTATTTGAATAGCAGCCTAATCAGCAGCTGAGCAAAATGTAATAAATAATGTATTTTGCTGGGCTTTGGTATGGGGGGTCAGATCAACATATGGAATGAATTCTGTACTGGTCATATATGGAGCGTGTCTTGAGTGTACAGGGTTTGATGAGGTCAGATCAACATATGGAATCTCGCTGCCGTGAGTTGGTAACCCGGCGACTTCTCCGGTATTCCTGCTAAGTCATGCTTGTTGGTAATGGTGACATAATATCAGCTTTCTTTTTACCAATGCTGATTTTCACAACCGGAATAAAGTTGTGTGAAATTGATCTTGCCATATTGTGCCATATAATCAATTGATTGAATGCCATTCATATTTTTTCAAGAATTACGAGACAGAAGACATAGAGGACAGCAACTAAGACTCGAAGGTGAGTTTTCAAACCGAAAATGGGGATTGAGTCCATTATGAGCATTCAGTATTTTAAACTACACAGTAGTGTTTGTGGAACAATTGGCTGTCAGATGGCTATTTAGTATTTATTGTGAATGGAAAGAAAAAATCCTAATCACAGTTCATGGGATTGCTGAAAACATCTGGGCAATAATATATTGATAATATACGGGACTAGATATCGTCTGGGATTTTGAATATTGTAGTGGTCATTTTGTGAATTTCCCTGAGCCGTTATGTTTATTATTTATCATGTATCTCATTACAGAAATATTCTATGAATACACAAATAGTCATCTCCACCAACACAGGTATGTTATTTTGTCTATATCGCCCCGCTTTAGGTGAAAAACACTGACCTGATACTGTATTTGGAGAGCAGCACCAGAACTCAAGCCAAATGTGACTGCTGATTCGATCAAGCCCAAGACAATAAAATAACATTTCTGACTAACAGAGCATTAACTCTATTATGAACCAGTCCACTGATATTGTCATAAATGTCCTCTAAGCAGTAAGTGTGCTCATTACATTGTTTTATGTAACCTAGGGAGAAACACAACATATATTGCTGTATTTCAATGTCATGTCAGTATTAAAGTGTAGTCTTAAATTATGACTGCAATCATCAAATGGATTTTCTTTCATAGCCATAAGAAAAACAGTGGTCAGGATTTGATAACCAGATTTAAGTAAAACCAATGTCCCCAAGTCTTGCTTTGGCATGGCAGACAAGACATTTTAAATGGAGTGACACCATGAAAATAGAAAAAATGAGAATAATCTGTATTTACCTATTTTATTCCGTTATGTTATATAACATTGTTTTTTATTTTATTCATGGTGAGCCTTTTATTACGTGTATTCTTGACTTGTCTGTTTTATTACACTTGAAATTGTACCTTGAAAAGTGGTAAATAAAGTTATGTTCATCGAAAGTTAGTCTAAGTGATCATGCATTCTCACTTCACTTACAACTGCTGTGAAAGAATGCATTCAACACTAGACTAAACATGCACCTTTCACTAGTGCATTCAGGCATGCATTAGGCAGCATCATTTAAAACCCAAATACAGTGACATCATGCTTTTGCCATGTCTCGTCTTGAGAATTATTTATAGAACTGCTTTTTTTGTCATGCCTCCTGCTTTGTGGCGAAGTAGAATCTTTTTAACATCCTAACAGTTGATATGAAGCTGAAAACCGTTTAGAAAATGTTCTCATTCCCTTTTTTACCTTTTCTACTTGCATTGCAAACATAGGGACTATTGTTTGAGCACTGTGGCCCTGGGTCCTTAAAACCCATTTTGGTGTTAGCATTATGCTATGCTTTAGCTATTGAAATATAGCAGATCTACAAGGTGATAGCCTGCCACCGAGTGGGCGCTACGAGCTTGTAGGTCTGCTATTTTTGAAAAATCGAAGAACGACTGACATAGCTTTTTCAGAAAACTGTCAGGATGTAGAAGACATTTTTAGAATCTGATCTCAGGTCAAAATGGGTTAATGTGTTCCTTGTATCATTACATAGTGATAAGGATTAAAGCTTATTCTACTATTGCACACGAGAGATTCTTTTTAAGGGGAATTACCTGTCAGAATAACATTGCACACACTCAGAATTCATAATCACACAAAGGATTTAAGTTAGCACATTCATAAACAAGCATATCAAAGAAGCAGCAGGAGCCAATTCAAAGGTGCAATGTTGCAAAACATATGAAATAGACAGATTTACATTGTGTGCCATGTTTATCTTTCACATTCCATATTCTATATCTACAAATTTAGCAGAGACAACATAAAGCCGAATAAAAGTGTTGAAGGTTTCTCATTTGCAAGAAATAAGAGATCTCGGGTGAGACTGGGCTTCATACGGTCCAGATTATCCTGGTTAACATTATCTAGTTCACTTGCCACTCAAGTAAATTCATATCAATTTCCAGTTAAGTCATTCACACCTCTCAATCAAAATATAAGCCCAAAGCCCATGCAGCTTAGAATTCAGCATTTAGACAAATGCAACAGCATATTCACATTCAATTTACGACAAGTGCGTTTTAGGACATCATGTACATAGATCTAAATAACAATTTGTAGTGCAGGGTCTCTACAATACAGCATATCAAAGTCATATCAACGGTTTGACTTATCGAGTGCATACAGAGTTGTAACATCATTGCTTATATTCTCCAGTCAAATTAACAGGAGAGATGACAAGAAAATAAACACTAAAGATTTGAAAGTAATCAAAATCATAGTCACTGACTGAACTAGTCACACTTGTACAAAGTAGATTAGATACCGAGGCACTGTGAGGTACGACAATCAGCATATGAACCAGAACAGCGTGCATTAGGTCCCCTATTATGTTCTTTCAGTGGTAAGATTTTAAAGGCATAATTTCAAATAATGGTGCAATGTTGGGGAAATAACTACTGTGTGACTGGAAAATAATTGCTACATATAAAGGTCAGTTTTGAATGAATGTGACAATCTAAAGGCCTACAGTAGATCCAGCTCAATAACGTTCTTTTTTGCATTCATATTTACTCATTAAAACCTTTATCTTCATCTAAGGGTAGTCTTTCTCTACACAAACCTACCACAACAGTAAATGTTTGATACAAGCAGAGCTTTACTCACACATAAATGTGAACGAGGCCAAATGTATAGTATTGCTATACTATATAATACTTATAATACTTAGCCTAAATTGTAAACATGTAAACACTATAACATCTGGCCCACAAACTGGCAATTCCAATTAGTGATAACGAAATGGGACCAAACGCAATATATATTCATTTCAAAATACGATATAACTAGAAAGGTCCAATTCTGGGAAATTGCAAGTGTGGTTGCACTGACATGAGTCGTGAGGAATCCACTGGGAACTGAATTCCGTTTTACCATTTATGTTATATATTGTGATGTCATGTGAAGCATGACAACAGTGACAATGACAACAGTGTGTGAAGCATGACCAAAAGCTTCACTTTTCTGTTGTGCAAAAGTTAAGAAAAAGCAGGTTCACTTTGCTGGCAATACATTCTCGGACCGAGAACAATAGTGTGTTGCCTATAGCAACCACAATAACAAATAACCAACAAATCCGACCAGAAATAAAAATGGACGATTCAAACTGGCTGGAAACCCTGGAAAGAGGAACCATGAGACAGACCGCTGAGATGCGAAATTCAAAACACTGCAGCCAGTATTAATGAGCAAATATGAATGAAAAGTAAGTGACCCTGGGATCTGGACTGAGGAAAAACATTCACTTAATCCATCTTCATTCAAGGTCTCTTCTCTTCTTCTTCTACCTCTATCTCTATGTTCTCTAGTAGAGTGTGTTTCTCATCCTCTGGTAGCAAGGTGACAGGGTTTAAATGGAACATTCGCCTGAGAGAAAAATAAAAGTTTGTCATATTCAGATGGCAAGGGAAGGCGCCATGGATGAGACATGGATATGAAGGCAGCTGCAGAGCAAATGTAATATGGAAGATAGGATAATACATTTGTGGGCATATAACAAATAGTTGTTAGAAGTAATTCAAATATATATTGTTTATAAAATGAAAAGATTATTTTTCTGCCCATCACCATATCCACAAAAACCTTTCTAACAGGGACTGCAGGGGTTAATTTACTAAAGCAATATAGTAAATTCAACACATTTATTTACTTACTTGTGTTCACATGTTGGGAAAAACATGTCCAGGATCTTAACAATGACAGCTGAGCCAACAACACCAATCACCACCACCCACATCACCAGGAAGAACAGAGGCAGGGACTCTGAGCAGAAGCGCCTCAGACGCTCTCGCACCTCCTCCACCCACCGACACACAGCCTGAGGACAGGAGACCATTTGGTTTTTGCCAATACATTTTAATAAAATATGTTTTGAAATTCATTTTTCTTTGTCCATCAATATAAAAAAAAACAGGTCCAGTCTGCCAATTTTTGCCACTTCCAAAACAGGCCAGGTGGTCAGTCAACATGATCAACTTTCAACCTAGTCTTGTGTGGCCTGGGCAGCATTTCATTTCGGGTTTATGATCTGGTCGGGAGCGGATGGTAACGTTCGTCAGGTTGTAGTCAATGATTTGTAGTCATCTGGCAGGAAACCACAAGACAGAATCAGTACTATGAATGGCGGAATTCTTATTCCGCCTTGTGGTTTCCTGCCTAATGATTGTGACTATGGTGTAAATTACCATCCGCTTCAGACCGGTTCACACGGCGATTTTGGAACACAGACCGGGCTGGTGACACGAGGTTAAAGGGACACTTCACCCTTTTTGCAAAAAAATATATGTTAATGACGTTTAGAAGCTTTAGATCACTTTCCTGGGGGTATTTATGTGTGTAATATGTGGTTTTAGTTATTTTAGATTGTAGCAGTGAGCCTGTTGTCTCTGATGTCATGGACACTGGTCTCACTACCTTCCTGGAATACAATTCCCATAATTCTTTGGTGCACTGCTCCTCCTTGTGGATAGGGGGAGAGCTGTCTTACTGAGACAGCATGTAGTCCAGGAAGGAAGTGAGCCCAGTGTCCATGACATCAGAGACAACAGGCTCACTGCTACAATCTAAAATATCTAAAACCACATATTACACACATAAAGATCTCCAGGAAAGTGTTCTAAAGCTTCTAAACGTCATTAACATATATTTTTTTGCAAAAAGGGTGAAGTGTCCCTTTAAGTCTTAAGTCTCAGGTGAGCCAGAGATCTCTGCCTACTGAAAAGTCTGGTGACTTCTACATTAAATGCATGGGGTGAAAGACACTGGATGAAAAAACAAAAACAGCATCACAAACAATGTAAAGACGGTGATCCCTCATACATGGACAATGATCATATTTGGTATTCAAAGCAGTAGGCTTAGGTTTGTTAGCGCTGGTTTTCTTAGATTTCCCCAGACACATCAGTAGGTGGAGATCTCCATCATCTAGCTACACAAGACTGCTTTCAACTTGGCATCCCTATTTTGGGCATGTCATTATAGGTGAAATGTTTCAACCAACCTTTTTTTAATAACATGTGTCGTGAGCTTGTAGATTGATATTTTGCTATTTGTTGAACCAAGTACATATAGGTCTTAGTGCTAAACTGGATGTGATTTCAGAAATATGCTTACAGAGTAACTGTATGGAGATTCAGTCTCGGTCTGAATCTGGTCTGACTGGCCTGGTTCGTCATCGTCACCGTTGTCATCACCGCCGTCGTACAGCAGATCCGGGTCCATGCGCAGGGGGGTCTCTGGGAGTTTGCCTGGGGCAGCTATCTCTTCCTGGGTAGTTTCAGCGTGTTTCAGTGGGTACTGGCTGGTGGTCTGAGAGAAGACTTGGTCCTCTGCTGATGCAACAAGGCGAGAAGAAGAAATCAGTTAATTTGTTGAGTGTTGAATCATTTGGGTGTGCATTATTTTCACAGCTGCACACCATATAACATTCTCATCACCAGTCTAAATTCCTATGAATACTATATATTTATTTAAGCTAACATTTTCTACAAGCTGTCTATTAAAACTATGTTTCAACCTTTTGGGTACTCTTTTCTAGTTTGTAGTTTATGGCTTCTGCTTCCCCCATTTGGTAGTAATTTAAGGTCCTATTTTTTCCAAGGTTGGTGAAGACAGTGCCAGTTGCCATTGAATGAAAAAGTTATTATATTTGAATTGTTGGAAAGTGGCCATGGCATAATTAACCATGTGAGAAAAAAGCGGGGGCTCGCAAATCACTTTTGAATGAATTCTCCAAAAATATTATTTGTGACAATAGCAGTTTTACGATGATTCGACCATTCAGTCTTTTTCAAGTATAAGTGACCACGTCCTCTGAAGAATTATGCTCTCTGCAAAGCTGAACCCCTACAATAAGGCAATACCTTATAGCAGGGATTCCCAAACTGTGGTTGTGGTGCGCAAACGCCCTCTAGGGGGTGCGTGACATGAAAAGGGTAATGGCGGTTTTATGGTGCTATGGAGTATACAGCAGCTGCAGTGCAGTGACATTTTGTGATTATTTGCCATAATCATGTAGTATAGTATAACTTTTATACCAGAGGTTCTCAACCTGGGGGTTGCAACCCCTCAGATTATAAAAAATTAAGTTGTTGTTTTTTGGCAACTGAATGGCTGGACAATGGAAACTAACAGTTTATGCATAAACTTTCCTTAATGATTACATCTGGTTTCAGTATTTATTTGTGGTGTATTTTCTCTAATATTAAGGTTATTGTATTGTATTGGGGGTGGGGAGAGGGGCAGGGGTCACGAGACTTGGCCAAAGCATTTCCGGGGGTCCCCAGCCAAAAACGTTATAAATCTTATACGAATAAATCCCAACTAACTAGTCGCAACTCGACAGTTTTAAGGTCAACCGCACCAATGGAACCCCTTGCAACTGCTATTAGGGATAATGGCTGCAAGTAGTTGCATGGTGAATCATTGGTGTGGTTTGGGTTTAGGTTAAAGCCATAGGGCTCTGTTTTCATCCATGCTAAACCCTAATCCCTACTTTGACTCTTTTGAAAAAAATTGAACATTTTTGAATAGTTATTATTCAAAAATGTAATTAATGCCAGGAACGTGGAATTCCGTTTAATTCTCCACCCCCTGCCTATGCCAGAACGTAAAAATCTGTCTTTCTTTTTTTTTTTTTTTTTTAAGATATTTTTTTGTGGCTTACGCCTTTATTGATTTTTTAAGGGATAGACAGTAGGCTGACAGGAAACGGGAGAGAGATGGGGGGATGACATGCGGTAAAGGCCGTGTCGGGTCCGGGAGTCGAACCCGCGGCACACTGCGACTGGATCACCAGTCCGGTGCCCAATCTGTCTTTCTTTAATGTCATTTAATCCGGTAATTCAAAATACTATTATTATTTTTGCTTCACATACGACGTGCATGTGCTTATTAATCCTTTTCTGCTCAAAATGAGCCAAAATCCAGTCTTTGAAAGTTTATTATTCCCTCTTCTTACATCCGCGGACGAAAACATCTCATCGCCGGTCTACCAGCCTACAGTGAAGACACACTGTAGTGTGCTGGAGGCTACACTTCCGGGTTGCATTTGCTTGCATTTAGAAAATTGTGACATCACCATTTTGTAATTAATGTCTGTGCATTCATAACAAAATTCCCTATCGCCTATGTGTCAGGAGGGAACGTGATGAAATAGCCAATCTACATCGACACGTGAGCTTGTAGATTGGCTATTTTTACTATTCAAATTCTTTTTTCAAAATTGTAAAAAAAAGGCAAAGTAGTTTAGGGATAAGGGGTTTAGCATGGGCAAAAATAGAGCCCACAGTGCTAAGACTATATTCAAGTATCGTCAACAAAGCAGAGGCTAAGAAGAACAAACCACTACAGAGGGTAAAGACAATAAATCACACTTGTGTGAAGTGAGTGTCGCTCTTATCATCATACATCACATTCCGTGCTCAGCCAATCAAATCGTCACATTCCGTGGTACAGACAAACACACATGGGCATAGGAGGCCATCAAACATTTTATAGGTTTAATAACAATAAGGTTGAGTTGTACCCTTTTTAGGATTGGTTGGATCTGTGATGACCACATCATTCTCCCTGGGAATTCTGAAGATTTCACTGTGTCCAATAGGGTAGATGTTGGTATACTGAGCTAGCTTCTGGAAACTCGGGCTCATGAGTATCTTCACCTCACACATATCAGGTTGGTGGACCTACATAAATGGAAGTGAAATTTGATTAATATTTCACAAGACCATTAAAATGTCCAATCTCTGTTCCATGCATATGGTAGACCATATTCACAATTTCACATCCCACCCCGAGTATAAAGTAAGAGTCAAATGGCTGACCCATTTAGTTTGCCTAGGTTTACCTTCCTGCCTTCCATCTCTATGACCTCGCTGAACACCTGCAGAGCAACCACTTCCTCTGAGTCGCTATAAAGCCGATTCTGGTTAACCATCACACGGGTGACGGTCGAGACCAGGTCCCCCGATTCAAACTCGCTGGTTCCATTGATGGTGTCCACTGAGGAAAACAAGGGTGAATATACAAAGGCTTAGAAAAATGTGAAGACACCTGACAACGACATGTCACCTCTATTAAACTCAGATGATAGCCAGGGACCACTTTAGCACCACACAAACATTAACGTTTAGCACTTGTGAAATGCGATGCAGCAGGCCCCTGGAAGGTCAATAAAACCTTCGGGCAGGTGGAGTTGGCTTTCAGGTTGCCCAACCGGGCAAGTACTTGTTTGAGAGGGGACGCAACTGTCTATAAACACAACACGGTATCTGTCTAAATATCTGAACATGACCAGAGCACTCCGTCTTCTGGTCTGTGGAATGTGAAATAAGAGCACTGTTTAACTGTGTATAATGTGCCGTTTTCACTGTTGCTACACTTCAAAATATAAAATAACAATAGTCATATTCATAGCTATGTAATTATTTGGCATAAAAATTTAGGTTTGACATTTTTTATTGCACAACCCCAGAAAGTAAAAAATAAGTGTTACATTGTTACGTGTAGAACATGTTACTGTAATTCAAATTTTACCTATCAATTTATAATGAACGATTTACTTTTTGGGCAAGCGGGCATGACCTTTGGACAAGTGAACATGATCTGTGCTTGCCCGATACTGAACCCAAGTGTCAACCCCTGCGCAGTATCCTGTAACAATGAGAAAACTCACAGAGCAGTGCTTGGCAGTTTAGCCTCGTCACCCCTGACAGCTCCACGGGAATGTCATTGATGAGTACTTTTTCTTCATCCACAGATATATTTAGATTGATCTGAAATGTCAAAGAAATAATCAAGACATTAGGTTAAATTGATTCTTCCAATTTCAGTTAGTTACATTTTAGTACCCAATGGTGTTATGATAAACAACACGCACACACGTATTTTCCCAGGTTGTTAAACAATGGAGAAACAAAGAAAATTAGACAAGTGTACTTGATCAAAGTACAAGTTCAAGTTCAAAGTTTAAAGTAGATTAGTCTAGAGCAGGGATTTTCAACCAGGGACAACCAACCTGACTGAGAATCAACCTGGGGACCACTGCCCTTAACAGCCATTATGTATTACTAGAATTTCGCGGCCGCTCATCCCAGCCGCTCATCCCAGAGTTACCTTGCCGCGCACTATGGGAAGAAGGAAATTGCGGGAGTTGACTCCACATGTAGTAACGGATCCCTGGCTGTAGGCTACCCACATATTGGTAGCATATTACCTATATTAGCCCAATATTGGCGTTACGCATTTCAGTTGAATAATGTTGTGTGCGCGCGTGCGGAGAAAGACAGTTATTTAATGAAACTCAAGATTATAACGTCCTGTCTCGCTGGCGCCGTGTATAGGCTGCACGGCTATTCCTGTGTGTGTGTGTGTGCGTGTGTGTGTGTGCGCAATGAAAAGTACTCGGCAGGCGAAATGGCGAATTCGAACGGTGTAATTGTAATAGTTTGGAACAAACCAAGTTCTGTGGAAGAACAATGTTGACGTAACTAAGAGATTCGCTGAGTAAGCGATATTTTATATACAGTGCTGAGTAAGCGATATTTTATATACAGTGATTTAGAAGGAATAAGCAAAATCGTGAGGCGAAGATTCCTCTCATTCCTCGTTTAATTCTCCTGCGGACAGGACTGTCAGGGAGACTATCAGAGCAGCACAGGGGAGTGGCTTAAAAGACGGGGTAGTAGTTGCCAGGTTGGCGAATTGTAAGCGAGTCGTAGTGTGTGTTGAATGGCATTTGAATGGCATTTGTGGGCTTGTGAATGAATTTTCTCACATGTAATTTGTGCTCACTTGCATAGACCTGGCGAATTTAGCATGGTGAAAGGGCAACAGTGTTCCGGGGGTGTGGGTGCTTCGGGCGATAATGTTTGTAGTAAACAAATGCATTGGCGGCGTGAGTGTGGAAGGGAGGCATTTTTGGTGGCAGTGCCAGTGGCAGTGTTTGGCGGGTGGTGTCGAGTTTTGGCGTTCGGCGCGATAAGAGGAGATAGCGTTGCAACACTGCGAAGGTAAGTGTGTGACGTCACTGCCGTGTGAGTGTAGTGTGTAAGATGGTGTTGTGGGTGTTGCAATAGCGACGTAGCTGTTGTGGCTTTGGGTTTCTTGCCATGTGTTGGGTACAACTTCTCCAATATAGAATAGATTATATTGGTTATATGGGCACATTTCCTAATAATGGTGACTCAACCAGTCAATCCCGTACAGTGTGTGGGGCGTACACTTTCCCGTACAATTGTGGAAGTCCTTGACATCCAACTTTCCAGTAAATGACAACATTGACATGTCAGTTACCCATTTTGTGCAAATAAAGGCACTTGTCACAGCATCGGAGCCCACCGTGTGCGAGCGTCTCCGAGCGTATACTACTCGCCGCTTGGCACCTGCCCAAGTTTGGGTTGGATGTGCATGTTTTTGTACTTTTTTCGTGTAACATTGACGTGTCATCATACATCACCAGGTCATTTAGTGCACTCTTTTTCGCAAGTTTGCATGGTCAGGGACCACATACAATACCTTCACGGACCACCTGTTGAAAACCTCTGGTCTAGAGAATGACTCACTGCACCTCTAGATAAGAGTAAAATGGTGCAAGCATGTGACATACCCTTCACCCATATTCAATGAACAACAGCAAATACTATGGGGTACTGCTCCCATTTCTGACAGGCAAGCAAAAGCATGTTGTAGATTGTAGTAATTAATAAAAAATCAGCTGCCTGCGAGTAGTATGTGTGATTTTCTTGTTCAGGGACACTAAAAACCCAGGGGATGGCTGGGATAATGGCAAGCAGCCACACAGACTTCATGTATTGGCATTTGGCACATTAAAATAAAAGGAACCAAGGTTTTGGCATCTAAACTGCCTTATAGTTAATATACTAGCACAATGAGCACATTAATAATACAAGTAAGGGTCAATTGTATGGTATGCAATAATTAATTTTTGCTTGAATTATAACAATTTGATCAATTTGGATTTCATGCAATAAAATATAATTATTGTAGAGAGAGATGTATGACAGGCTGGAATGGCTTAGGGTCGACGACAGAGTACAGCATCTTGCAATGGGTCTGGTCCACAAGATTCGATACACCACCAAGATACCCATGTACCTGTCTAAATACTTCCTCAATGTTAACAAAGTCCACACCCACAACACCAGAGGGAGTGCAACAAACCATGTACAACCCAGTTTCGGCACAAACAAGGGACTAAATTATTTTCGCTCCTATGCCACCAAAATGTGGAACGCCCTACCAACAGTCATTAAGACATGTGAATCCCTTGACACCTTCAAAACCGCTCTCAAAAGGCACCTACGGACGGCTGCAATTCGAAACTGGCCCCCGTAAAATCTGAATCCCCCCCCACCGCCCCCCACTTTTCCCCTCACTGTATGTTTCTTTCCCCTTTTTGCTTCCTTTATGATGAATTCCTTTTCTGTTCTTTGACTATATGGAAGTGTCTATTTGTACGTCTCTAAATGTTTTGATGAATTGAACATGGTGGACCCTCTTGTAAACAAGTGTAATGCTTAATTGGGTCATCCACTCACAGTTAACAGTCTTTGTATTGAGTTTGTGCATGAAATGTACTGTAATTCTGCAAACTGTTAATAAATCAACCAATCAATTTCCTGAATGCTGTAGTTCAGCATGGGTTATCTTCAACAAACTCATTAAGATAATTTGTACAGGGCACAATAAAGTCTAATAAATAATAATATATGAAACATGATTACATTTGTACAAACTTGGTAGAGATGGAGCCTCGTGGAGGGGTGTATTTGGGTCAAACTAAAGTTCTCGCAACTCGAGCCTTGCAACCACAGTTTTAAGGTCAACCGAATCAATGCAACTCCTTGCAAAGGGGAGACAGATTGTGACGGGGATACGAATGTTGCCATAACACCCTGCTGCCCTCTGCATGACTACTTCTAGCTACGCTGTAGCTAATGGTACACTGGTTGTGTTGTGTAAGTGTTGGCAAATTATTTACCTGCAAGTTATTGGATTCTTGTATCTCGGCGTCGCCCACTGTTCCCGCTGTCACATTAATGAGAATGTTTTCCTGTGAGAATTAGGACACAGTGCCGTTATCATCCCGCTGAGCATAAATATGGCTGGTTTCATTCTGCTAGCAAACCGTCATGCTAGCGCATCATCAGCACGTACTGCGAACATTTGCGAATTTGCGATCAATGTTGTCTCTTTACTCTTTACTTACCGTGTTCACTTGCTTGGGCGATGATGATTCAGCGTCAATGAGCGAAGCACAGAGCAGCAGAAAGACTGCATACATTGTTGATTGCATTGTGTTAATTGTTTGTGGCTTAATGGACAGAGAAGCTGCCTGCTATAAGTCCAACAACAACAAAAACACAAAGCTACACATCTGTCACAAGGAATATGACGATTACGTAACAGCGCATGCGTACATGACATCTACATCGCGTAGCGCGAGGAGGCGTGCGACGTGCATGCGTCACCTCGTGCGTGTGTGTTGTTGTCGGTGATCGTCATGGCGGTGCTGCTTGAAACGACTCTGGGAGACATTGTCATTGATTTGTTTACAGAAGAAAGGCCTAAAAGTAAGAAAGCATTACTAGTACGACATAACAGCCAGCTGTATGTTATGATGGATTAATTATAAATTAAGTTGAAAGGTACATTTCGCTAAAATGGAAGCACAACTGGCTGGCTAGTTTGACAGCAGTGCTGGCTAGCTCTGCTAGCGCGCTGGTTTTAGTTTTGATCACAACGTGACTACTGACTAATGAACGTAGCCTTGGATAAAGACCAAAATAGATCAAATACATCTATGATAGTCTTGATCCAAGGCTCTTATGGTGATTTCTATTATTATTATAAATCAGACAGCCACACACACGCATGTGTGATTGCGTGTCTTGCTTTATGTCTTGCTTATTTTTGCAGCTTCCCTGAACTTTCTGAAGTTATGCAAAATAAAATTCTACAACTACTGCCTCATCCACAATGTTCAGGTAAAGATGCTTATTGTCGAGTCATGATATAGCGTACAATCACTGCTAGAAACATAGGGTCGGGGGGGGCTATAATAATTCTATAAAATTGGAACTCTCAGCACAATTGGTCCATGACTCCATATTGGCCTGATTCGTTGCGCACCATTTCACATTTCACATGTGTTTTAGCTAGTCAATGTTAAGTCCTTATGTAAGTGTAATAATTTAATGAGAAGCATTTCTCTCGTCCCTCCAGAGAGACTTCATTGTACAGACTGGAGACCCCACCGGGACAGGCCGTGGTGGAGAGTCCATCTATGGGCAAGTCATTTGTAATGGTCACTGCCATACTATCTGCTGTGTAATATATGACTCTAAAGGGACATTCTTGGAATTTAATTTTTTATTTCACAGTATGTAGAATGGGTACATTTCAAACAAAAGCACTAGTCAAAACAAATCTGGTGGTTATTTTTTCTTCTCTTTGCTTTCATTAGGAAACTATATGGGGACCAGGCTCGCTTTTTTGATGTAGAAAAGGTGCCACGCATCAAACACAAGAAGAAGGGGATGGTGTCCATGGTAAACAATGGGAGCGATCAACATGGTTCTCAGGTAATCTACATCTAAATAAACATTCTTACCAGTCTGCCAGTCTTTATCGAAAGTAAGGGAGACAATGCTGGCTGGAGCTACTGTTCATAAGTCATTGGGACGCTCTGATGTGAATTGTGATGTCTGATCAGGCTAAGCATAGATTAATGATAAGATAAACTTTAAATGATCCACAGAGGTATATTCAGATGTCACAGCAGCAACAGTAACCATGTTAAACCACATAAACTCTATATTATTTTGTTGACCAGGGTCCCCCACCCCCAAGAAACTACTGGGGGACCCCAATCTACAAGATCGCATCATGTTCTGAGCTTGTAGATGAGCTATTTTTGCCAAATGTTTATGAATGAATAGGGACTCGAGGCTTCACATTTAAATGTGGTACCGGTATTTATTGTCTCTGTAGTTCCTCATCACCACCGGAGAGAACCTGGATTACCTGGACACAGTCCACACTGTGTTTGGGGAGGTATCAGAAGGCATGGACATCTTGGCCAAGATCAACGAGGCCTTTGTTGATAAGGACTTTATGCCCTTTCAGGATATCAGGTGGAGTAGAATCAACATGGCAAATCCCTTCCTTTAGAATGATGCTTATGAATTCAAATCAAATGCTTTGTGTTAACCACAAAGGAACATTTTACTTCTTTGAAACCTCATCTTGTCTTGTCTAGGGCCAGTTGCAAATTTCAGGTGCTGGTTTTTTTGGGCGTTTTTTCCAAGGGTAGGGAGTCACAATTTTTGATGGCTGTTGGTAGGGCATTTCACATTTTGGTGACATAACGGTAGAACAAATTCGACTAATGTTTTGTGTTGAAGTAGTTTGACAGGTACATGGGCACTGGTCCCTTGAGTATCTTGAAGACCAGGCCCATTGCATGTTTATGTCCTCTACCCTGAGCCATCCCACCCTAGCATGATAAGCAGGGCCTAATGTGTTAAACCTTTTAAATTAATGTCATGTCAGCGGTCTAAATTCAATCATAGCTGTAATGTCATTTCAGAATAAACCACACAGTGATCCTGGAAGATCCATTTGATGACCCTCCAAACCTGCCAGTGCCTGATCGCTCCCCAGAGCCCACCAAAGAGCAGCTAGATGTGGGTAGCCTTTTATTTAAATGAACATTTACTTTTTTCAACATGATCTCCATATAATATAATTGGTCGTCAGTCCTCACTAATGCTCAAAGAACGGTAGATGATAGTGCTGCATGATTCTTGCTCAGATGTGAATCTCGATTTTCCTCCAGAAGAATTGAGATCACGATTCTCACACGATCTAAAATTTTCCATAATATTTATTAAAAACTCATAAACAAAAACATAAGAGTATCTAAAATGAATTGGACAGCCAACTAGTGCTGCACGATTCTTCACAAAATGAGATTGCATAGGTGTCTGAATCTAGATCTGTCTTTTTTCGATGAATTATGCAGCACTAGTAGATGAACAAGGTGACACAAGAAGAAAGCAGATTTTTCATGGTCATATGGCCTCATTTTCCATAAGAATAAGTGTTTCTAAATGAATACGTTAGAATCTGCATTGGCAAAGTCTATTCCTGCCTGAAGCTCAAGTTGCTTTTTATGATTATTTTTCGCATGACATTCTGCTAATAGTGTGTGAGTCATGTGTATGTTATTTCAACTTGAAAACGAATAAAAAATAGCTTTTTTTTATGCAGAGTAAATATGGATGTGTTAAAGGTTTAAAATGTGAATGTGGCGTGTGTAGAGTGGCCGTATCGGAGCAGATGAAGCCATAGATGACATGGAGGGGAAAGGGGCTGCGGAACTGGATGAGATCCTGAAGGAGAAAGAGGCCAAGACTCAGGCCATTCTGCTGGAGATGGTGAGAAATAACCACATGATACTTAGCGTCCCTATTCTGGTTAAAAGTCCCGTTCATATTAGCATTTTGCAATACCAATATTTTTATCTCTGTGCTTTATTCGATAAATATAAATATATTAGAATGAATGTGTTCTCACACATTGACATCTTTGATGTGTTCATTCCTACAGGTGGGTGACCTCCCTGATGCAGAGGTCAAGCCTCCAGAGAACGTGCTGTTTGTCTGTAAACTGAACCCGGTCACAACAGACGACGACCTGGAAATCATCTTCTCCCGCTTTGGGTCCATTAAATGGCAAGCCTGCACCTCCTAGTCACTGATTAGCATAACACGACAATACAGAGTATAATGTAGAGTTAAGTTTACATTTTAGGAATTTACTCAATTTAGCAGACGCCCTTGGGCACAGTTGCTCATTAAAGGGTCAAATGTGGATTGCATTTTTAAATTACTGACATAAGTAACCAGTCAGCAATACTTACCATGATGTGCATACAATAATGCACATAGTAACCTCTGGTATTGGCTACATACTGTCATTTGAACATAACTGATGGTTTTGGCTTGTTTTGTGCAGTTGTGAGATTATCAGAGACTGGAAATCTGGGGAGTCTCTCTGCTATGCTTTCATAGAGTTTGAAAAGGTGAGCCTCATTCATATGTTCATCTATAACAAATCCCGAGACTTATGATATGAATCCTTTCTTTTCTCACATTCCTCTTTCTATACTCAGTGTCCTGTCACAATGCATTGTCTTGTCGGTTGTACAATGATGAATGAATGATTTTATTAAACAAACATAACATATTAAACAAAAATAAATACCACACAATGTATACATAACTCTGATCGAGAGTACATTCAAGTAGTCCATTTTGTCAAGATAGAGACTAAAGTGGAGGGAAAATAAGGAAATAATGGACAGAAGACAGACTTGCGTTTAACTTAGAAAAGGTATATATGATTTCTGATTGATTATTTATTTCCGTGTCCAAGTGTCCAACCCTCATGGGTTTATAAGACACCATTTTACATTTGCAATTACAGTATGTTTATATTAAATTCATAATACATTGCATTACAGCCCAGAGTTATACAGAGTACTCTGTCTTCTCTCCCAAGCTTGACAAATAAAATCTGCCACAACAAAAGCCCCTTTAGCAAAACATATCTCAATTTTTTCATAATTTCATAATCATTTAACTAAAGGAAATCCCCACAGATAGAAGACATCTTGTTAACCAGAGTTTCTCTTATGTCATCGTATTTAGGACAATAAAACAGAAAGTGAACCTCGTTTTCAATTTCACCAAGTTCACAGAACAAGCAATATCTCTCCTTCTGGAGTGGCATTAAACCTGCCTGTCTCCAGTGCTAATGTTAATGTTCCTGACCGAATTTGTGCACAGAGAGATTGTTGTCTTTTGTTTAGATTATACTTCACATTCGTTCTACGGTGTATCTGTCCTTTGAGGCAGTAGGTTCGAAACCTAGATTTATACCATACGTTCCTACACCAGTTCTAATTTGATCATCATATTGTAATTTATTTTGGAAAATATAAAACAAATCATTAGAATAAAATAAACTTCTCGGTTCATTTGTCCAGGGGTAAGATCCCAGTTAAATATCTTTTTTGTCTGCCTATTCCAAAGTCTTATCATTTGACATTTGTGTCATGTATGTATGTATGTATGTATTTTCTTCTATGCCAGTGCTTATGCCAGTGCTTATGTCTTCTGTGTTAATTGCCTGCTTTGTTAACACTCAATTGTTACACTTTTTTTGTTGCTTTTATTAGCTTTTAATTGTTTGCAATTGCATGCATTTATGTTGTAATGGTTATTTCAATAGCTGGCCTCGAACCCTGTAACTGGCACATTTAATGTCATTATTGTGCACCATCTGTAAAAAAGAAACAATATGCATATTTAGCATAAACAGCTGTAGTAAGCTCTTATCAATAGAAGGCCTGAGCATGTCACAACTTCCAGTGAGACCAGAGACATTACTGTATGTCTGCTGTTGTGTTTTTTTTAGCGTTGGCTAACTGCTCCATTACACAGCAATGTGTGTGTGTATGTCTGTCTGTATGTCTGAGCGGACAGCTGCAACACCTAAAGTGGCCAGTAGAGTACAGCACAGAGTAAAGTGGCACAGAGTACATACACACTACAGTACGAGCCCTGGGCCATTCCTGGGGCTCTGGATGTTCCGGGGACCCCCACATGTTAACTGTGATTTCTCGACCGTTTCTGACACGGGGCGGCTCGCCGGAACCGGGCCAGCCCCCTGGGCATGTTCCTGAGGGTCTGGATGTTCCAGGTAACCCTGGGGACCCCCACACAGTACACTAACAACATACAGTACAGGGCACAGTACAGTAACTAATAAATGTATAGTTAACACAGGTTTTTTTCTCTTTTCTCCCATGGTAACGTATATTTCCTTCTCCACAGGAGGATGACTGTGAAAAGGCCTACTTCAAAATGGACAATGTGCTTATAGATGATCGCCGCATACATGTGGACTTCAGTCAGTCTGTCTCCAAGATTAAATGGAAAGGAAAAGGTGATTGCTGTCCGCCAGTTGCTGTCATGCAGAAACCGCCTTTGACCCATAGACTGGTTTGACCCATAGACTGGTTTGACCCGTAGACATAGATAGACATAGAAAAATTAACCTTGATAATTCCAATCCAATGGATATTTATTTAGTCTCATGCTCTTGTTCATTGCTCTTTCTATTGGTTAAATATTTATAAAACCCACAAACAGACTTTTTTAGGGGGGAATGGGATAATAATTTTTTAGCATGTAATAGTTTATTTGATAGTCACATTGGAGAGAGAATAGAAATGTGGAAAGAGAATACTTTTGATGCAGTAAGAGTTCTCAGTATTACCGGTAAACAGCCCCAAACTTAACGGCCTGTTATAGCGTCACCATGCGGCCGAACACATTTCTTTACTCGTACATATTTTAGCCATACATCACGCAAAACGGTATAGACTATCTCTATAGTCATGTGATCAATACAGCTCTGTTATATTACTCCTACACATTTTGTCCAAACATCACAAACGCTATTATCCTGGTGGAGACCTGTGCCCCGAGGAGCATCATTAGTTACTGTAAGTGACTGTAATGTTATATTTTGTGTCCGTTTAACAATGAACTTATCATATCCTCTTTTCTTAGGTGGAAAATATAGCAAAGATGACTTCAAAGCCTACGAAAAAGACGCGGGCAACCGTCCCAAGGTGGCTCTGAAGGATAAAGTCAAACCCAAACAAGAGTATCCTTATGGTTTCACTTTGGGTACCACATTTTAGCAACGATATTCAAGTTACCAAGATACCCCATCCCACGCCTCACCATTTGGTATAAAATGCAACCCAAATAATACAATTAAAACGCTGGTGATAGCCTACAAGGTGACCACGGGTACGGCACAGCCATAAAGTACATGTACAATATCCAACCCTGTACCACATTGTACAAGTTCATCTACAAATCTAGAACTGAGTTGGACTTAGAAAGAGGAATATTAGGAAAGACAATTTCCATCCATCCATATAAAAATATAGCTGAAATGACAAATTACCATCTTAAAGGACAACTTTAGTTTTTTCAACCAAGGTTCATGTTTTAGGTTGTTATTAGAGAAACTAAAAGGTGAGTGTTAATTTTCTTTCATTTGCTGCTTTCTTTTGTTTTGGGGATTTTAGCAGTTTTTGACAGGGGGGCGGGGGCATTCGAGCATGGGGCTAAATATGTATTGTCTTTACAAATATTATGGCGATTCATTTTTTTATTATTTACTATAGTCCTAATAAACCCCAAGAAATTACATCTGACCACAAAAGATCACGGGATCTATTGAATTTGACAAACTGACATATTGAGCCTATACACACAGTATAAGCCTTCCCCCAGTAGGCTACCTTCACATTCAGTAGATCCTGTGATCTGCTGTGGCCAGATGTAATTTCCTGGGGTTTATTAGGACTATAGTAAATAATACAAAAATAAATCACCATAAAATGTTGTAAAGAAATACATATTTAGCCCCATGCTCGAATGCCCCCGCCCCCCTGTCAAAAAGAGCTAAAATCCCTAAAACGAAAGAAAGCAGCAAATGAAAAAAAATTAAGACTCATCTTTTACTTTCTCTAATAACAACCTAAAACATGAACCTTGGTTGAAAAAAACTAAAGTTGTCCTTTAATTACTTCCATGTCAAACTATTGTTTTAATGCATGATTACATCAGCAGGTATTTCAACCAATAATATGACAATATGTACATGACATTCACCTGTCGGTCTATCTCCTAATCTTTCACCTGTAGTAGAGTGTGACAGTAATTCTCCCAACACAGAGCTATGATTAATTACGATAGACACTAGAGGGCAGTGCTGCACATGCTGACTGAACCAAAAATGGCTGTTATGCATTTCAATTTGCGCAATCAATCAATCAATCTCTTTTTCAAGTTAAACATTACACTAAAATAAGTTTGTAACATTATTACAAATTGGTTATTAAATTGGCTATTTGTTGTACAACAATTTCGACAATGTCAAGGGCTTAAGTGGTTAATGAAGTACATTTCTACAGCAAGATAGATGCTGCTAACCTAATTTCCCTTTTTGGATAATAATGACCAGCTTGTCTTTCATTAAGCGTAGGCCCATTATGACGTACATCCTAAAATCTGCTAGTGTATGTGCAAGAGAGATTGCTTTACAATGTCGAAATAATGATCTAAATTAGCCGCCATCAAGAGGGGTGCATTCAATTAGGTTATTATCATTGTAATAGGGCGTACAATTAGACTAACAACATTTTCCGGCTGTAGTACATTTATTTTAGTGTAAGCTTGTACAGTATGACATTAAGGTGCAAAGGAGTATCATTGTACTTGAGATTAAAGTGCAGGTTCAACTGCATTGTGCAACCATAAGTCCATGGCCAGCCTGGTGACAAGCAGAGGCCTTGTTCAATAGTCTGACCAATGCTGACTAAACACACTAATGTTGTAGCCTGTTTGACAAAATGTTAATGGATCTTTCTTTGTCCTTCTGGCTTCTGGACTTCACTTTGGATAAGATAAATAGTCAATTGTGATGTCTGGCCCTGCGTTTGGTTGGGGGACATGCTGTAGACATATGGTCTCATGGAACTTATCCGTCCTCAACAAAACGCACCATGTCATAACACACGCATAGTCTTCATGTCCATTTGTAACTCAGTGAGTGTACAAATGTTTTGTACAGACACTAACCTTTTTACCTCCTGAGTTGTCCTTAAGTCTCCCACAAGCTCCAAGTATGACCTGGTTTTAGACGAGGAGGAGGAGGAAGCACCCAGCCATCGCCCCTCTGAGAAGAAACACAAAGATAAGAAGCACCATCACCACGAGGAGGAGGAGGAAAGCAGGAAGCCCAAAAAATCCAAGGTACACAGTAAAACCCTGGGAATAAATTGAACCACATCAACCCTAGTGTTTCTGGGGCAAACAATTCACCCTTTGTCAGCCTTCTGATTGGTCCCTGACTGACTAACCAACAGGCCTTGTTCCGTCTGGTTTATGTTGAATAAAAACAAATGATATGCCCAGTCACCATGCTGCACCTGTGATGTTCCTTTTTACTGACACCAAGTTTAAAATAAGAATTGAACGTACAGAATATCAATACGAAGCAACTGAAAAACACCTTATTTCAATGGAAGTGGATGGAGAGAAAGGATTTTTGTCCAACCACGAAACAGCAACCAATGGGTGCGAAGAGGGCCACAAGCATGGGCGGGACTACACCAAAGAGATTTGGTGTAGAGGAGGGGATAGCGGACGAAGTATAGAACATATTTTAAAGTGTAGTATGGATAATTTCAATTAATTCAGGATTTAACATTCTGTGTAGCCTCCTCATACATTCCTCCAGACCTCTAACATCTTTCTGTTACCTTGTCTTCCCATACTGTAGGTAGCCACATTCATGTAAATATATTCAAGGATATATATTATTCAAAAGCATGTTTGGCTGGATGGGCTTATTAGTTTGACAGGTCATCTAACTCCTATAACCCTGATTTATAATTTGTCGTATTGAATTAGCTATATCCTGTTTAAGTGTCCCTGAGCAAGGCACTAGCTGGATGTTTTGCGTGAATCTCGTTTGCGTCCGAGCATAGGCATTACTGAGGCATGGTAACGCCCCGCCTGCCTGTGATTGGTCTACTGACACTGCCCGTCTTGTCCTCCGAGAGGTTACTCCCTGGTGAGATTGAAATAACCCATTCTGACCTGAGATCAGATTCATACGAGGTTTCCGCCGGACACACACTGGTCTGATGAACCCATTCTGACCTGAGATCAGATTCTAGAAATGTCAGTCGCTCTTTGATTTTTCAAAAATAGCAGATCTACAAGCTCATATCGCGCCACTGAGTGTCGCGATATGAGCTTGTAGATCTGCTATTTTTCAATAGCTAAAGCATAACATGATGCCAACACAAAATGGGTGCCCGGTCAGAATGGGATAAATAATACAAGAGAATGACAGCTTGGCACGCGCAACAGAATGCAACCTTGTAACTAACTTGTACGTTTTTTTGTTTGTAGAAGATCAAACTAATATTGTTTATACCGTTTGCTTTGATTGAATAATTGATTGAATACACGTGTCGTGTACTATGATTTGATTTGGGTGTGTTCTAAATAAAGTGTTGATTGTCGTGTATTAATCTAATTATAGTTAACTACTAATACTAAAAACTACACTAAAAAGGATAAAGATGAAGGTAAAATAGTACAATAATGTTTCAAGTTTACACATGCAAACAAATTACACAATAATCAACACAAACACTTTTCTAGAACACACCCAAATCAAACATATTAGTGCATGTTCAATCAATTATTCAATCAAAGCAAATGGCATAAACAATATTAGTTTGCCTATTCTACAAAAATAAAAGTTACAAGTTATAGTTCTCTTCTATCATACCGTACTACTCTGTCTCTACTTGTATTATTTCCCACCACGGAGTAACCACGCATCCACCTCGGAGGACAGTCAAGACGGGCAGTGTCGGTAGGCCAATCACAGGCAGGCGGGGCGTTACCGGTCCATGCCTATGCTCAAATTCAAACGAGATTCACACATCTGGAACGCTAGCCCCATCATTCTGAGTTGCTCTGCATAAGAGCAATAGCTAAATGTAAAAACAACTTAAAATGCATGTGGCAAAGTGACAGTGACTGTTATTATTGTTAGACAAGCTGACAGGTTAGGGCAAGATTTGTCAGTTTCACCATGCCAGTTTCACAACTGCATCAAACTAGAATTGCATGAGTAAGCATGAGTCGTGCCAGCCAGTCCGGGAATGCTATTCCCGGGCTGGCTGTAGATTGTACATTATGTCAACATCATGAGGGCCGGGTATTTCTAAAGCATGTATTTACAAAGTCATAGACCTTGTTCAGGCAGTGTTCCTCTTCATTGTCAGTGTCTTGTGTCTCATTTTTAAAGCCCGGCCGTTACCCGTACTCAAATACTGTACTTGAGTATTTCCATTTTTTTATACTTTATACTTCTACTCCACTACAATTATTTGACAGCTTTAGTTATACATTACTTTACTACTACTGTGCCAATACATTTGTAATTTTACTCAAGTAAAATCTGTAATTGTAGGCCTTTTCATTTTAAGTAAGAGTATTAGAGTATTCTTATATTAGTACGAGTTCTGCTTTCAACACTACTCATTTGTCTCTCGTTCAGGAGAGCGAGGAGACTCAGGAGAGCAAGCGAGAGAGAAAGGCCGAGAAACGCCAGCGCTCCCGTTCACGGTCTCGTTCCAGAGACAGGGACGGACACCACAAACACAACAAGTCTCGAGACAAGCACCGACAGGAGGGGCACGGCAAGGGCCACAGCCGCAAGGACAGGAGTCACAGCAGATCACCCAAGAAGTCTAAAGACAAAGAGAGGAGTAGACACCGTTGAAGTGAGCGGAGCAGTGGTTCTCAAACACCCCCCCCCCCCTCAAAAGTAAACCGTATTTGATGTGTAAAAAGATCTTGTGCCTGAGACACCCATAAGAGAACACATTTTGTCTGGATATACCTAAATTAAGTAGTACAAACTCTTAGGTTGACTATTTTGAATAGCCGAAATATTTAATAGGGTAAATGTTTAAACTCAAGAACCCCACTTTTGAGAACCAGCAGGAGGGGTTGGGAGCATTGCTGTTCTGGCTTCCGGCTTCCGAAAACCCCACTTCCACTCATGCTGTCTGTATGTACCCGCAAAGCACACATGCATGTCATGTCTGTCATTTAATCACTGAGGCCTTTCCACCATGAATTACATTAAGCGGTAACTCGTCATACAGAATTACTGGACTTCTTACTTAGAGAACACCTCAATACAAATGGGATTCCCATTATATATTTTTTCTTTTCTCTTCCCACCAGTACCTTTATCATATTGTGGTTAAAATACAATAAAGGTGGCTGATTGGCTAGTTCCCTTTAAGGTCACAGAAATAATTCCTGTCCGTGCCACGCATGCTTTACCCCCAACAAAAATAAGTTCACGTAAAATGCTCTTGTAGAATTGCTAGTAGGTATGTAAAGAAATGGGGACAGGGAGCCATTATGTATCTTTTGGATAATTGCATCATACGTTTTAGAAATGCTAACGATGTATTGGTGTTACGAATCAAAACCTTTTTTCTGTAATGTACATAAAGCTATGGCAAATAAAATGGAAGAAATACAACCTCAATCATAAGTGTATAATGTCAACATAAACCATCAGTCTCCATTTTCATTATAATTTGCAAACATTTGTTTTGTGCAACCCCCCTGTTCTCCCCCCACCCGCTCAGGAGTTCCGTAGGATTACATGTCTTTTTGTATTTGACTTGGAATGGAAAAAGGTGCTCTTATCGTGTAAAAGGGATTCTCTGGGTCTCCCCTCCACCCACCCAAATCAGACGTGCAATTTAGAAACGGTAGACTAAAGGGCTGCCCCAGGATGTATCTAAATATTGATACATACTCTTATTTATCTCCAGTGGCTTGTTAATCACATTAACCCTATAGTGTCCCTATTTTGGATGTGCCATTATGCAAGTTAGCATCCGGCAGTTTCTAAATGCTGGGGACCCATACTCAACATTTGATTCTAACATCAAACTACTCAAAATGTCCGGGTTCACAATGGGGCTCTATGGACTGGCAAGTAATACTACTAGGGATAGATTGTTCACATTACACATGGACTACATTTATTCATATTTGTAAATGTTAATTTATGTCACATTCTGGTTGGTCCAAGTGCAGATCGCAAGGCAACACCTTTTTTGGTGGGTTTGTTCGTTCCTGGGGCTGGGTCTGGCACTTAAATGGCGAAATGTATAATGGGTTAATGTATGTTTTGTAATAATCAAAACGTACACAGTTTTCAAATAATTGTAGTGGAGTAAAAGTATAATATTTGCCTCTAAGATGGCATACAAGTAAAAGTACTAACAATTGGAAATACTCCAGTAAAATAAAGAATACTTAAATTGTTATAGTACAGTACTTGAGTAAATGTCATGTCCTGTTAAACTTTACACACCACTGAGCACCTACACCTACTCTACCAGCATATCAGTCATGTGTTTCACTAGAATTTCGCGGCCGCTCATCCCAGAGTTACGTTGCCGCGCACTATGGGAAGAAGGAAATTGCGGGAGTTGACTCCACATGTAGTAACGGATGGGTTATTAGTTATTATTATGTGTCCTTATTAGTGTAGTGTAGTCAACACGTTATGGCTCATACACACTGCCCGGTATTTGCTCCGATTAGGCTGTCGGGGAGCATTTTTGGCGCTGACCGACAAAATGGCTGATCTGACGTTAAGCGGTGCCCAAAAGGTAAATATAGATCACAAAGGCTTTGCAGGTAGACCACATGACATGGCCCTAAAAATACACTTACCTTCGCTGTGCTCTCACACAGGTCTTGCAAGTCTGGGAAAAGTACAGCAAATAAGGTCATGTTCCAGGTGTGAACGAATTCTAAAGCCAAAGTTGCACGTTGTTGTGCATCATATCACGTGCCGAAACAGAAGTGATTTACAGGCTTGCGATGTGTTGTAAGCTTATAGATCTGCCGTTTTTGGTGCAGGATTTCGGTGGGTAATTTCACCTGGCTCTTGTTGGAGAAGGATAAACACATGGACAATATGTTGAAATGTTAATGTTCAGTCCCAATGAATGCTTTAGTTTAGTTTAGTTTAGTATTCAGACATCAACATAAGGAAACTGTTACATGGTCATAGGCCTATCCTACGAATGCATAGGCCAGAGTTAAACTATTAATCTGGTGTCAGTAAGGTCAGATGTAGAGTTGCTGGCCGGCTCAGATATGCAGATCTACAGTAGTACGTCAAACCATGCATGGCTATCCTTGAGGCCAGTGCCGTGAGCAGTCTCCTCCGTGAGAGTGTGGAGGTCGCGCTGCTGGGGCAGATCGGCGTGTGCACGCATCCGCTTGGGTGACGGCAGACTGCTGGGCGAGTGCTGTCGCTTTGACATGGAATCAACTTTGACCAAGAAATGCACAATGAAAAACAGGTACGGCCAGGGTTCATGGCCAATTGGCCATATACTGTATAGCGTGTCTTGAGTGTAAAGGGTTTGATGATGATGATGTCAGACTGATATGCGTGATCATATATGGAGACGTGATGTCATGATCCGTGACCATATATGGAGGGGTGACGGACTGACGGGAAATGCAAGTTTTCATAGTAAATGCGACCACAGGTCGCAACTATTACATTATACATGTAGGCCCGACTGTAATGTTTGATGAGAAGAATAAGCCTGAGTTATACTACGTCATATGGTGGTCTCGACAAGAGCCTCAGTACAAGCGTTATGTGAGCTCGTAGATTGTCTCTCGTCTTATAAATTAAGGCAGTGGTGTAAAGTAACTAAGTATGTTTTATTCAAGTACATGATGTGAGTACTTCTTGTCAGTGAGTGATGTTTGTCTCGTTATCATCAGGCACATTGCTCATCTATGCAAAAGACACCAAGAGCTGCCAGCCAGCAAATGAATGCTGTGGGAACCAACATGGGCACCGGTCACGTATGTGGATGTACTCAAGAAAGACGCAGGAGCGCAAAGCACCAACGAGCTGGCCAGATGCAGGGAGAACCGGCATGACTGGAAGCGACGATGGAGGGCTCGTCTGAGGACTAGAGAGATCAACATATAGTAGGACACTGCCAGTGTGTTCCTTTTTTACATTTTGGTTTCATCAACGTGATTTGTGGTCAATACCTCTACAGTTCATGAAAAAGCTGTGGCATAGGTCAGAAGAAGGGCAACAGTAGAATAATAATAATAATACAGGCCACACATGTCTGCTATGTTAAGAGACGAAGGGGAAAAGCACACACGAAGCATGCAGCTTTTCTTTCTTTTCTTAACAAATTAGTCCACTTGCCAGAATGTGAACCCAGGCATGTAACAAGTACACCAAAGTTTTACCATGCTTTAAGTTGCATGTGACGTGTCAAACTAGGGGGTTTTCATGATGCTGAATCGATTCCAAGCATTAATTTTGCACAAAAACACTCCTTGGGCTCAAACGGCTAAGTGGTCACATATTATGCCAATTATAAAAATTCACCATTATGCAAGTTAGCATCCGGCAGTTTCTAAATGCTGGGGACCCATACTCAACATTTCTAACATAAAACCTTGGTGTACGCAACATGTCCGGGTTCACAATGGGGCTCTATGGTCTGGCAAGTAGACTAAAGAGCAAAAATGAGAAATGAATATTAAAAACGGGAACTGATGACATATCTTTTCTATGAAAATAGAAAAAAAAACAATGTGTCGAGAAATTCAACAAACACTCAAAAATACTTTCTTCCAGCCATTCGGTTGAGTTTGTGTAATCATAATCATAATAATCAGTTTGTGTAATCACATAGCTTGACTTCGGGACAAAGGACAATAATTGTCTTTGCTTTGGCTTAATATCTGTCTGTGCTATTCCAATAACAGAAATGTCACATGACATTTAGCCATGACACACTAAAGGCAGTCCTCGTGGTCACAGGTTGTTTTGCTGGAATATACAGAGCATGGGCCAAGCCTAGGTGATGGTCTGACAAGCTCTCACTGTATCTCAACAAGTACAGACTACCCCTGTAGGAAAGTCATGGGACAATCACGCAGCTACTTGTAACAGTATCATCCAGCACCATTATGTGCCTGGCTTCTTCCCCATTTCATAAACACGTTTGGAAAAAACAATAGGATTTATTTTAATTAAGGAACTGAAACATCACATCTACTGTATTAATAAATTGACCCAAAAGTAACAACAAAATGAGGTATTTCCTTGCTCACGGTAATGAAAGTATTCCATAAGTGTTTTAATGCACTGTGCGTCAAGGCATTGTCACAGCTCATGCTGTGAGTTTGTACATCTACGTTTGGAAATATTTTAAAAATATCAAAAATATTTGGAAGATTGATATAATATTGAATTTTCTGAACACAAATCTTTTCTTCTGGGGGTCCCTGGCACAAAACCTTTTCAGATGGGGGTCCGTGGCTAAATAGACTTCAGTTTGGGGATCTTTGACATGAAAATGTTTGGTACAAAGTACAAACCTTCCCTTTATAACCTAACTTAACCAGATAAATGGACAAAGATTTAGCTCTTATCTTTATTTCCTCCACTTCCCTGTCACTCTACAAACCATGTTCTGTTTACTGAGGCACAAATGCATTGGGCAACCATGCAATGAGTCACTGTTATCTAAAACGACACAATTTGTTTTTCCTTCTTCCAAGTGAGGACAATGCAGGTGTTTGGGAATAAGGATAATTTACACATGCCGTGGAATTAGAGCCGAGATGAGGTGGTAGGCTCGTTTTTATCTTTATCACTTATTCTGAAACATGTTCATTTTGTCTGAAGCTTCTTTCACTCTCGTCAATATCACAATGGGTTGGGTATTCAATGAAACAGTGTCCAAATAATGTTTTCCTTTGTGTAACTCAACACTAAACTTACATAATGGTTTCTTTAACTGCTGAGATGGCAAGTAGGTCAAAAAAAGAAAAGAAAGGTATCAGGACTGCTGTACAGCTAGTCTATTTATATGCACAGGATCTCTCTGAGAGTGTGTATGTGTTGTCTGTCTTTGGTGTATCTTTTTTTTTTTTTTTTTTAAATAACATTCTTTATTGTGCAAGAGAGATGCCGGCCAACTTTTACCTTGTGAAGCCTCTCCTTTTCTCTCACACCACCAAGCTTGTCACACTAATGAGATGTTTGAGCTCATATTGTTGAATAAATAACAAGCTAAAATAAACAGTCTGCATTTCCCAAAAGGGAATGCAGACTGAATGTGTATTTGATTACGTCTTATCAGAAGCAGGGGTAAAACATAGTCCCAGGCCACTGGTGATAAAAATGAATGATCATCAGATAGAAGGGGATACCGTATCAAAAGCAGAGCCACATCAAATCGAACCAGAGTCCAAGATTAAGCCCCTTCCGAGCCCTCTGCAAAATAACTTCCTCACCCAGGGGTTGCTACACCTCAAAAGCTTGCTTCTGTTGCCCAGAATACAAATTGGGCAAATAAGGAAATAACTGCCGGTCCATGCCAGACATTTCCCTGAACAAAGACAACTAAGCCTAATCCATCCTACATATTCGCCAGAGCTGTCTTGCAACACCAAAAGCAAATATTCTTCTCTCAAGTCACTCACTTCCCACAACCTTCCCCATTCCAGTCGTAGGCAGTAGTAAAAAATACTTTATATTAAGCTCAGGTCTATAATGCGTTATAACCATATTTATAATGCACTTAAGACATAACACTTAGTTATAAATGTTTACAACTTATAACGTAGTTTATGAAGTATGGATAATGTATGACACGGTGGTAGTTGTTGAGAAATAATGACCGACAGGATTTTTAAACACTGAGACGAAGTCGATTAAACAGCTGTGCTGTTGGATACAGCATAAAATCCAAGCAGAGCAGCAGGTGCTCTGATGCTTTGAGTCATTATCAAGAAATAAATTAACATGCCGCTGAATTCAGTGACCAATCAGAATCAAGCATTCATCCAAGCCGTGCAATTGAAATAATATAATTTATAAGTGCTGCTGTTCAAAATGCATTAAAACTTACTGGAACATCACAACTACCAGGTAACACTTTACTTAAAGCTCAGGTCTAAAATGCATTATAATCACATTTATAATGCATCATTTATAATGCACTTATAATTCTTCATAACACTTATAGAGGGGCAATCCAGAAATCAACTTGAGGCAATCCTCTGTAAATGAGGTAATGAGGTCGCTGAAGATGAGTGTCAGACTTAATCCCATCCCAGGAGACACTTTTCCCTTTGTGCCAACAATAGCCACCAGGCTGTACAGTTCACCAAGTTCAGCCTGCTTGTCTTTTTTAATACACAAGCAGGGTGAACAAAAACTAATTTTATTCCCGTTTATATTCTGCACTGCATGCATGTTGTGTGTGCTGCGTTAGTTATGTCATCATTGTGTGTTGTTGTTATCGAACTGTTGCATTGAATTTCCTCCCAGAGGATCAATAACGTTTTATCCTATCCTATGATAACACTTGACACACACCCTCGGGTGTCTTGGTGTTGTGTACCTGTAACTCTGCTTCCATTACATAAGCTTATATAAAATACAATAATGGAACGTTCATCTAAATACAAATGATTCCAAAAAGTATTTGTTTTTGTAGGTTACTGTTCCAGTATCATCAACGGAACCTTGCCAAAAAGTCAAGAAGTTTTCTACTATACTGAAAACAATTCAGTTTGATCACATATTGAAAACATTACCGTTTGTCTGGTTTCCTGTAATCTGGATTTGTTTTACACTGGAATATTTTTGCTTCCGTCTCTGTTGTGAGCTGTTATTTAAGGCCTTGATGAGCTTTATAATCTCACATGCGTAAAATACAAACTTATCAAGGTTATTTTTTGTCCCACGGTAACTGCCTATCACTATGACTCTGTGTTTTTTTATCATTGTGCAAATAACTGGACTAAACCAAACCAAATCTATAACTGTAAGGTGCAACACTGTAATTCCACACCAGGAAGAGCACGGGGAGTAGGGCACCAGCACAAAACCCCTCTGGGCTGAGGGCTCCATATAAACTTTTAGGTGTCTGCACTGCAGCTGCTGCAATTCCTGAGGAGGAAGTAAATTACAGTTCACATAGCTTTCCCTCTTCCTTGCTGGCCTGAGCGAACCTTTCTCAAAAGCAGTGCACTCGACTTCCTCTTATGAGTAATAATAAGAGACACTGGCTGCACACAGGCTGCTTTTGTCTGCCAAAGGAGGCTGACTGAGTAAGAGCAGACTTCATACACTCCCATCTGCCGGTCGGTTGGAGTGACAGACCGAGGGTACCTCGCACAGCAAGAGGCACTTACCAAGACTAAACGCTCCCGAGTAGCTGCTCGCTCTAAGTGTAAGTACAAGGCGAAGCGAAAACTGTAACTGATATTCAGCACTGGGTTCTGTCTGTGCAGAAAACAAAGGCTATTGTTTTTCGTTGTGTGTGATTTGTCAGACAGTAGTTGCATGTGTACTAAGTTTTTCTTGATAATGGTTGTCTTGTGTTATCCGCAGTAGTAGTTGACAATGTCAGTCCTGGGCACCTCAAAAGTGTCTCCAGTTTTCATTCTAGATGTATCAATCAGAATTCATTTTGACCTGGGTGACCAGAAACAAATGCCTTTGAGAAATTAATGACTTTAAGAACTGTTTATCTCGAGAGACATACTGTCATGTTTTGTTGTGATCTGACGTGCTTACAGATTACTGAGAAAACAGTGCCTATGGAATGTGACATGTCTACAACAAGCGGCCAAAGATAATCTTTGTCTTTGTGTTCATAAAATCTGGGTCTTCGGTGGAAGTGCTGCACATGAACTCAGCTTTAAGAAACACAACAATGAAGGATGTGGTTTGCTGCAGGTTGTAGCAAGCCTGTGCAAAGCTGAGTCTTGTGTAGGGAGGTGAACGCCTTTGCTCAAAATAAATCCACTTTAATTTTATGCACTAGTTCCTTTGAAGGCATGACACTCAGTTAAGTCATTGCTATTTCCCATGAGAACTAATCAGACCTGACTGTGTTTCTCAAAGTAGTCTAATTGTTTTGCCCTTTGAAAACTAATCAAACCTGACGGTGTTTCTCCTGCATGCTACTCTCTTCCTCATACATTAAGAGTGTAGTCAACATCTCAAAGGCAATCCTAGCATATCTGTATGTGGCCGGTATGTCAGAACGGTATGACCGAACAAATAATCAAATAAGTATCAAGCAAAGGTCCAAACAAGGAAACAGTTGTTTTGGTTTCAGGTCTGTGCATTGAAATGAAGAAGCGGTTTCATGCCGTGTTTGCGGACTCACAAGCGCACTTGTTAACGTTTCAGGCATGCAATAACAGCTGGTTATCATAGGCCCATGTCATTGTTCATGGGACAGAAAGTAAGAGTCTGAGCTGGGTCATCCAGACATATTTCTTAAACCTTATCTCTCTTTGGCGACACATGCTAGGGGATTTCCAGACACAATAAGATGTTTGTGGAACAGGGTGACACCGTCACCCTGTTGGCAAAACACAACACTTGGTTCAAGAGAGAAAAACATGCAATGATTCCATTCATGCTTGTTATGGCAACTGACCCCAGTGACATTTTAGATAAAATTAGACCAGGGCTTTACGTCAGACCCCATACTTCCTATCTATGCATTTGAAGGGGGCGTTCTTGTGCAGTATGACGTCGGCACATGTGTCTGTGCATGCAAACGCTGTGACTTGTGACGGCACTGCTGCAGTGTGCGGTTTTCGTACCACAGGCTCAGCCCAGTGGTACGAAACCCTCCAGTGACACCACCACTTGCTTCCTGTGTTTACAATAGCAAGAGGATGCTGTGTGTATGCGCGCGCACGTGTGTGTGTGTGTGTATGCGCGCACGTGTGTGTGTGTGTGTGTGTGTGTGTGTGTAAGAGTATAAACTACGCCCTCTTTTGACACATGTCATCATGTCAACTGTTCCAAAACAGAAGCGGTTGCCGTGGCGACGGTGATATCATAAGGCGGAGAGAGGGATTCCTCGAACAACAAATCTTGAGAGGAGCAAAGAGGAATCCCAAGAGACTGTCCGATACGACATGGACCACCAGCACAGCAAGGTGGAGCGCTTCACAAAGCTGGGCTATTCCCACGCCGACATCGTGCGCGTGCTGGAGAGCCTCGACCACGACGCACAGACCAACGACATCCTGGAGGAGCTGATAAAGACTGGCCACAGGCAATCGAGCAACAAAAGTGCATCGTCCACGGGCTCCCAGCCCAGCCCCAAGCTGGTCCCGCGAGGCTGCGGCCTCCCCCCGACCAGCTCAAACTCCAGTCCCAAACACTCCCCGTCCAGGCCTGACTCGGCTGCAGACAGAGACTCTAGTGCTGGCTTCAGGCCAGTGGTCATCGATGGGAGCAATGTGGCCATGAGGTGAGTGACCCCAACATCATCTTTAGTATTAGTGTAACTCATAGAGATGGGAGATTAATCGGCAAACACATCGGTATCGGACGATTCTATAGTTGTTTTTTTATTAATCGGCATTTGTCCGATTAATCAATCAGAGTGATTACATAATCGGTCTTTACAGATAAACAATCCCAAAGTAACAGGCTTGTGTGGGTGGCTGGGTAGCTGGGTGGCTGGGTATGAGCACGAAAACAACATGGTTGTTTTTCACCACATGTGTGCAACCTAACGCAAACACACACGCACATAGTAAATGTATTAACCCCACACCCCTGGGGACCCCCACATGGTAACAGTAACTGTCATTTCTCTACCGTTTCGGACGCGGGGCGGTTCACCGGAACCGGGCCGGCTCTGGGTGCGTTCCTGTGGGTTTGGATTCCCAGAACCGGCACAAAAGCCTCTGCCTCTGCTCTGAACCTGATCACCCCTATATCTCCATATATGGATCTGGCCTATTCTGACATCACAACACGGGCTAATTAAGAAAGGGCAATTACCTATCTGGTTCTTACTCATTTCTTTCTATCGGTGTTCTTCACAGGGATGTCACATACCAGTGTAGAATTGACTGATAAGTTATAAAGGTTGTATCTCCTCATGCACAAAATGTGTAAATTCTTGGCAAAGGCGACGAACAATATAGTACTATACTATACGTGACCATACTGTTTTGAATTAATTTCAAATTTGTCCTGTCTTAGGGATTATACCAGTGTGAATTGTGATTCAGACCTGGGTCTACATCACCTTATACTTCCTCTTACACAAAATGGGAAGTGAAACCCTGATCAGAGCCTATATTTCATTCTAAATATGGAGAAGTGAAGACTCCATGGCTCGTGACAGGCCATTTGAGGTGCATGAGAGTGCTATTAAAACCAATAAGACCTGAGGCTGATTCTACAAAAACGGCATCTAAAAATATGTTGTTCCAGGGACCCCCAGAAGCAAAGATTTGAGTTTAAAACGTTTGCTTTAAAATTGATATACTGTATATTCAAAGATTTGCACACCTTTTCACGATCTTTCACGAAAAATAGCAGCTCTCAAGAAGCTTGTATATCTACAAACTCCATTTTAGCCCGTAGCACTTGCCCTAGTCTCAACGACCTTACAGGCGTATGCAAAGGCTAAACTTAAGTAGTGCATACTACGTAAGTAAGTAGTTTTATTATATAGATATTCCATTGTTCCATTGTTCCAGGTTCTTAGCTTACATGATTCATGACTATTGTTGACGTATTACCATGTTTTTGTTCTTGCTTACTGTAAATCGGTCTGGATTAAGAGCGTCTGCCAAATGCCTAAATTGTAAATTGTATCTACCATCTACTATTTTTGAATATTTAAAGTAAAAAATTATGCTTTTTAGCTAAATCTAAAATGACACGGATGCTTTCCCGGTTTAAGGTACTTAGCTGTTAGAATGACTCCCAATGAGGACATTACCACCGTGGGTGCCACTGTGCCACCTTAGCCAAGAGTAATCTAAAATCATATGGCTTAAGATTTGAAAAGAAAATATGAGGAAATTTGTATATTTAACAAGTGGCAGTTGATACAGAGAACAAAAATATGTTGTGCCAGATACACCCAGTATTATATTCTCTTATCTCCTGTAAATAGATTCAGAGTGAAAGAGAATGAACTCTAGGACAAAATGTTTTTACTGTCGCCATTCCTCAGACATAGCAACCACATTTTCCTGGAAATGGGTAGAAATGAAATTCACTCGATGAAAGCAATTCACTCAACAATTTATACCCGTTTAGATGACACAATTCCACACCAGATTGTGTGCAAAGGAACAACTTAAGTAATGTATATCTGTTTAGAGAGAGAGGGGAGCGGGGGGGGGGGGGCATATAAGCTGCAAAACCTCACATCCAACCCTGCAGTTTCACAGTATCGGTTCCAGTCATTACTACCCCATAAGATACATCATTTACTTCCTCACATAATACATACAGTATACACATGGGGCGTCTTTTAGCATGGAGGCAAGTAAGTAAGCATGCAAAGTTTGTGTTTTTCTAAATCATATTCCGGAAAGTGCATAACCTTTTCTACATGTGCACCTGTCCTGTTATACTTGAGAGCTATTTTGTTCATTCAGCTAGTGTAGTCTTATCTCCTCTACCTGTTGTATGCAAAGCCATCCTGCAATCGCTTCCTGGTGGTAGCATGAGGGGGAATCCCCATAGTACGTTTACTGTCTCTGATAGGCCAATCCATTCCCTCCCCGAACATTGTGTGTGTGTGTGTGTGTGTGTGTGTGTGTGTGTGTGTGAGTCTCAGAGTGGATTTCGCCCCAAACAGAGGCACTGACATGATTTTCACTATTCGCCAAACTGCAAGAACAAAATCAAGCACTATACATGGCCTTCATAGACCTCACCAAAGCCTTTGACTCAGTGAACCGCCAAGCCCTCTGGCTGGTTCTGGCAAAGATTGGCTGCCCAGAAAAGTATGTCCGGGTAGTACTGAGACTGCTGCATGACAATATGTCAGCCACAGTACTTTAGCCCTTGTAGCCCTCTCAGAAGAGGACCTACAGTCCATCTTATCCGCCTTTTCGAAAGCATACCAACAGCTTGGTCTGGCCATTAATATAAAAAAGACCCAAATCCTCCACCAACCACCACCAAACAGCAGTACACCTGTCCTACCCCCCAACATCTCCATCGACAACATCACACTGGAAAATGTGGACCACTTCCCATACCTCGGCAGCCTCCTATCCTCAAATGCTGTCATCGATGATGAAATACACCATCGCCTCAGTTGTGCCAGTGGCTCCTTCTCAAGGCTAAGGAAGAGAGTCTTTGAGAACCGCGACCTCCAACCAAAGACCAAAATCTTGGTATGCAAAGCTGTGGTTCTCCCCACCCTTCTGTATGGGTCAGAAGCCTGGACCACATACAGCAGGCACATAAAGGCACTTGAGACGTACCACCAGAGGTGTCTCCGGAAAATCCTCAGGATCCTCAGCATGCATGCGTGCGCGCGCAAACCTTGTATGTCCATAACCATTCAAGAAAAAACATATCGAAATTTGTAACCATAAGTTAGTACAGAAAGAAACACACTGCTGTACATTGATACAACATTCATGACATACAGTACATACAGTATAATGTCCATCTGTGTGAACAACTCAGTAAACCCCTTGGTGTTCATGTGAACTCCTGAGGGTGTGAAATGGACCCAAACATTACCGTTGATATCCTGTTTTTCCAGTATAGGGTCATATTATGAGCGAGGCATCACTCAGTGTTTACAGTGGTCGTTAAGCAGTCGCTTTGCAGCAGTAGGCCTATATTTACTTATTTGTGGAGTATTTGGGGGGGGTTTTGCGCTCATGACTTTCTTCTTGGGACTCAAACTTACAAAAATATCCTAAAAATGTAAAGGGTTCAGATTTTTGGACTTAAAGCTGTAGGAAATATATGCCATGTCTGCCATATAGCGTAACTTTCGTTCAACTTTGACCCCTCCGTCACATTTTGTTGTTCTGCAGTATCACTACACCAGAAGCAGCACATAAACATAGTTCTATGTGACAGATCAACAGATCAAGTCAACAATACAAATGCTAGTTTTGTGGATTAATTTATTTTTAATGAGTGACCCCCCCCCCCCACCCCACTAAATGACCGGAACTACTTAATATTCACCAAAACCAGACCACCTTTGCAACCACTATATTAATGGAATGTATTTCCTACAGCTTTAAGTCCAAAAATCTGAAATAACCCTTTAAGAAACCTCTGTCCAGTATTCTGTCATTCTGTCTTATCCGCATTTTTATCCTCAGTAGTTTGGCCAATTGATGTGAACTTGCACACGAGCAATGACCATAGGCATATGAAGACAGTGACGAAGCCAATTTATCACTTTTTCCAAATTAAAGCGCTTTATTAGCGTTTTTTGAACGGTCGTCCCAGGCAATGAGATCTGTAATCCTGTTTGAAGTCCCATAGCCTGCATGGATGGTGGGTGGAAATGGAAGTTCTACAAGCTCACAACAACTTCGTAGAAATGTTCTAAATTTCAATACACAGTGTATTGATACTGAAAAGAATACTTGAGTATATGCAATACAGTACTTTGTCCACCATTGCTTTGCAGTGGTTCTGCATAACCGCTCGGGAGGAGAGAATCTTTCAACACATGCACCACGCACATGCAGTGTTGCCAGATTCTCTGAGAGACAACCAACCAGGTCACTTATAAGTTATATATCACATCGGCTATTTGAAAATAGCCGATCGATCTACAAGCTCACAACACTGCTATTTTCAACAAAAATCTTAAAAGAAACGTGAAGAATGTGGGGAAACACAAATCTTGTATGGGGGTCCCTGGCACAAAATAGTTTCAGATGGTGGCCACTGGCCAATGGACAAAATACATATTCATTTGTAGGTTCTTGACATGAAAATGTTTGAAAACCATTGGTTTAAAAACAGTAGGAACTAGGAGGAAAGCCCAAATAAGCAACTACACTTTAGAAACGAGCCCAAAAGAACAGCCAATATTTACAAGCGATTTCATAGAAAAAAACAAATGCCAAAAGTCGCTAGTTAATAAGCGGATATGGCAACACTGGCACCGCAGCCTGTTTCCTGGCAAAGGGAGAAGAGTTGTGTGAGTTACAGAAACTGAAAAAAAAGGAAGCTGAAACGTTCCATCTTTTGCAGCCATGGCGACAAGAAAGTGTTTTCCTGCAAGGGGCTGCAGCTGGCGGTCAAGTGGTTCTGGGACAGAGGGGTCAGTGACGTCACCGTGTTCGTACCCCTGTGGAGGAAGGAGCAGCCTCGACCCGAAGCCCCCATCACAGGTGAGGAGACTGCGTGGCAGGGCGGGTGCCTGAACAATATTTATCAAAAGATTTAGGAATCAATGCCGAGTGGTGAAGGCGCGTACCACATGTAGGATCTGATGCAGACTGACACTGAGTACCAGGTTCCATTCCAGAGCCCGGCGGACGTTTGCTGCGTGTCACTCCCCGACTCTCTACTGTACTATCGAAATAAAGGCCACAAAAATATCTAAAATAATAAGTAATCAATAAACCATGCCGTCTTTGCTGCCTCATATCAGTATTTGGCCACTGGAATCTTCCAAACTGTTCTCTGTGCCTATTCAGTGCCAGTGCACAGTGTTTCACTGATCCAGGCTCCAATGCTATTGTGATTTTGTACTGATCCTATACTACTAGGCTACAACCCCCACTTGATACCATTTTGTTAGATCTCTTGGACTGAGCTTATTAAACTCTCAGAGTCACAGACCCATGAAGGCCTATTCATACTTCAGTTTTAGGTGATAAGGTGACCACCGGAAACTACACACGTCACTCCGCGGGGGTCACCACTCACACAAACACATCTCTCTGTTTTTACTAACCACCGATTCGGTGGTCACCTTATCACCTAAAACTGGAGTATGAATGGGCCTTAAGAGTCCTTTTGGACAACACGTTGAGAAACAAACAGTGTACCAGTGTATGTATGGTCATGGTGATGGTACAGTACAACTATCAGTACTATGCTGTTCTCATACATGGTCCAGCAAGGGTTACGGCACAGTGTCATCTCCATGGTGTAATAAATGTTATCTAAAACCATGTCACAATTGTTTGACAACTTAATCCACCTCCCTTTCATAGCAGGAACAGGGAAGTGGAACCATACTAAAACGCAGCTTATTGTTCACATGGTAAACAAAGCTGTTTAACCCATTATGACCCGAGATCAGATTCATACGAGGTTTCCGCCGGACACACACTGGTCTGATGAACCCATTCTGACCTGAGATCAGATTCTAGAAATGTCAGTCGCTCTTTGATTTTTCAAAAATAGCAGACCTACAAGCTCGTATCGCGCCACTCGGTGGCGCGATATGAGCTTGTAGATCTGCTATTTTTCAATAGCTAAAGCACGACATGATGCCGACACCAAAATGGGTGCCCGTTCAGAATGGGTTAAACCACTTTGGACCTGGCATCCCTATGTATATTTTGGGCATGTCATTGTAGGTGAAAAAGATTTCAAATATCAGCTCTACATTATACAAGCCCAAAACTTAAATTGGCTTATTTTCTCAATTTGCACATTTAAACTTCTAACTATGCAATGTGCTGTGCTTGTTTGCAGACCAACACATTCTCCATGAGCTGGAGAGAAGGAAGATCCTGGTGTACACGCCGTCGCGCTGCGTCAACGGGAGGAGGGTGGTGTGCTACGACGACCGCTACATCGTTAAGCTGGCCTTTGACCTGGACGGCATTATCGTGTCCAACGACAACTACCGCGACCTGCAGACAGAGAGCCCCCAGTGGAAGAAGTTCATAGAGGAGAGGCTGCTCATGTACACCTTCGCCAATGACAAGTAAGAGGAAGAGCCACCGTTGGGTGGCTTATTATGCGGGTCTAAATTGACTGTATATCAGTATACAAAATGGAAATGGTTCTGTCAGAGTTCATTTGAAAGTTTGACAACCATTGATGTATGTAACCATTGATAGATTTGTCCACAATTGTTAAAAAATCTTTAACAAAAAATGGTCAAACCGATATAAAACAAGTTTACACACACACACACACACACACACACGAGTAGACTTAGGGCCGATTCATACTCGAAATGATTTCGATTTCAGTAGCACCGAAGAGCCGACTTTTAGGACGGTACTCTTACTTGGCTATTGTTCACAATTGCATCTAATTAAAAATAAAGTGCCTAAGTAGGCTAGTTGTAGGTATATTTACCATATTCTGTACTGTAGGTACGTACCAGGGCTTTTGGCTTACAGAAGACCTCATCCAAACCATGTCCAATCCTCCCGTCATTCCCCAGTGTAATAATAATAATAATAACATAAGCAATAAATACAATCACCCGAGTATTGTCTTGCAAAGACATGCATAAGTAGACTGAGCTATTATGACATTCATTCGTCCTTCATGTTTTACTTTTCAAAGAGTTAGACATTAAAGGAACTACTGGTAAGATAGGAGGGAAACTGCAGGGTGGTGGGAGGGTAGGGTAGGTAGTAGAAGACTGGCTTTTTGATATACTACACCCTTAATATAAACTAGAAGGCATTTTAAACTTCTGAGGTTCTGAAGACAGCTATACTTTATTGGAAGACAGATGGTGAAAATATACAATCTCACAAGGCATTGCATTGTGTTGCGTTGTGTGCTTGTAATCGGTTATCATATTCACACACACACACACACACACACACACACACACACTCTTGCAGAGCTGATCAATGATCGGACTACTACTACTATATCCAATCTACAAGCTAGCAAGGCATTGCATTGTGATGTGTTGTGTGCTTGTAGACCTGTTATCCATCTATATATCTATCTTTATTATTTTGGGGGAGGGACAATAGAGGGTATGCGCATGCAAAAACTGAATGGGAAATCCAGTGGCAAAGTGAGTTTAATGTTGTTTAATGCAATCAGATAGGACCTTTCTGTTTGGATGTATGGGCCATCAAACCCAAAAAAGTATATATATATTTTTGCCCCTCAGTAGGCGTTCCCGCGTAACTTTGGGGTATGATGATGATGTCACGCGCATACCCTCCATCAAGGACGCCATGTTTAAAGTGGTTATGTCGCCCACTTCTTACCCTGCTGTCTTTGTGCTGTGCAGGTTCATGCCGCCAGACGATCCTCTGGGTCGAAACGGTCCCACAATAGACGACTTCCTGCGTAAGAAAGCCTGGTCTGTGGACAGCAAGCAGCAACACTGTCCTTATGGTTGGTTCACACTGAACATCAGTCAAAGTACTGCTCACATGTTTTACTTAAGTAAAAGTACCAGTATTGGGATCAAAGTAAATGTACTCATTAAACAGAAAGTCCAATTTCACAAGATTAAAAAATGTGAAAATAAAATCTTTTGAAAATATATCAGATCTATAAGCTCACAACGTGCTGCCAGTAAAATGTCCTTGAGTGCATGTACAAGTTACTTTCCACCACTGCGGCACACACACACACACACACACACACACACACACACACACACACACACACACACACACACACACACACACACACACACACACACACACACACACACACACACACACACACACACACACACACACACACACACACACACACACACACACACAAATCAAATTACATTTCCTTGTACTATACGCCCGGGGATTTACTGGTAGGCTCATTCAACAGAATCAACACTAGCCAGCTCAGCTAGGAGGCATTCTGCAGGTATATACAGGAAGAGTTGCCATTCAGGTTTCAACAAGAAATAAACAAGTCCCTTGTGGCTGGCTGCTTTCCAAGCACTGCGAGGAAACAAATATGACCAATATATACACCAAGAATTATATTCAATTAAATTTACACTGCATTAAATGTGATATGTAATGCCTAGCTTATTATGTTATTTTGACAATGTTGGAGAGCTTATAAACTATTTTCCATTTATCAGTGGGAGAGTAAATGAAGGTGTGCTCTATCATTAACTCACCAGTAGGTGTCACTGGTGGTCACTGTCCTAGCCACTAAAAAACACACTGTTGGACAGATGTAGGCCGGGTGCAACAGTCAATAGAACTAATAACTGTTTCATAAAATAATGGATTAGTAATAAATACCTATTTTGAGTATGTCATTAATTATAGTTTAAAAATGTTCAAAAACATTCAGAAATTGTTTAAATAGTTGATCTACAAGCTTGCAGATCAGCTGTTTTAACTATTTGTGCACAACACCGTTATGCGCCGGGGTATAAATAGGCTGCAAGTGGTTAATCGATATATATATATATATATATATATATATATATATATATAATGCAATTAATCAAAAACGCAATCGATAGTATCATTGAAAATAATGGATAGTTGCAACCTTAGACAGATGTGCATGCTAGGGCTCAGTTCATACAGTTACATACAAGTTCATACAGACATGAAGTTCATACTGTCCAACCCATCTGTCACACAGATTAGATCAGTTGATGATTCATGGCTGCCTGTCTGTCAGTCAGTTATTGGTCCTGAGAGAGCTCTCCAGCACGGTAGTAGTGGCCCACTCACAAACACAAGCCCGTTTATCAACACCTGTGACAATAACAGCTTTGAGTGCCAAACGGACAAGCCCGGGAATGGAATTTAGTCCTGTAAATGGCCCCCAAAGAGCCATAATAAGCATCTGCTTGTGTACCTGGGAACAAAAGGAAGACTGCAGACCAGAACTAATTTATTTGCTAAGCCAAGTGTGTTTACCATCCTGCAGACAGCAGCGTGTGTCAAGGAGCACGCACATTGACAGTCACAGGGTTATATCTGTGTGGCCTCTGTTTTAAAGAAGCTTTAACTTCCCCCCCCCCCCCCTTCTGTATTCATCTAATTCCAGGAAAGAAGTGTACTTATGGAGTGAAGTGCAAGTTCTACCATCCAGAGCGTACTAACCAATCACAGCTGTCTGTGGCGGATGAGCTGCGAGCGATGAGCAGGCCTGCAGCAACAGAGAGAGCAAAGCCCGGCTTCTTCATCTCAACTACCGAGCCGGGTCAGGGTGGTGTCGACCAGGACGCGCGCATCATCAGCCCAGCTCCCTACCATGACCCAGAGCGCACCGTTACTCATCCACACACGTACGTCTCATCCAACCCCACTCCACCCCCGCTGAGCAACGACCAGTCACACAGGGCCTCGCCCATTGAGCAGTTCGTCTGTCCGAGAGACACCGGTAGTCCAGGCACACCGTGGAACACCGGCTACCGCCGGTGTCCCAGTCCGGATGTTGACGAGGCCTTCGGCTCCCTGGACAGCTATCTGTCCATGATGCATGTCCAGGACGCCACCAAGAGCACTGAGAGACTCTCCTCCTACGGTTACAGCAGTGAGAGACTCTCCTCCTACGGTTACAGCAGTGAGAGACTCTCCTCCTATGGTTACAGCAGTGGGGTGGCCAGTTTGTTCCCCTCCGGAACCTATGGCAGTAACACACAGAGACAGGTTGGACACGCCTCCACAGACAGTTACCATGCCCCACAGAGAGCCCTCCACAATGGCTGTGACCACTCCCACACTTGCGACCACCACTCTGTGTGCGGCCAGTGCAGGTATGCGAGCCCGCACATCCATAGACCCAGGTTCGTCCAGCATCCACCCAGGGGTTCCTGCCCGTCTCTGCATCCACACAACGGCGACAATCACGCAATGCCCCACGATAAGCAGCACTTCCAGTCTCTTATCACAAAGAGACAGAGTCACAGCTTGCCGGATGACCACTGGGGGAGGGGCAGTGCCTGTGATGCAGGGTTGACCACCAGGGTCCAGACCGCCAACGGTGAACAGAGAAAGAACATGAGGAGCCAGCTCAGTACCCTGTTTCCTCAGAGTGTGGTAGACCACATCATGGCCTTGTACCCCCATGTCGTGGACATGTCACAACTGATCACGCTCATTCAGAGGTACAGGGCCGGCCAGAGTCAGTTTGCCTTCTAATTCTGAAGAGACTTGAGTTTGATAGCCAGGGCTCAAATCTTGCTCGCTTGCATTTGTGAACATTCTGAAAACTTAGATTCAGAATCTAAAGACTACAACTAAATATATTATCTGGTGATTTCTCTTGTAGCAACTGTAAATATGCATGCAATTACAATTCATACGGTTATTAAAATACTATTACTCTTACAATGTGGGTGAACAGTTAAGCATTAAAGTTCTTCACACTCACAGGATGAAGAATTATTGTAGCAGACTGACTGTACTTGACTGAGTATGTTGTTTTTATACTGTATAAGTGCAATGCACTACTCTACACATGCTATTGTTTTTGTAGCATTGACTCAAAGTTTAATCAAAGCAGCATGTGTTGTTTTCTCAGGTTGCCTCAAAGTGAGGAGAGCCATTTTGTACTATAGAGAATGGGCAATTACCTTTATTTGTTATCACTTTTTAAATATTTTGACTGTACATAAATAAAATATATGAAATATATTGAAAGTCCTCAACCCTTATTTTTCTATGAATATGTATTACATATTGACCCAAAGGCTGCAGCCTGCATCACATCATATAATGACCCCTATAGACACAAACCAGGATAACATAGCTTTACTACAACCTCTAGCCCTGGTCCAGTGCGTTAGCGAGTTCTCACTAACGCCTTGCCAGGAAAGCTTCTGCTGCTCACGGGTAAAGTGCGACGGGTCCAACTTTACCAAAAATAAACTAAACCACTTCACTAATCACCGAAACTAGCCTGTTTTGTGTTGGTGAAAGTCTATTCTCCAGGCTGGGAAGCCTCTCAGCACCCCAGCTTCTCTGTATAATATACTTTTTGGGCATAAAATAAACCAAAACATGTTATTTAGAGTGCCCTCTACAGATCTGGTCAACATAAATTACCCATTGACCAGATCTGTAGAGGGCGCTCTAAATAAAACATTTTATTTTATGCCCCAGAACTCAGGGATTGGATTCTGATTAGTCCAGATTTCAAATGCATCATTAGGCCATGGCTATGGACTATTGGACCCCAATTGTATTAAGTCCCTGGGCCCCAATCTAAGATTTGTATTGTACGTAGGTATGATTTTATCTCTCAAGACCGATTCAGAGCTTCGCAACTGAATCCGTCGGCATTCGGCAACCCCCGTTACAACGCGTAGAGCTTGTTGCTACTAGGAATGAAAACAAAGACGCACCACCGGAAGGAGGTAAAGGTAAAGGAGAGTAAATGGGCAGGCATCCGGTCTGTACACGTCAGGTACTGTAGGGTAGAGCTAAATATTAAACTGATCAAAAATAACCTAATTTCTCTAATCGGCTCTGGCACAACAATAGTAATGTTTCCATACGGTGGGCGGTGGCGTCCCCATTTTATTTCCTGTTCTAGTTCATGTTCCATAGCTTCCGTTTGATTGGCTCGGCACTGCAGCAGGTTTGGAGTCTTTGGACAGGAAACAAACACCTTGTGGTTCCATTTCAAATCTCTTGCAGTCTGTCGAGCCCCATCAAGCTATCTTCAAATCAACGCCACATACTTCTGGAAAGTTGGACCACAACAACTGAATGCAGTGGTTCTGACCCTCGTCTGAACCATCCGTACGCTCTCATAGAGTTAGACCTATAAGGGTCCCATCGGGGGTCGCTGGACCCCACTTTGAGAACCACTGTTAATATAAAGTAAAATTTGACACCCCTTGAAAAAAAACTCCCTGTCATGACAAACATATTTAGAAATCCAATCTTGTTTCTTTTCCCCAGGTTTAAATTAATGAAACTTTGTCGGTAGCCTATATACTATATACTATATACGTGCTGTTGTTGCTATAACAAAGTATAGATAGGCCTACACAGTAGTATAATGGATGAAAATAACCACAGCCCCCACTGGTATGATCAATAACAGTAGGCTACTGAAATTAAGGCTATAAGGACATTAATGGCCTGGGAGCCCCCTTTTTTCTTTTAGACCCTCCTATATCCAGCTTTTAATTTAGTGTATGTTCACAAACTTCTGAGCAAACAGGCATAGTGTCAAACTTTGTCCTACACAAACATTAAATTCCAATTGACAAGGAATGGAGAAGTTTACGTCAGTGTCTGAGCAAAATATAGGCATAGTGTCTATTCTACGTCATGATGATGTACGATGATAAGAGCGCCCCTCACTTCACACAGGCGTGATTTATTTTTATAAAGTAAAGTAACTAAAAAGTTACTTTTCACACAGTAACTTTTTGATGTAAGTAATCAGTAAAGTAACAGTTACTTTTGAAATTAAGTAACTAGTAACTGTAACTAGCACAACACTGATGATAGACAACCAGCCAGTCAGACAATAGCCGGCCCAACCAGCTACATGACAAACTAGCCCAAATCTGCCTGCCTCCATTGTTCCACGAGTTAGAAATCCCTTTTCTTGGCAGAGTTGGAATCACTGCACTAGTAGATCTTTAACACCTAATTTACTTATTTATCACCAATTCTGTTATAAATACAATTGAAACAATGTTTTCAAAAATGAGTTACAGTTTTTTACTCTTTAGAAATCTTTGATAAACTATAAGATTTTAAAATACATTGAGCCGACGTGTAGTACAATACCTGTCTGTGTGGCTTGTAGACTTGGCCAGAGACAGTATAATGGAGACTTCCAACTAACAAAAGAGAGGAAAGACAAAAACAAAACAATAATTGATGACATCAATTAATTACCAGCTGCTACCTTATATATCCCATGGCTGAGAGGTCGGCTACAGGCAAAAAGTGTGTGGTTGCCTAGAGACGAGGCAGCCAATCAGGACGCCAATGAGAAACATAGGTCTCAACTACAGCAAGTGGGCGTGAAAGCACAGCAGAGAGAACATTGACCAGCTGTGCTTACACAGCAGCTGGTAAAAAATACTGCACAATTATCCCTTCACTAAGTCCCTCCCCAGCCCATCCTTGTCCAATAGGCACATTAGCAGCGAAGAAATCAGAGCTTGACCTGCATAGCAACTGTTGCTAAACTATTTGGATTGGCATTGGACAATCGCTTTTTGGAGTGGGATTTAGTGAAGGGCTAATTCACCAATCACATGACTCCACTTGTCAATCAAGCTTCCACCTGTGCCTTTTTCTCAATGACATGGCTCTTGATCACCATCTGCTGGTGCAATTACAACAGGTTGCACCAAAATGCAGGGGGAGGGGAAATAATCAGAAGATAGTTTTTTAAATTATTATTATTACAAATAACTTATCTGTTACAAAGACAGTTTTCCCAGATAACATTAAAAACACTTTAGATACCCAAATTAGTTTTGTTTTTTTCCATTTAATAAAACATGTATGAACCACCTCTTCACACCAAGGTGCAGACAAAAGCTGAAAACTGGGTTTCTTTGGGCTTAAAAAGGAAAGGTATGGCATAAGTGCTTAAGAGACAACTACAAATTCATTTTCTACTTTAATTGGATTTAAACAATACTAATGGTTTTCTTTTTAAAAAATGGCACTTTGATTTGTGACAGCAAAGATTATCAATACAATACTAAGGCACTAATGTAAGGCAACATTTTACAAAATGTGAACAAATTCACAGAGTAAGAAATTCCACAGCTAAGGTGAAGTAATCTCATTAAAGTAAAGCTTTTGAACCATCCTCACCGATAAAAGCTTATAAGAGGACACTAAGCCAAATAAAAAGATTAACCATTGAACCCCTATATACTCCGTCCCCAGCCTGCTCCTTTCTTCCCTCTGCACCAAATGTCTTTGCCGAAAATAGCCAATCTACAAGCAGATCGTCTATTTTCACCGAATGCCAGGATTCATGTGGTTAAACACGTGTTTGGTAGTCTCACAGGGCTTTACGGGGTGCCGGGCCATGGCCATGGGACGTGGAAGCTGTGGCTGAAAACATGGAGCAGCTTGCAACGGCTGGTGGAATGGCCAACGTTAAGTGACGTCGTTGCAGACCAAACTCCTGCTGCAGAACATGCCGGGGGGTGGATTGGTTGGTTTCCGGAAAGATAGGAGTTGGCAAAAGGCGACCGCATACTTCACAGAGAGTCCAACTGAACACCACTTTTCTTTCGGCTGGAGTTATGCAGCGAATAGGGGAAGGGGCGCATGAAGCGGGGCAAGTCTGCAGCAGGGTGAGCGACTGCAAAGATGCACAGGCTGGAGGGTGAGAGGGGTTGCCAAAATTATTTTCTTTCTGGCTTCTTCTTTTTTTGCCTTGTCGGGATGGGAGATCTAATAAAATTCTGACCTGGTGAATATAAGGCACATGATGACATATATAAATATATTTTCTTTTGCTTCAATTGGGAACAGGAATACTAACATATTCACTTTGATCTCTTGGTACACTGATGAAACCCCAATTTCGGACAGCATAGCATCCACTTGGATCATGAAATCCATATAAAGAAAACGTCTCACTTTTCAGTCCATCTAACCATACAGGGAGACCTGGGGGGAAAAGAATCCTTTGATTCAATCTTACATCCAACTCTCAAGTTAGAATGTAATGCAGAGAAGGAAAGAGAAAAAAAAATCATGCATCTCTTCTTGGCACCGAGGTGTAGATATCATATCCCCCAAGAAATAAACCTACATTCCAGTTGTCAGATGGCAGTTTGTAATTTTTGTAGTTTGTTTTTACCCTCAAATGGTCACAAGATCTTTGGCATCCTGCAAACAAAAACAATACAATAAAAATAATAAAAATAAAACCTCCATCTTTTTACTCTGCAGATCGTACAGAAAATTGGGCATTTACACAAGCGGCGAACAGACCGATGCAGACAACATAGCTTTGTGACGGCTGCAACGCTTTTGGTTTACTGTTGTGCTCCTCTCGCCTCTTTTATTTCTTTTTGCAATGCTTCCCAAACTCTCACAGAAATCAAGTAAAAAGCTTAAAAAGGGACACGGTGCTTATTTGTTTGAAAGAGAGAGAGAGAGAGACGAAATGAAACACAAAAAAAAGAAACAATAGTTAATAAAGTCTATAAAGCTATACTTACAAGGAAATAGAAGTGATTCATAGTGTGAGGAACAAGGCGTTTTTTTGTCATTTTTCTTTTTTTAAAGGCACATTCGAAATTATGTACAGTAAAAAGCTCAGGGCAAATTCTTCTTCCCTCCGTGTACTGTACACAAAGCATGCAATTTAGTTTCCATTTTTACCTTTTTTTAGTTTTATAAACTCACGATGGAAGAGACACAGACTGACAAGGGATACTAAGGGGGATGTTTGGGATGGGGTGGTGGTGGGGGGAGACCAGAGATGAGTTTTAGTGGCAGTAACACTGCTAGTTCCCCCATGACATCCTCTAGAAGAAAAAAATAATAAACAGCAACCAAACTTAAAAAAAAAAAGAAAAAAAAGTCTACAAGTAGTCTGATCGTTTTAGTTTTTTCCCCTTCAGACGTAGAGCGGTGGCCAACCGTAGTTCCCATTCCTGATCACGCCACCACAGAAGAAAACAATTTTTTTTCAGCAAAGGCACATTGGTGCCTTAGTTGGTTGCATGTATGTTATCTGTGCGCATACAGTATGTATGTATGCATGTGCTGTATGCATGTGTGTGTGTGTGTGTGTGTGTGTGTGTGTGTGTGTGTGTGTGTGTGTGTGCACGCGCGCCGGCCCCTCACACTTCTGGGCACCACTCATAATACTGTAAATGGAAGCAGCGAGGTATCCCCGGGAGTTAAAGGTCGCCCGTCGACGAGCAGGGAAGGGCAGGGGGGAGGAAGTGACCACACACGATCACGAGTCTTCTCGAGGTGAGGTATCATCCGACTTGGCCAGCTTCAGAGCTGTATACGCTATCCACCAGCCTTCAGGTGGACAGCATTCGACAAACCTCAGAGATACTGCAGGCTGTGTGTATGTGTGTAGATCACAAAAAGGAAAACAGGTCGCTCGATGAGTCTCCCCCACAGTTCCCCTGAACTTTATTCTAGTATTTTTCATACTATAAAAACAAAGGGGTCTCTTCTCTTCTCTAATCTAGTCATTCAGTCCGGGTGCGAAGGCATCCAGAGGGGAGGGCAGTAGGCAGGGCTGGGCTGGGGGGGGGGGGGGCTTGGTTGGTGGTGTGGGTTCGGGTAGGCATGGCGGTCTTGCTGTTGGCTCAGAAGTGCCGTGGGAACTCGCACTGTTCACAGCGGTTGAGGGCAGGGTGGTTCAGGAAGGTGCAGGACGCGCAGCTCCACTGCGTGCCCTCGTCGTCCTCCTGCTCCGCTAAGGGCTTGACGCTCTTAATGCTCGGCTCTGTACAGAGGAGGAGAGGGGGGGGGTTTTAAACAAAAAAAAGACACAACAGAGACATTTTCTCAAGCACTATATTCTTCTTTGCAGCCAATTTACAAGCTGTGATATTATAAAACATAAATATCAAACATTTCTGAAATGGGGCCTTAGGTAAAAATGCCATGGGTTAACGACTTTCAATGTGGCTTCGCTGTTTTATGCATGTCATGAGTTTTTTCTCTCTTCTTTTTGACTCCAATGTTTTTAACAGATTTCAAGAATAGAGGAAATAACCAATCTGCAAGCTCATAATGCTCAGAACTTCATCATACAATTAATTCATATTAATATAGTGCTGAAGGGTTATCAAACACACCACCTTGCATATCAATATTACAAATGATCGATGATACAATTTTGGAAAAAGATTTAAGTCAGCCTAAACCGTTTTCACAAGCATTTAATTATACAAAGAAACACATACAATATAACACTATATAGATATACTGTATAACACTATATAGATATATTGTAAAACAGTTAATATTCTGCAGATTCAAAAAATCAACCAAATTGTATAGATTTCAGCTGATGGACACAAAGCACGAAAGAGGAAGAGGAATGGAGAGGGAGAAAGGAGAACAGCAAAATCCAGATTCCTAAGCCAGGGGTTCTCAACCTTTTCAGGCCGCAACCCCTAAAAATAATGATATTTGAACTGGGGACCCCCCAAAATAATGATATTTGAACTGGGGACCACCCAAAATAATCATATTTGAACTGGGGACCACCCAAAATAATCATATTTGAACTGGGGACCCCCCACTCTGACTTGGAATTAAGGAATTCAATTTAGTTTGACTCTGTAATATTGTGAAAATATCGACTATTTTAATTTTTGCCTCTTTCTTGTGTGTTATTATTTGACAATTTAGCAAAGTTTTTTTATAGTATAGTTTGATCCAGTAATGGTCTTATTTATTTTCTCTTTTTTAGGTATTAAAGGAAAGTCCTTAAAATGCGACTTCAATGTCATCTGGGGACAACCCACAGGTTGACAACCACTGCCCTAACCCACTAGATGTACATAGCAGTGGATGCAGCCGTTCTCACTGGCTGTGCGCCGTACCAACGTTCGTACTTCGCAGACGTTTTTCACTCTGGTACCGAGGATTGGTACTAGCGACGGAAGCTAAAATAAGGTCAAATATATATTTTTAAAGCTGGATCTTTAATTAAATCTTATGATCTCGTGACTGGCCAAGATGGTCATAATCTTCCTCGATATATCTCAACGTTGTATTGTGTTAATGATTATGATAGAAAATCTCAATTGTGGGATGAATCAAATGATATCAAGCTACTTTTGTGTGACCGAGTTGGGTGTTCATTTCCAAAAACATTAAAAAATAATTCAATGCACGGATGCATGGGATCGTTAAATTAAATCATACTTCGTCGTGTGCCAAATGATAGCCGACCTACAGTATTAGTATTGCCTACAATGCGTGACATTAGTATAGCCTGACGTTTTAACAGCGGGCGACAGGCAGACAAATCTTCCGGAAGTGCATTATTTGTCAATGGGACCCGGCAACTACTGGCGATAGAGGCCATAGCAGGCGAACAGGCGATGGTCGAAAAGTGGGCGGAGGAACGTCGGCCGAAAAGATAAAAATAATTCAGCTTTTGGGCGACGTCGCCCGGCGATAGTGGGCGATAGCCAATGAAATTCAAGCGACGCTCGCTGTTGGTCTCTAAGGTCTCCCGCTGTTAAAACGTAGTGTAATAGTCTGCTATTCTCAGTTGTTCTTGGTGTGCGACACCTCCAACAACGGATCATTGATGAGGCTGCAGAGGGACAGAGCTACCAACCCTGTGGCAGAGGAGGGGTCGGGCTAGGAGAGGGCTCCCTCATGACCTCAGAGACCACATTATATCCACAGCCTCTCTTTTCAGGCCCCATGCCTGCAGCCGCCCACGGGCCCACACACACACCCACACACCCACACACCCACACACACACACACACACACACACACACACACACACACACAGGGACGGACAGACGATGGCAGTGAAGATAAGAAGAAGGGGAGGAAAATGAGAAGTGCAGAGGTGGCCGACATGTAAGTAGGGCTACAATTATTGATCATTTGCATAGCAATTATTCTATTGACTACCGGTACTTAATCAAAGAATCAAGGAGGACTTGTTTTGGAATACAAAAAAATTATAATAATAATCGATTACTATGATTAACTCATTCACTTATTTCTTTAGGGGGCGAACACCACCATCTAGTGTAAAAGCCATCTAGTGTCATGTCTAATGAAATTAGACACGATCGCAAAATCCCATCCTGATCAAAAAGATCTCACAGAAATGGCTTTATCTCTTCCAGCTGTGTTCTTCTTTGGTTAGGCATGCTGTTTTCAAACGGCGGCATCTACGAACGCAAGCCCTAAATGTTTTTGTCCCCTCTGGTGAACACAGCACGTGGTTCGTGTCAACGATCGACTTGGGGGGAGTTATCCAAAAAAACATGATGGCCTGGCAGTGAATGAGTTCAGCCTCATTTTATACATTTATTATTACTTTTTTATAAAAAAAAAAAGAAGGCTTATTTAGTCTTAGTATTATAAACTGTTGCACCCCTACATGCAAGTATGGCTGTGAAATGTAACATGGCAGATTGGATGAATTAGCTCAAGTATAAGACAACAGGCTTCAAGGTTGAAGTCATTATGGTTTTAAATATGAAATCTGAAAACGTAAGCATGCTGCAAGAATGATAAAAAAATAACTAATTAAAGTCAGACAGCACAGACCGCCCGAGGCGTACAGCAAGGAGAAAATTATGTACAACAACCCCATGCTTCCTTTACTAAACTTACCAACAGATAATGTCGGTTTGGGTGGGACTGGACCTAGGAATCCAATGTTGTCGTAAAAGTTATGGATTGCACTGGGGTTAAAGTGTGGTCCTGTAACAGATGAGAAGCAGACAAATATACAGTTCACATTGTAAATAGCATATAAACATTTTTATTTTATTTGTACACTGCATTGCTACAAACTGCAGATATCACTGTCAAAATGTATCAGTGTCACAGAGATTAAAATAGGGTGCATTTTGCATCCCAAAACACAGTTTATAGTTAAGGGACGCAATAAAACAACGACCTCTGCATCCGCGGAATGCACTACTGTATTGTTTTTTATTCTAGTTTATTTTGCTAACTTTAGTTATAATAATAATTTCTTCTTCTGTTTTCTACATGAATATAACCACATTATAACCATATAAAATTAAATGGGAGTTACATGCTGCAATTTGTAAAACAAAAATCACACCCGTGTGAACCGAGTGGTGCAACTCCCCTCTCTCCCCCCCTCTCTCCCTCTCTCATTAGCAGGCAACAGTGCAGCACTGTCTCTCTCTCTCTCTGTTTCTGGCACATACTCATACTGGAGCTCATTGAACAACACAGGTGAACACGGACATTGCTGTTCTGTTCCTTGGAGTGGTTGCACCACTAATTTTTTCTTTTTAAAGGGCAAAATATGACTCCTAACGTTGTTCATGTGGGACTCAAAATGTCTGTGGGACTCATCTAAAAGACCATCCCTGCATCCCGGGACTCATTACATTGAAAACCTATTTACATCACTGGTGTCACACTCTCAAATGTGTCAAAATCTGAAAATAATCAGAAATAACTAAACTTCAATATGAGGTTTCAACCTGGCGTCCATATATCCAAGTATAGAAATGTTTCAAAGATTTCGAAACTTTAAAATAATAGCAGATCTACAAGCTCAACACATTGCAATGCAAGGCCTTGTCAGCTTGTAGATCTGCTATGTTTGCCATTTGTCGTACGATTAAATACACAGGTCTTAAGTGGTTCAACGGCAGGTATAGACGAGAGTTCCAGGCCGGCCTGTGGTCCTCTTGCCTTCAGCGGAAAGGACAATTAATTTATTTACCAGCGCTTTCCTTCCTTCACCTGTGTGACCGCTGGACTGGTGTGTGTGCGTCTGCCGTCTGTTAGCAGCAGAGTGCTGCCAGAGGGCCAATAAATCCCTTGTTAGCAACCAGCAACAGGATGCAATTCAGGAAACTAATGGCAGTTAGTAGTACAATGGCAGCACCCTGACTGCATGCGCTGATGGGGATATGGGGATGCTGAATCAGAGAGAGATGATTTTGTGTTTTTGTGTATCCAACCACAGTATAAAAAGGTTGCTGGTACACCCGACACTATTGACTAGCAATTTGTTCTTATGTTACATTATATAACTGTTATAACATGAGAGCAAAATGGATGCTGTGTGCATAAGGCCCATGTGAGTAGGAAAGGAATGTATTTATTGAAACACTTACGAGTAGCACAGACATTTAGCACACACACAATGAGCAATAAGCCAAGTCACTCATGACTACACACAACCACATGCTTGGTCTCCTACCTCGTGTTTGAAGGAGATCAATTTCTTTGGTTAGACAGTCAATGTCGATCTGCAGTATCCTGTTTTTACATCGCAACTGCTGCATCTCCTCAATCTGAGAGAGAATGAGACGGGATCATAATCAGCTGTCCATCTGGGCATTTTCGTAAGCACTTAAGCCCGATATAGTTCTTCGTAAAACGTTGCTCACAAATGTAAAATCGTTAACGATTTCTTTTTAAATACATACATTCCAAATACAGACAAAGGAAGGTCCCTAGCAAATGTGTTTAGATCTGAACCTAGTCCCCTGCGGGAGTCACGTCTGAAGCCTGCCCTGGATGGGAGTCTCCAGACGTAGAAACAGATGGTGATGATGATGATCAGACACAAGGAAATGCATACATCTAATTCAGTGAGACCAGAAGCAGGACTAACAAACATTAATGAGGAGAGGCGGATATCAAAAGGAGAGGCCTGGATTCCCCCCCAGCAAAGCAAACCAGATGATAAACCACCATGAATACAACTAGATTATAGTCCTCCTGATTGGCAGTGTCTGCAGATGCACCAGGTCATACAGACCACAGTGATAATCTACGCCAGGGTTCCCCAATTCATTTTCCTCAAGGGCCATATTTTGACTATAGGGTACCAGGCTGGGGGACGAGTCCGCACGCGCGAGGTCGAGGTCTTGCCCTGAAAATTCATATTCAGGGCAAGACCACATTTGAAAAGGATGCCCAGTTTGACATGCATAGGCTACTGGCCCCCCATTTCATTAAAATGGACATTCTTCCAGGGGCCACAAGGGGGCACTCCGCGGGCCGCAAATGGCCCACGGGCCGCCTATTGGGGAACCCTGATCTACGCTATAAAAAGACAGACACATCAACAAAACCTCAGCATCGATATCTGTATATAAAGATTGGAATGATGATATTAAACACTTATGATGCCCAAGACGTGTCCACACGTCTTCATAATTACACCCGTAGGAAGCCTTTAGGTCCTTATGACATAAAAATATTTTTTTGACAGCAGCCGTTGCCCAGTCCCTCCCGGACCCATTTTGCTGTGCACGCAAGCTTGCATCTTGAATCATAACGTCAATATTCTGACGTTATGATCATAATTTCTGACTTCATCATGCATCTCTGTTAGAATATTAACGCTTCTAAAGAGAGATCAGACTTACGCTGGCAATGTAGTAATCGAAGATTTCACCTCCCAGTTTTGGAGGGGAAATGGTTTTCAGAGTAAAATCTCCCTTATCTACTTGGCCCTCTAGTGCCTTTATTCTGAAAGATTCCGGCAGCACCAGAAGTGTTAAGCTATCAACAAGATTCTAAATCTATAAAGATTCTGAGAATGACATCAACTGTTCAATCAAAGATTGGAATGTGCTTCAATTCACTATAGGAGGATATTGAAAAAAATAAATCAAAGTAATTAAGTGAGTGAAGTCAATTTAACCCATTCTGACCGGGCACCCGTTTTGGTGTTGGCATCATGTTATGCTATAGCTATTGAAAAATAGCAGATCTACAAGCTCATATCGCGCCACCGAGTGGCGCGATACGAGCTTGTAGGTCTGCTATTTTTGAATCTGATCTCAGGTCAGAATGGGTTAATCAGACCAGTGTGTGTCCAGTGGAAACCTCGTATGAATCTGATCTCAGGTCAGAATGAGTTAAAGGTGTACTGTAGCTGGCTGCATGGTGAGGTGTGCTGACCTACAGAGATGCCTGGATTCAATAAATAACACCAGCCCACAGAGCTACCGAGCTCAGTGGCCAATTAGCCTTCTGCTGCCCCGCTCTCCCCTCTGTTGACTGAAACACTAATAGCCAACAAAACCAGCTGATTCAACAAAAAACTAAAGAGCAACACTTCATTTGGCCCTCCCAACAGATTTCAACAAACCTGCAGCTGTGAGCTTAATGTAAACACGGTTTGAAATGCATAAGAAAAGACGTGCGGTTTCTTATTTCTTTTTCGCTATTTTCACGGTCGTCATTTGTTTCCCTGCACGTAGGTGAAAATTCCGCCACACAGGTCCAAACTAAATTGTAACGTGACCCTGGCACTCTTAATAGTTCGGTCAATGTCTATGTAGGTGCACGGTCTAAAAATATGGAACGTTTATCCTTTAAATAAATCGTAAACAAACCCTAATGTGACCTACTAACTGCAGCAGGAGTGCTGATGTTCCATAAGGGGGAAAGCTCGACACATGCATGCCAAGGCAATGTGATCCAGATAATATAATTTTCTGTCTTCTGCTTTGTATTTGTCAATGAGTGACTTTGCCTGTTTGCAATTATGGATAACAAGAGTCAGAAAACATGTCTGAATGTTGAATGTTTACACTTAAGATTCCTAGTCGCAACTAAAGCTGTTGATTAAATCCTGTTGAGGGGGCATGTGATTTTTGTAAAAGGGGGGTGGGGGGGTATATAAAATAAAGTACTCCAGTAAAAAGTAAAAGTTATAGTTCCTACACATTTTCCATGCTGTTGGCAGACCTTATTTTGATATTCAAACCCTGCGGTGAAATTCATGCTCATCAAGCTGTCACTGAATGGAGATCACTTGATGTTCCCGTAAGGAGGAGAGGCTCACCGAAGGAATTTGGGAGGCGGAGTTGGATCTCTCTAGCCGCCGCCTGGTGAGGTCATTCTCCATCTCGTTGACTTCCTCTTTTAGCTTCTCCAGCTTCCTCTTCTTCAGCTCCAGCTCATGCCAGAGCCGATCCATGCGGGCTTTCTGATGCACCAGCAGGGCTGGAAACAACGAGACACACACGCACACACGCACACACGCGCACACACACACAAAGTCAACCATTGTTTTGCATTCAGAAGTGAACCATTGGCACTGCCAGTACCGCTAGACAAAAAAAGAATAGATCATTTGCCATTATTTTCGTGCTCCACCATCACCACAGTAAGACGAGTCTCTAAACAGACAAACTGTTTACAGGATTTAAACAGGACGGGATGTGTAACTGAGACATTTTCCCGACAAACCAAAAAAGTATTCGAGAAATGAGAAATGAGTGGCACATTGCCGCGGGTATGGTGACAGACTTATCGGATAACCCAAACGCAAATGGCCGCACAGAGCAATCAAACCAGTTCTGAGTCATTATTCCTCTGTGTGAAAGCAACTTTGTGTCGAGGAGGAAAGGGGAACTATATCAGGCTCACGCAGATTCCTCACCGCCTCCTATCGGCCCTCATTTCAACACCTATTGTGGTCGTGCAGAGGAGCTGAATTTGATCGCAGTTAGCAGGTTGCTTGAGGCAAGTACTGGTCTAGTACATAGTGTCTAGTACAGGATACTATGGCTACACATAAATGTACAGATGTGTACAAGTCTATACAGTACCTGAATGCCATCATTCTTTTGTGTGTTGACAGGTAATAACGCCCCCGACATACACACACAAGCTTACGCACACACACACACACACACACACACACGCATGCGCGCACCCACACGTTAACCAGATGGACCCAAATGTCCCCGTTATGGGGGTGAACAGTCGGTGAAAATAGCCGATCTACATCTATCTTGTACATGTTTGACGAGGAGATTTGTGAGGGGGCAAAAGGAGTGCACCAAGTATAGAGTGCTGGGGGACCCCAGTCAACTTAAGTATTATAGAATAGCGTTTTAAGCAACAACAACAAAAAATATCCCCCTAAACACTAGCCAAACAGATGGCATTTTATTGTATTATTGTAGTTATTCTACAATTAACACGATATGTCTATGAATAACTATGTTTAGGTATCATTGTTCTAAATGTTCCTGCTGTTCTATAACCAGTTGCAGAAATTGCAGATTGAGGCTTTCACTTTTGCTCTCTATACTCTTTCATCTTAAAAACAACTAATAACCAAAAATAGTCGATTGTAGATCGTCTATTTCCGGTGCGCGACATGCTTTCAAATGAAAATCAGTCATGGCGACTGAGAGCTTTAATCATACTGTACATGCGCCTTGGCAAGACACCGAGCACCTACACCTGCTCACTCAATGCACGTCTGCCTGGCTAGTGGCTATATTTCTAAAATGTAAATATGCTGCTCCAACGCTCCACGCCCTACCCACTCTGCCTGCCGTGTCATGTGAGACAGAAAAAGACTTGCGCAAGACAGATAACAATGGAATGAATTCCAAAACCTAACAGACAGTTAAGTGAATTATGGGAAATATGCAGCCTGGCTACAAGATTATGTACTGTAGCTAGCTACCTGCAAAACACTGAGGGATGGCATGATCCTTCTCTACTCCTTGTGTCACTACACAGTCCTGTGTCTCTATAGAAATGCCCTCAAATATGTCTTAATAAGTAAATAAAATGTTTGTAATACAGTGTGTGATAACATTTTCTATTACTAAATTGCATACATATGTTGATTGTTGATAGTTTTCTAATCTGAACTTAAGTTCTAATAAATAGCACTGTAATCGAAGTGGTGAAGATCTATCCAGTTTTCTACACGAAACAAAATGTGTTTTGCACTTACGCTCTGGCAAGTTGTAAGATTGATCTCACCATGCCCAGGGACCTTCTGGAAGGTAAATTGCATTGATATGGGTCACTTCTACCACGCCGAATTGAGATGAATCAGCAACGCGTTTCACATTCGTGCTTTGGCAATGCAACAATGTTTGTTGTTAATGTCAATAAAGCCTCTTTGGAGTGAAATTAAACTGACGAGGGTCGGCAGAAGAAGGCCACAGGGAGAAGCCTCGCATGGCAGTAGTCAGTGTAGCGTTGAGGGCCACAGGCAGTGACTCACATGTAATGCAGTCAAAAGACCAAAAAAGGAAACACCACTGTGCTAAGATGAGTTTGAGTCACGTTACAGAATACGGCCCCTTCTTAAAGGCTGTCGGTGCAAACACAGCATTTACTCACTCCCCCGTCATCTCAACGTCCCTCCCTGGGCGAGTCACCTTAGCTTTTATCTCTCCCAGTGGATTAGTATGCAGTGGAGCAGCGTTTCAACATTGACTGAAGTTTAATGACAGCGAGTATACACAGTTTGGCTGAAGAAATGCTTTATGGCCAATATTATGGAAACCAACTTTGAAAATGACATAAAGCGTGCTTTATAGTAAAATTACTTTCTTGGCAGGATGGTGTGGAAAAAGCATTTAAGGCCAACTGCTGGTAGACAAAAATGTATACCGTTATTTATTGTAACAACCAAACGTCTCTAAAAAGGGTCTATGCAGCCTCTTAAACCATTGTACTGAGGAAGATTGGATAGGAAGTACACTCTTCAACCACTTGACATTTGCTAAACAACTAATAGTCTGTGTAGCAGACAGTAAACACAGTCTAAACAGCCAATAGTCTGTGTAGCAGACAGTAACCAATAGTCTGTGTAGCAGACAGTAACCAATAGTCTGTGTAGCAGACAGTAACCAATAGTCTGTGTAGCAGACAGTAACCAATAGTCTGTGTAGCAGACAGTAAACACAGTCTAAACAGCCAATAGTCTGTGTAGCAGACAGTAACCAATAGTCTGTGTAGCAGACAGTAACCAATAGTCTGTGTAGCAGACAGTAACCAATAGTCTGTGTAGCAGACAGTAACTAATAGTCTGTGTAGCAGACAGTAAACACAGTCTAAACAGCCAATAGTCTGTGTAGCAGACAGTAACCAATAGTCTGTGTAGCAGACAGTAACCAATAGTCTGTGTAGCAGACAGTAACCAATAGTCTGTGTAGCAGACAGTAACCAATAGTCTGTGTAGCAGACAGTAACCAATAGACTGTGTAGCAGACAGTAACCAATAGTCTGTGTAGCAGACAGTAACCAATAGTCTGTGTAGCAGACAGTAACCAATAGTCTGTGTAGCAGACAGTAACCAATAGTCTGTGTAGCAGACAGTAACCAATAGACTGTGTAGCAGACAGTAACCAATAGTCTGTGTAGCAGACAGTAACCAATAGACTGTGTAGCAGACAGTAACCAATAGTCTGTGTAGCAGACAGTAACCAATAGTCTGTGTAGCAGACAGTAAAACAAAGATGTTTGATGGCTTTTTCTGAAGATTATTTGTAGCGTCAACAGTTTTTGGGGAGGCATTTTTTCACTGTGTCTGTGCGTTCCAAGTTACGACTACTAGTTGTTATCTAGAGTAGGGTTGGCCAGGCTCCAGGCATGCCAGTCGTTGATCTGTGAAAATGGCATTAAGATAGGATGGCAAATGCCAGACACTTTGCAATGCAATGGCAGCTACGTCACATGTGATGCATTAAGATAAACCATGAGCCACCAAACCAGGTGAACGAATCACCTGGTTTCATTTATACAAAACCCTTTGCAACTAGGAATCATTATTTATTCTCACGTACACCAAGTAAAGATGTATTTAATGATAATTTTATTCTAAAATTATTTTATCGATTACCTTTTTGATTAATTGAATGACTGAGAAAGGGGGTTTGTTAATATTTTTTTATACATCAACGCAAATATATTTTAATTGTTTTTTTTAATAATCAACTAAATGGATTAGTCTGATTAACCGCTTAAGCCCTATTACTATTATAATAAATAGCTGATCTAGCCTGCAAGTGTTTTATGTGTGTGTGTGTGTATATCTCTATCCCCCCAAACTGATTATTAACTGTTGCACCCATAGACTTTGCAAGCGAACATTGCAACATACAGGTATTTGTTAAACACAGTGAGCCTCACCTTGCGTGTATGCTGCGTCGTCTGAACCCATGCTGAGTCTGCGAGGCTCACTGGGCCTCTCCCTCTGTGCCGACAGCGGATCTGAGGGGTCTGAGGGGTCCGTCTCCGCAAAGTGGTGGTCTGCGGGGAGACTGAGGAGGTTGGTGGGCTCAAAAGTTGGGGACACGACTCCAGGCGACACCGCGGGGGGCTTGTTGGGGGACACGGTGATTTTAAAAGTGTACTTGGTGTTGGGCTGGGTCACGACCACACGCGGCGAAGACGCCGCGCCCCCGTGACCCCCCATCGAGGCACGAGACTTGGGCGGATGGTGGTGGATATAGGCGGGGCCCATGCTCACCTGGCCCCCCAAACTCCTGTTCCCGCATTGGCCTTGCATTGGAGGGTTGGAAGAGATGTAGACGGTGGGGGGGTTCCGACACCCGCCGTCGTCGCCAGAGGAGTTGGCAGAAATGTAAAACTTGGGCTGCGAGCGGGAGCCCACGGGTGCCATGTTGGCCTCGTCGGAAGGCGTGGTAGCAGCGGTGGGCGGGCTGGCGGAGATGTAAACGGTGGGCTGGCTGCGGCTCAGGCCTGGGCCTCCGATGGAGAGAGGGGTGGAGGGGGGGCCCGTGGTGGGGGCCCCGGCAGAGGAGGAGGAGGACGACGGGCAGGAGGAGGAAGAGGAGCAGGAGGAGGTGGTGGAGCACGAGGAGCGCGGCCCACAGCCCGTCCGCAGCACCGCCGTGGTGGTGGTGGAGTTGCTCCTCTGCGGAGGTTCAAGTTTGATCTCGATCTGGTTCTTCCGCGGGCCGGTGGAGATGTTCTGGATGTTGTACTGGCTGAAGGAGGACATGGAGGGCATGACAGAGGAGGAGCAGGAGGTGGACGGCTGGCCTCCTCCAGAGAAGGAGGAGGGGGCCTGGGGGTTGGTGGGGGAGCTGATGGGCATGTAGACGTGGGAGGTCTGGTGGCCCTGGGTCTGGTGCTGTGAGGTATGTGAGGAGGACAGAGCATGCTGGGAGCCCGACCAGGACCCGGGCAGGGATGACGGGTGGGAGATCTGGTAGATCTGCTCCCGCGGCTGCGTGGTGGGGCTGTACTGGGCCCGGCCCGCTTGCTGCTGCTGGCTCTGCCGGGTCGTACCGGACTGGCTGACGTAAGGCCTTATGTAGATGGAGTTGGGACTGCTCAGGCCCGACTGGGGCCCGCCGTGTATGTGCAAAGAGGTGGGGGTGTTGCGGCCCGTGTTCATGTTGATGTTGGGCGCCAGGGTGACGGTGATGGGGTTGAAGCGGGGCGCCTGCTGGCCGCCCGCGCTCCCACTTTTGAGTCCGAGGAGTCCCAGATGCTGGGGCGGCTGCGGCTTGCGTGTGGGCTCCATCACGCCAAAGACATTGAGGCCGGAGGGGACCTGCGCCGGGGCTGACTGGGGCTCCTGCTGGTAGAAGTCAGTGTTGGCCGCCTGGCCTGTCTGGAGGGGCCCGTCGCTCAGGCTGTGGGCCAGAGTCCTGCTGCCGTTCATCCTCAGGCCTCCGTCGCCGCGCGCTGAGGACCCGTGCACATTCTGAGTCTGCAGACCCAGGTTCAGCTGGGTCATGTGATTGCGGAGCCTGATGAACGTGGGGTCGTCCGTGAAGTTGAGGTTTCCTCCTTCACTGTATAGGTAGCCCGGGCTCACCTGGGACAGGTACTCACAGCAGGCGTCTAGGTTGTTGTTGTTCTGGTGGGGGGGGGGGGGGGGGAGAGAAGTATTGAAATTAGGTACCATTTAGACCTAAATATACGATAGACCTACGATATGATACAAAGAATCATTAAACGCAATTATGGATAAACCAAACATTGCTCAGGCAATAAACCAGCATTTATCTAAACAGAAAAATTATATGATTCATATACAAAAACAATCCACTTTTCCTTCCGCACACCGATGAGGCAAAAAAAAGAAAATAAATCTACGGTATATTTTTTCTAAAATACATTTCTGAAAAGATTATATATTGGATAACTTCGGTCCAAAAAAAGAACACGGTATTTTAATGTAAGGGATACATCTTTTTGCATACATTGGTCAAAAAAAAGAATCATTTCTTAAAGTGTACCTGGAGAACACACTGTGAAACGACACCCGCAGGGACTTCAGGGAACTTCTGGCGCAGGTCATGCAAAACCTGAGTGTCAATCTGGTGGCTTCCTTGGGCCATTCGTGTATTAGCAGGTCAGGATGCGGGTCAGGACTGCTTGTTTTGGTCAGCACACTAGGAGCCTCAGTGGTGGCAGCAACTCAGCACACTGGGAGCCTCAGTGGTGGCAGCAACCCAACCTCAACATCTTCTGGAGGGGAGAGGGAGAGAGAGAGAGAAGGTAAACCAGTGGTTTTCAAACTTTTTCTGCCCAAGACACACCAAGTAAAATAAATAGCCAAGTAAAATACAGTAGATCTAGCTGATCCACAAGCTCACAATGCAATGCGTCACCATGTGAGCTTATAGATCTGCCTTTTTGAAAAATCATACAATTTCTGCCTATAACGACATCCGCTAAGTAGGGACACTAAGTCAACGTTTTATTTATCCATTTGTTTTTATTACGGTATATAATCGTCTCCACCAGCCGAAGGCATGGGGAGAGTATGTGTTGCACTCCGTCTGTGTGTGTGTGTGTGTGTCTGACCGCTCTGCGTACAGCTAATCTCTGGCACCGTGACCGTTGTCCCGGTCGATGCCAAACTGTGCACACACACACCCTGGATGCCAACGACAAACCTGTACCCGAATTATTCCACATCGGCCTATTATAGCACCACCATGAGGCAGATTATTGCTAAACACATTTCTTTATATTACTCGTACACATTTTTTATCCATACATCAGGGAAATCGGTACACTATCTCTAGTCATGTGATCAACACGGACCTGTTCCCTTCCCCATATTCCATCCCTATGGCTAAGATTGCCTTCCAAAGTTTGCAGGATTGGTCCGTTTTGAACAAAATACCATAAATCATGAACACAACATGCAATTTCCGTAACATTATGCACACACATTCCCATGTTCTTACCTAAAACTACACCGATCTGTGTACAACTATGTGCACTACTAAACATCATGAATACACTGCAACGTGTGATATATTTATTTGTATTGCCCTGTTATACAACCACCAGACCACAGATTATTGCAAAGAAATTAACATATAAATTAACATAAAACATGTTTATATTACTCCTACACATTTTGTCCAAACATCACAAACGCTATTGTCCTGGTGGAGACCTGTGCTCAGAGGGGCACTTTTTCTAGTTCTAGTTTCTAGTTCAATACTCTGTATTGGGAAATAAACAATGTACTACCGAAATAGTACATTTAAAATTAACTTTTGTATAGTATTGCACTAATAATGTGTCACAAAATCCCAAGGCACGCTTGGTCTAAGGACCACTGAAATAATCAGCATTGATTGATCCCTTAGGGCTTAGGGAAAAAAATACCTCTTTTCCATTTAACCAAACTGCTGTTTTTATTGTCTGCAAAAATCAATAAAGAGATTTGTAAAAGACGAAAAGAAACACTAGTAAATATGAAAAAATGCAAGGAGAAAACGATGCCTTCATTGTGCTACTGCAGAGCTTTGACAAACTAAGGGTGACAAAATATTCATCCCCTCAAAACCGGGACGTGCACGTACATGCATGAGCAATGTATACACCATAGGGGCCACACGACTGATTGACAAACATCACCCTCTGTGTTGAATTCAGACACGCAATGCATTTGTTTATGTTTTTTCTGATTGGTTAGGTGAGCATTATTACATGAAAAGAACATGATAAACGTTTATGCAACAACTGGATACAACTGCTATTATTGTAATTCTGGCGAAAACCGGGACAATTTCGTAGTGTATGTTGAAAAGCGGGACATTAGTGTTCAAAATGTCTGGACTCGGGGACACGCAGCTCGAACCCGGTGACAATCCCGGTCAAACTGGGACGTCTGGTTGCCCTGCCTAGACAAAACACAAACTGGGACGTCTGGTTGCCCTGCCTAGACAAAATACAAACTGGGACGTCTGGTTGCCCTGCCTAGACAAAATACAAAGAATTCTCATCAAGCTACATAAGCCATTAATCGGAAGTACAAGAGCATAAGCTCCATGTGAAAACTACGTCTATTTATACATTACAGAGAGACAACGATATGTATATTTATCTTATACAAGAGGACATAAGAGGGGTTCCATGGAATGCTTAAAGTAAACCATATGAAAGAATAACTGCTTTACTTGCAAAGAGGCGGAATAGCTTCAATAGATATTTTCATCGTGTGTCTGTTCTGTCCAACATACACGTAATTATATGCATATTATTATTACCACACATAAAAGTGCAGAAGCACGCACTGCCATTGACCTCAGTCCTCTTCCCATAGTTTGAGGCTGGTGGTCTGAGCTAGACAACTTCTGTGTTTTGGAGAGCAGTTAAAGGGCAGATGCATGACATAGCATGGGAGGAAGGGAGCCAATGGTTGATCTATCGCAACTACAAAATAAAACAAAAGAAAGGAAAGAGACATCAGTCAGAGGTTTGAGGTCATCCGTCCATTTCATTACGACACTGAGCTTTCAAAACAGAAAAAAAATCTTCAGACGTGCTCAAAGAGCACATTTCAGAAGCCCTCCTCCTACTCCCCCACAACGCTGCTTAATAAAAGAGCAGGGCAAAAGAGGAAACCACCTCTGACTATTGAGGAAACGAGGCCTCTCCGGCAGATCTCAACGTCAACATTCCCTTATTGAGTGGAGAGCAGATCTGAACGGCAGCCAAGTAGGGCAAGCTTAATCTGCACATAATCATTAGTCAAGTTATCATCATCATTCCACGCCTGAATGAGAAGCTTTGATTCTGTTGCCCCCGGTGGTGGAAAAAGTACTCCACTTTTACTTAAAAGTATCTATAATTCTATGTAGAAATAGTCCGGAATTACTTGAGTAAAAGTATTGGTATAAAAGTACTACTAAGAAAGTACTAACCCCTAATTGCTCCCCATGTGCAGGTTGGTGCCTAGCATGGTTTCCTCCGCCATTTGTGTATGAAGGAGTGTGTGAGTGTGAGTGAGTGAGTGAGTGAGTGAGTGAGTGAGTGAGTGAGTGAGTGAGTGTGTGTGTGTGTGTGAATGAATGGGTGAATGTAATGCACACAATCTATGTGAAACGCTTTGGATAGAAGCGCTATATAAATAAATGGACCATTTTATGCAGAATGTGCCGTTATCATAATATGTCTAAAATATATTAAACTAGAAAATGCACAGATGATTTGAGGCATTTTGTTCCAAAAATGTGTTTTGCAAAAATCCACCTGTTGGTGGCGCTATAACAGGCCAATGTGAAAAGGGTGGGATATTTCCCTCAGCCTAGTAGGAAAGTCTGCGAAAGATTTCACGTAAATTGCACGCTGCATTCATGATTTGAGGCCTTTTGTTCAAAACGGGCCAATCCTGCAAACTTTGAAAGCCAATGTTAGCCAATTAGGATGGAATATGAAATATCGGACAGATCCGGCTTGAACACATGACTATAGAGATAGCGTGTAACGATTTGCGGGATTTTTGCGGGGAATAATAATCTAAAGCTACAAAGTAACTACTAACTCAAGTTTTCAAATATCTCTCTAGTGGAGTAAAAGTACATTATTTGCCTCTGAGATGTAGTGGAGTAGAAGTAAAAAGTATAAAAAATTGGACATATTCCAGTAAAGCAAAAATACCTTGAAATTGTACTTGAGTAAATGTACCTAGTTACATTTAACCGCTAGTTTCTGATGCCACGCCCACTCAGTCAGCCTCTCTGGATCATATCGTTGCTGTCGAGCAGAAACCTTGTATCATCATCATAAACTTCTATGCTGTTTTTTTCATCCACAAATTAATGCCCTACTTCATTCCACAAGAATGTCACACAAAACTAGCGGAAATAACCAATCTACAAGATTACGACAGGTTGTGAGCTTGTAGATCGGTTATTTTTGCTACTTTTCAAAGTGAAAGTCAGTGTGGGTTTCATTCATTTTGCTTGTAGTGAAGGGAGGTCCCATCAGGACAGGCTTCAAGAACACCCTTAAGCAAGGATAAGTTGACACATATTAAAAAGCCACCCAAACAGGCATTTGAGTAGCAGACAGTCAAGTAGCAGACAGCACAGTTTTCTTTGAATGAAAATGATGTCCTACTCAATCGGACGGACTGCTCAGTGCTCACCTAAAGCAGCCGGGGGTACAGGTGTAGGCGCATTGCTGGAAGGATACCTTTTCGTACAGTATGTTACTTGCTGGAATTTGTGTCGGTGAATTAGGTGCATAACGCTGAATAACAGCAGAATTAAGAAATGTAAAGGCCACACAGAGCACCTCATTCACCACTCAAACGTCACCAGCTGTTTCAGGGAGTCAAACTGGGCGGTGGGGGAGTCGTACAGTGTCAAGCTCACGTCCCTAACCGTTGCTCAATGTTAACCATTAGGGATCACAACATCCATGAGAATCTTGCAGTGTGTGAGTGCAAAAGACAGCCATCTTGCATGCTCCCTCGCTCGCTTCTCTTCTTCTAACCACAGTCTTTCAAAACTTCCTCCTGTGGGAACCTCAGATATGCCATTCAAAACATTATGACAGATGGAAGAAGCACGCCCTGTTCTGCTCTGCCGTCTAGGGGCTGAGGTACAGTGTTACGGTCAATACAACCAGGGCCCGACTGAGGGACATGACGTCTGTATTATCTGTTTTTTATTGAAGTCAGGTGGAGCAGTGATGGCGAAATGTTAAAACCCTCAGTGCTGAACCCACTGGGACCCGGGTTGACCAAGGACACATTTAGGTTGCACAATATTGAACTTTTGGCTGACATTTGACATATTACCCATATTACAATACACATTTTCAATAGGGTTTACCTTACTCCTGTTATTCTAGGTGCATGTGCAGACTTCGTAAAACAGTAATTAGCTGAGTTATTAGAACTACTTTTATTTGTTCTACAGGTAGACCCTTTTGAGAGGTTCCCCAGAAAACACTTTTTGAATTTGCACTTATGCAATCACCTTCAGCATTAAGTAAATAATGGTCGACAGATTAGATACCAATATGAAAATGTAATCATGCATCTCTACTATATTAAGTCTCGTCTTAACTCCTCCATTTCCCCAATATTTCTGTCTCAATAAAATAAAACACTAAAGATAAAAAAGAAAATCCCTCAATTTAAAATCCACCAGAGAGAATTTCAAGGCCAAACACGACCCAGAGCCACCTTTAAAAGGACATTAGCCATCACAGTCTGATTGGCTGATAAAAGGGTTATTAAAATGTGAACTAGTACTAAGGGAACACGTCTGGCCTTTTCGGTGCCGAGGAGAAGCCTTGGTGTCAGGCGGCGCGACTACGCTGCCGTCTTATCGGAGCAGCGAGCATGTGTTATGTCATAAGTGAGCAGCCGTAAATCTGCTTGCTAAAACATCCGTCTGGGCCTGATAACAGGGGGCGGGGCTCTTGGGCTACTGTCAAAGAGGGAGCCAGTGAAAGGGAGTCAGCCAGAAAAGGAGGAATTGACCGGTCCTCTGTCGAGAGGATATTTTAGGTGATTTCTGCAGTCAGAGATGATGAGCTTACAGGCTACTACCTTGATACTAGTTGTTGTGATCTTCTACCGTTGCATTACAATGAGACACATTGTGAGCTTAATAGATTTGCACAAAGTCTTTTAACAAAAAGTATAAAAATGGGCCTGGCCGTTTACTAATTCATGGGAATGTTTCAGAAAGTTTTAAATATAACATTGATTGTCTAACTGTAAAATTACTTTGATTCAATCTAATGTAACAACATTTTGGGGATTATAGTCTTTTCTTTTTTTTATGGGTTGAGTTGATTTAATTCTACAATTTGGGGAAAATAAAACTTTGAAAATGTCTGCATAATAAAAGATGACAATTTCATTGCATTAAACCACGCTTAAACCCATTCCTCAATGCTTTTCTTTGTCTTCTGCAATATAAGGAAATGGAACATTTTGCAATCATACCACCAGACTGTGGAATTCATTTTGTGTTCTGTCAAAAGAAGAGTGCAAAGGCAGCACGGAGAGCCATCTAAATGCAAACCAGAGGAAAACAGTTTGCCATATCTCATATTACATGTTTAGAGCAAACCTTACCGCCTACAGTGAAGTATTTTCCAACTCCTCCAGCAGATGAAGCTAATAAGGCCCTGTGGAGATCCAAGCCTGGTTTTCAGCATCAGATATACTACTATAGCCAAGGCTAGACTCTGAAGCGGCAATCAGATCGCATCTACCTGATTTAAAAGGCTGGCAGAATACGTCACTTGGAAAACTAAGCATAATTTTGAGTATCTGATAATAATACTACAGCCAAGACTAGAATCTAAAAACAATTATCGGCTTAGATATCTACCCGTGTGTATGTGTGTGATTTACTGGGCAGAAGAGAGCACAGCGCTTGCACAGACCTGGTGCCTACTGTGCAACTATTCAGCCTGCAGCACAGGAGGCTGTGCGCCACGGCCTAACAACCGCTTGTGGGAAAGGAAACGCACTACTTGGCAAGTGACCCACATACGGGTCAACACTGCGGTTAGATTGTTTCCCGGCTTCAAAAAACTAAAAAGGTCCACACCTCTTTGCTGTACATAATTATAGGCCCATCGACGGGGGCCTAGGTTTTGGCACGCTATAACCCTGCCCTCCCCATCTCTGACTTCCCCAGTCATTGTGCCCCATGTGTGTAGGTGGCTCGTAGGTTTGGTGGTGAGCCTGGCTGCCCCCTGAGGCGCTACTAGTGGAACAGGCCGGAGGCAGCGCCACGGTGCCAGCAGAGATAGAGACAAAGCTCCCATTGCTGAGGCTGTTATTTGCCGTGCCAAAGCATTGACCCGCAGCCCTATGCTCATTTTCTGGAAGTTACAGGCCCTGCCACACTCTGTCAATGGACCCATTCACCCTGCCAGAGAAAAAACGCACTTAAAAACGTCTGAAACAATTAGGGGGGAGAAAATAAAACGTGGATTAATCATCAACGGGAGCTCTCGGGCTGAAAGATTAGCCTCCAACACCTGACACTGTGCCGGTGTCACACAGGCCACACAAAACCATTTAACCAACACAATGGAGCTACACAGCAGAGGGCACGCACGCACGCACGCATGCACGCACACACACACACACGCACGCACACTTTTTTAAAAATGAGCCTATCTACAAGCTTACATGTCATAGCGTGGCACGTTGTTGTGAGCTTGTAGATCAGCTATTTTTGCCATTCAAGGGCATAAGTGATTATTTGTTTGTCATTGGTTGTATGCGACTTGTTTGCAACTTTAATGTTGCTTTGTTGTTGCTACAGTATGTAGGCCTACCTCTTAGGGGCACATCTTAATACTTCTTTTGCCGTGGAATATTTCAGAATAAAGGCGATAAGAGTGCCAATCAGATGGCCCGCCTTCTATTTCCCCCCAAAACCGGGAGGTATAATCTTCCATTACTACCATGCGCTAATAAATCTGATCTCTCTTTAGAAGCGTTAATACGTACTTTGCTCAGCCAGTCAAATCATCGCTATGGGGTGCTCAGCCAATGAAATCATCGCTATGATTCAAACAAACACAAAACACTGGGCATAGGAGGGGCTAGTGCCCCTCAAAAAATAAAACAAACAAATAAATGCTTTTAGTTAATGGTGGATGGATGCTCAAGATTAGACCACACCCCTCCCCCAGCAAGCTGCTGTGAGAAGTGCCACAGTGGAGACCATAAAATAAAGTACCCACAGAGTTTTCAATCCGAAATTTCCTCTGCAGCTTTAAGGCCCAACCACGCTTCATGGAATGTCTAACTGCTGTCTCTCAGTCTGGACAAAATTTAAACAAATAAAGGGACTAATTGGCAGTGGATGCTGCTGAGGCCTGCTGGCAGGAGACCCAGTCATCCACAGTAGCAACTAGCAATGCACACGTTCATTTGTGTGCGCACAGTCCACACGCACACACACACACACACACCCCCCCCCCCCCCCCCCCCAATGGACAAATATATCTAATCCTCTCTGCATAGGTCTCAATAGTCAGTAAAACAAAACAAAACTTTCACCCATTCAGGCCAAGGTAGGGTAAATGCCACACCTAAAAGAGCTTTTAATAACAGCACCACTAAAACATTATTGGTGAATGTTTACTGAGAAGTACCAAGTATCCCACAGACAACAAACGTAAAATTTGCCCATCACTTGTTGGACTGCAGAAAACGTTAATAAGTCCCATTTTGTTGGACTGCAAGTCAGACCCTCTTCCACGGCTCATCCCGTGTAACGTGGTGTACCTCAGATTGCAGCCCTGATGGAAACAAACGAACGCCAAGCCCACAGAAGGTCTTGCTATTTCCTAGGTCAGCATGCTTATGGCGAAAGTTATAATCCTGGATGCTTTGCTTGATGCAGCGACCGTGTTGGTTTAGTCTGTGTCTGTGATTTAGGAAGCTACATCATTGCATTCAACGTTTTGTATATCAACATATTGACCATGCACACAAATACATTAAAATTAAAGTAAAACTGTAGATTAGTCAGATAAGCTACGAGTAAAGACACCAGATATAGACACCAGAGGTTGAACAGATTTGTGATTCTATATCATTAATGGCACCGCCCTTCTAATATCTTCACTTGCTCTGACACACAATGCATTCAGGGAGCTCTTCTCTTCACTTTATACCAGTGGTGGACACTATTATACCACTATTTTGCACATGACTTTCACACCGCTGCATTTCAAGTAGAACAATTTAATTTTGACAACATTTTTAGGAAGGTAGTCTTGGGACCCAAACTGTTTTTTAATGAACCACCATTTTAAGATTAACAATTAAGATTGTTTTACATTTTTAAATGTGCTAACTTTCAATACAACAATGCATCAATATTAAAATGTGTAGTTTGTACATTTGAATAAGTACTTTATTTGTCCTCCACTGCTTTCAACTTCTCATTGAGGAACCACAGGCTTTACCTTGACTCCAGTGGAGGTTGGAGGGTGCCTGACCTCAAATGGAAACTTCACGGAGGTGCCTCGCATTAAGAGCAGAGCCAGACATGCCAAAAAAGCTGTCTCTCTCAGAATCAAAGTGATTCCTCACCATATGAATGTCAAGACTGGCTCATGTTGAGATTGACTGAAATAAATACTCTTTCAGATAAAGTCCTGTCACATTAGTCACTGCTCAATGGAAAACTTGAAAACGCTATGAGAACTTTAAGTTAGACCACTACCTCTTGAACTGTCCTGAAATGGAATATGGGAAAAATCAGTGGAAGAACTGAGAGCAAAATATTAAGACGAATAACCCAGTTTATGTTAGCAAAATGCCAAAAGTCATCAGTCTTAAAAAATGCATTATTATTTACCGTATTCATTTATTTGAAATAAATAAATATTTTTCAATTGCAATCCCAATCCATCATCATCACAAAAGGGGAAAACGATTGCACATGGCTCAGCAGTGCTCGCCTGCTCTTAGGCTTGATTTTATCCTAAGTTGCACACAGGTGTCACACATCAACATATCTCTAGCCATATCTACAAAGTCACAACGCATCGCAGCACGACGTGTTGTGAGCATACAAATCAGTTACTTTTTATGCACAACTACGTATGAACTATGAATCAGGCATTAGCATTTCAAAGCAGAGTACATAGGAGCATGAGAGTAGATCTTTTGTTCCATGTCTGCAGAACAGAAACAAACCACACTTTATGTGCAGAACCCAAATTGCACTCAACTGTGCCATGAAGCTGGGGGCCTCACGGTGCAGAGAGAGAGAGAGGAGAGAGGAGAGAGGAGAGAGGGAGAGAGAGAGAGAGAGAGAGAGAGAGATGGAATTGGGATCAGCACTGCGAGGAGCTTCAGTAGGGAGACAAGCCATTTAGTTGCCCACTTTTGAAAACAAGGGTAAGAGAGGGTATGTGTGTGTATGTGTGTGTGTGTGTGTGTGTGTGTACGCGTGCACGTGTAATGGGGGGGGACGGACAGGAAATCAAAAATTCTTGCACCACAGCCTGCAGCTGGCGGTTGATTGGAAGCAGGCAAGGGCACCAGCTCCCCAGGTCGGCCAACCCTCCCAAGGCACTGTGGGAAATGGGGAGGTCTCACAAATTGGGGGTGTGGGGGACGACAGGCCAGTCTTCTACCTCCTCCTTTTCAGTCCTGGGCTCACCGAGAAAATAAGCCCAGAATAACAATCGGAGAGCTGAACCTTTTTTTTTTTGGTTTCCCCTCATAAACAGTGTAAATAAGGGTTGAAAAGTTGCCTGGCTGGGTTGTCTTTCTTTACCGTATAAGGAGCAGGGAGAAGGTAAGAAAGAGTAAGGCGCTTGCTGCAGCTTGAACAGTCAAATCTGGAGTGTTCATTTAAGTACAATTTTAACCACATAACAACACAAATGATAACGTACCCAATAATAATCGGCAAACATTCAGGAAAGAATTGGTGTAAGAATTCGCCAAAAATAGAAGATCTGTAAGCTATCAAGGTAATGCTGTGCATTGTGAGCCATTCCGCCAAAGAGATTTAGCGAAGAGAGAGAAAAAGTATAGAGATCCTGGGAGATCCTGGTCAAGGAAATACATAGGATTTACGTGGTTAAGCCCTATTTCATACTTGCTCCCGTGTCGCGGGATGAAAACAGCCCATCTACATGCTTACAAGGTATTGTAAGGTGTCGACGTTCACAACTTATTGTAAGGTTGTCCCGTGTGTTTTCAGTTCTCTCTAAACACAGGCTCAGTCACTGGTTAACTTTCTCTGAAACCATGTCTCTCCCCGCCCAACCCCTTGAACGACTTCTGTGGGCAACAAAATGCTGAGCTATAGCAGCCTCTTGAAGTGCAAATGCTCGTGCCTTCCATCAGGGTGACAGCTGGTTTAACCTGCAGTTGTCTTGACCACAGGCAAAAAACTGTGTGTCTCAAGGGGGCTGAGTGAGAACCAGTGTCAGCTGGTGAAACTTGTTTACCTTACCTACCTCATACGTTTTTCATCATCACTGGTTTGGATAGGACCAAGAATGCATTTTTGCATGTGGGAGATGAAATTGATTCTCCACATTACCCTTAAAGAAGGAGTGCCGTGATTGTTGTACTTTTTGTACGCGTCTATGGAGTTAACATTACTCTAGACCCCCAGGTGCGGTTATAATATTCAAATATGTCTTCCCTGTGTATTTTTGGTTTCTTCCTGAAAGCTGAAAGACTTCGAGTCAAAAGGCCCAATGGAAATAACACAATTTTAGTGACACCATAACCCTAACCCCTCCCACATCAACATACAACAACAGCTGTGGGCAAGGCTTAAGTGCAGGTGGGTGGTGCTAAAGTGAAAACCATGTATACTTAAGAACTGGTGGGTGCGGCCACGGGGGGGGATCACGGCACTCTTTAAAAAGACAAAACTGAGAACACTGCTGTATAGGACACTGACAATAACATCGACCACTATAGGGAAACATACTTGATGCAGCAAGTATACAAATGACAATGCCTGGCCAAGCTGACACAAACTCATACACACTCAAAGTGTGCTCTTTTTGTGCATCTGTGGACGTCATCCTACCTATACATTTTGAAACTATAGTTAGCTATATCGTGAAATGGCAGAAGAGAACACAAATTCCTAATCCGAAGAAGACCGCTTCATACTGTTGTCCATCATAAACACCCTCACTGCATCGCAATTCTTCAAGGTGACATATTCCAGTACGCAATGCTGCGTGAAATCGATGTTGTGTACACCGATTTGCGCACTTGCGAGTGGAATATGTTTCAGGCTTATATCTTATTCTTAAGCCATCAGTTAGGCAGTTAGGCTGGGAGTTCTGCAGTCTAAAACTTCGTATCATGTCTCTCCACCCCAGCTATGGATGGATGATCGTTTGAATATTCAATATTAAGACCAGTAGAATGTTCTGTCATTCAGATCCCTAACCCCAACCCCAGAAGTCTTCATCTACATCCCTAACCCTAACCCCAGAAGTCTTCATCTACAGTGCTAAAAACAACACAGTGTTTTTCACAGTCTCTGGTCATTCCTCAGGATGTCCCAGACATGAAGAATAATAATACCTCCCCCCCACAATAAATAATACAGACAGGAGCTCTGCATCGGAGATGTCCATTACAGCCCTGGTCAGACAAGCTCTGTCCCTCTTCATTTTCATGATGGGACTCGTGACCACAATGAATCATGTTTCTCAGTCAGCATGTGGAAACAGATGACCAGAGGGGTCAGCCATCCACAACAACATAAACTGGTCTTATCTTCACCAAGCTTAACTTTTGACTGTATAAGAAGTAAATGAACGAGCATCCAACAAGAAATGTCAAATAGTGATATTTGTCAGGTGAAAGAAGCACTGTCTCCACTCACAACCTCGCACATCGCGGCCGTTGTGCTGTCTCCGTTGTGTCCCCCCCACCCCCCTATTAGTCTGATTATTAATTTAGCCCTTCCCATTGGCCAGAGGCAGCTTTGCCATTGCTTGTCGTCCCATTGGCTAGAAGCAGCCAATCACGTCAGTATGACGATCAGAGCCATGATGACGATGTAGTCACTAGTCAGGTTTCACCTGACAAAGAAAAGAAGAAACTACAAATGCAGTCAATGTCAGCATGAATCCATCTGGTCCAAGTACAGCCAACAAAGCAGTTGTTGCCGTGACTGTGGCATGGAACGTACTGTACAAGGTAAGACTCTCGTCTTACCTCCTAGTTTTGCTAGGGATTTGTGGGGATCGGACAGTTCTTGAAAAGCCTTTTAGACTTTGTAAACAAAAAGGGCAGATATGACAAACTTAAATATACAAAACCTATTACTGAAATATACAAAAATACAGTTTTTGTACAGATGAATTCAAAAGATAATGCAAAATAATTGCGATTAGCTCAATTAGAATGTGATAAGTGATCAGACAGTAATAATTGTGACAGGCCAATCCAACAGTATAAAAGACTGATTATTATAGTGGGCACCTCTGTATGCATGAATACAAGCATCCACACTCAGTCAGTAGATAAATAAAGGTTGGAACACACAAACAGACCTTTGGCAGACACAGTACAATTGCGATTGTTTCAAAATTCCAAGACGCCAAGAATTATGCCCAGCAGGACAGCCACTAATAAAGCATGCCAATTTACACTCACTTTGCAAACAGTTAACAGACATGCAGTGGGCTACACAATGATCAAGTAATGAAGTCCTCAGCGCGTAAAAACAACTCCAGACAGACTGAATTTACATAATTACATAGGAGCATTTTGAGTTAGGATTTTTCTGCTTCAATAAAGATTTATGAGTCAGTAATTCAGACTGGCTTGCTTACATCTATCTGTTGAAATGAGAGAGAAGAACTGAGAGAAGTCCTAATTTCATAAACAGGATCTCTATGATGCTGTGCCCAAATGCATTAGAAGATGCTTTTACAAACCAAACCATGGTGGCTATTGGCTATGCCTATCTGATCTATTTCAGACACTCCTCAGAATCAATTACTTCTTTGATGAATTGAGAATAAACTTTCACCAGCAAAAATAAACTTTTTCTTCAATTCTTTTAAAATTTTAGTCCGGGCACCTACAGTAGGCTAGTAATCCAGCCTGACAGTGTGTCACGGGTTCGAGTCCCGATCCCGACGACCTTTGCTGCGTGTCTTTCCCCCAATCTCTCTCCACGTTTCCTGTCAAGCTACTATGATCCATCAATAAAAAGGCAAAAAAAAGCCCCAAAATAGAATTTAAAAAAATATTAATTTGTAATTTTAGAATCGATTCAATCCACCAATTACATTTACTGTTGCCCTTTTGTCAAAATAGGAGACCTGATTTGAGAAATGGACGACACATGGGACGAATCTTTTAAAGAAACCAAAGCGCATAGACGACTGACATCTGTAATTCCACCATCCATGTCATTATCCTCACAGACTGCCTGCAGCTGGTGTCAAACTGTTTTCCTAAACCTAAACTTACTTAAGGCCAGGGTAACATACATGGTTTCTGTCAAGTCCCAACAACCTGATTGTATGTCAAGCTGATTCCCTTCCAAGTAATAGTTCCTAGGTAGGCAAAAGGTGGGTGGTATGGTTGTCAGTAATAATTCATCTAAATGTTGTCATTGCTTTATGTCTTTATCTATCAACTAGCTAGGGAGAAGAGGACAGATATGAAATTGAAGAATTGTTTATATTAAAGGTATATTCAGTGATTTCACTTAATTCAAATATCACTTATTTTTTTGTTTTGTTGTGATAATCCTCCCTACTATAGTGTGTGCTGGCCATATAAGGAGTTCCTCCCTGTCCCCAGTTAACCCCTGGGGGTCAAAAAACCTTAGGTTTCGTTTTTGACTCTCTATCCTGATTGGACGAAAGGCTGGGTCCCACAGCCAAAAACGAAACCTAAGGTTTTTTGAGTGAAATCACTGAATATACCTTTAAATGACCCAGCCCCAAGTTGTTTGTATGTGCATGGAGTGTGATAGAATTATCACTTTTCATGACATTGTAATATTAGGCCTGTCACAATTGCATAACTGTCTGATCACAATTTTGTATTAATAACAAAAGGATAAAACAAACACAAATTTCTTTGGTTGGTTGGAGCAAATTGACCACCATAATACTAAATAGAACTATAATATCAACACCACCAACAAGAATTCACAATAATGGTGAAGCTCCATGAATGGCTGTAGTGAGAAGTTGTGCAACAGCAACAATCCTCCTGGAACCCTCAATGCTCCTCCTCAGTCCTCAGAACCCCCTCCTCCTCCACCCTGCCTCCAGGCATTATATGTCAGGACCACAGCCTGGGCTTAAAATAGAAGCTTCAGTGACAAGAAAAACCTTATCCCAAACCACTAATCTTTTTGTTTTGCTTGAGCCAAGAATATTTGAATTAAACCAAGGGTGTGAGCAATCTACTGACTAAAAAAAATGGGTAGCCTATGTGAGGAAAAAAAGAAAAGAAAAACAGAAAAGGAAATACAGAAGTGTAGCAACAACCAACCACCTCCACAGGGCACACTGCATAGTTTTTTCCTTACATTGTGGAAACATTAATTGCCAGCTGACAAGCCCCAACACAGACTCTCATTGAGCAGGTATTGGTATAATCTATAGGCTAGAGTTTCCAAGCAACTCTCCAGAAGGATAGGCCGCATCATCCGCATGATGGATGGAGCGTAAGCCTAAATTAGCCTATACTTTGTCACATGCCGGTGTCACTTGATGAAAATGTGACACCGTCGTGCCATGAAGCATAAATTGGACTTTACCTTCGAGCAGTAAAATGTCAGCAATAGAGCTTACCTTGCAGAGCATGTGACCACATGTGTTACTGTCCCACCCTATGGCAGCAGTTTGCAGTTTACAAATGTTTGCATCCATGGCAAGCAATATACTTTATTCCTTATTTTCCCTTTTAATGTAGGCCTATTCAAAGTAGTAATACACTCGTTTCTGCATAGTGATTGGTAATTATTGTCAGTCATTGCAAACATTATGTGGTATTCTGTGTGTTTTGTTTTCATTCTCCTGAAAAGCAGACCAGCCACAGCTCACAGCTATGTCCTTGAGGACGTCACAAAACCGAGGAAATGTCTGATGAAATCAAAGTGAAACATTCAAGATTGTGAAAGTTGGATAATAGTTGAAAATCCATACAGGTACAAATAAATGTCATAGTGACACTGTTCTTGTGAAGCATATTTGTACAAATCACAATTCCATTTGACCACAGGAAACAAAACACTAGTCGACATTAGGCCTGTTACAATTATTACATAATCACAATTATTTGAGATACCGGTAATTGTTTTTGCATAATTGTCAAAATAATGTTCATACATCTTCCAAACATTGCAGAAATAGCTGATCTACAAGTTTACAGAAATTAAACGTTTATTCATACATACGTCCTATGTTCAATGCCAAAATTAAATTGTTAATCGCAATTATTTTTATGACAATAAATCGTCATTTGTCATTTTGTAATCGTGCCTAGTCAACATGCCACAAGCAGCCAGGGGCAATGGCATCCATATTTCTCTTGCATAGTGCGGCTTTGCCTCTCAACACAGCATTATGACTTCATTTTACTGCACACATTATTGATTGCTAAAGATTTCGACAAAAAGGCCACACCATTATTAGACATTAGACAATGGCGTCTTCCGGTTGTTACTCTGAAAATGAGTAGAAAATAAAGAGGATGTCCCGCCTCCACCAAATTTAGTTTTCACCTTTGCAGTCATGTATATAATACCTACTAGAAACCAAATGAGCCTAAGCCAAGTTATTTTACAATATATTTGTGTGAACAGAAAACACAAACAGATTCTTCCACAAGCATTTGAGACCAGACTATTGATAACCAAACTCACGGCAGATTAGAGAGAACGAACATATATCAAGCCAAAAAAACGCTCCAATGCAAATCTGTAAAATAGGCCAAAACATTTCTATAAAGCAGGGGTTTATATAAAGGGTATATAAAGGGTTTATATATGGGGTATATAAATCAGTTGGACGCCTGTCTGACTGCTCTATATCACAGCATTGCACAAAGGCATCTCAGCACAACAGCAGGGCCTCTGGCCTGAGTCAATGCTAAATAGCGAGGCGCTCTCTGCCCCATATATTGTTATTTATTATTTCCCGTTGCTGCTCGTCTGTGTGGATCCTGTTATATTTGGACGGCCCTTCGGACCAGCGGCTTTTCGTTTGGTCATGAGAGAAGCCTTTAGATCTCCTTCCAAACAATGCCCTGAAGCAACACGGTATGGAGTAACGGGCGTTTTATGACACAGGCGACAGGCGATGGGATGGAGGCATGTAAGGCTACATGATTATCTCAGTCCGTTTGCCTAATGATACAATCATCACAGTTATCAATCACTGCAGAGCAAAATCTGGATGATTCTGGAGTGTTCATTTAACTCAAGAGGGGTCCACAGGGGTCCATTTACTGTTAGTGTAAAAGTGGACAGGTAAGTGTCCATTACATTGTCAGTTTTAATTACCTTGCCATAATGTAACACTAAATATTGGTTGGTTATCTTCAATAGTTGCCCCATATATATAAATAAATGATAATCCAAGATATTCACCCCATTGACATTTTAGCACACAAACACGATCAAAGTAGATTGTGCAACTGCATAAAATGACAAAACCTGACTATGCTTTTTACTATGATTGGTAAAGGTAGGCTATTTGTTTCACAATGCCACACATGGTGATTCGGTCACAGACGCATGAAGACAAAAGTGGGGACGCAAATTGTTATTTGTGATTGGTCAGAATGAGATGATGTATGATGATGTAGGATAAGAGAACCCCTCAATTGTGGAAATCAGAAAACTTTCGTTTTTATACACAACATTAGTACATTTTAGCTGTGGCTTGCAAAGATTGTCTAGTCCACTAGTGATGTTATCGTAAAATTAGACATCAATTCCAAGTAACATACCATATAGTGACAGAGCAGCTGAACATCGGAATGCACTGACCCCATGGTTAGTGGACCCAAATAACAAAAACAAAAAGCTAAAACAGTTAAATTCTTTCCTGCTCTTTCAGATGGCTTTAAGAGAGAGATACTCTGCATGTGGGCCTCCGTTCCCACACTACACTCCCCAGAGGAGCTCCTGTCTCTGTCCACAACAAGTCATACCATGACTCATGGACATGTGGCAAATTTAACCTGCTGGCTGCTACTAAAAACAACTGAGTACATGCTGAGTCGTAGTTTAACAAAACTACTGAGTAGTAGCATGTGCACTGCAGTTTCCGGCGGACACAAAAGCTAACATTAAAATTGCAAAGCATTCGGCTGACTTAATAAAGAGAGACAGGTGGGAAATCACTCAGTGCCTTTTGTTTGATGAAGTTTCCAACAGCACATCTGTGGCTGTTGATGCACTTTGGCTGGTGTGAGGAATTGAAGATCTTTCTTTATGATTACAGGACAGCGTCTCTCTCTGACCACACCAGGGCCACCATGCCCGCCAGCCCACGTCTGTTCTGCTGAAGTGAGCATCTGGTATTCAGTCATTCCTATGGGGAATGACGGAAGACAAAACAACTCAAGGCTACATCCCCGATGTAGGCATATGGTCAGAATGCATTGCGAGTTTAAGAACAAACATTGTCTGTCATCCCAAGTACAACAATGACAAAATTAATGAAGCCACTGCAGCGTGAAGGTGTCTTTGGATTCCATTGAAAACCACCAACACAAAGTGCACCTTCCAATCCCTCCTTGATTAGGGTTGACTCGCGCCGCCCGCCCTTTTAGTGCTCGCTCTTCTCATGCTCTTTTCAGCAACGTCTCATTGGTCACATTACAGACGGACAGCAGTGAGTTGAAGAAAACGGTAGTACTATGAATGAAAACTGATCCGACAGCAGCAAGAGGTTGGAGGACAGAGCATTAGGAGCAGAACAAGGGGGTTGGGTGGGGGGGGGGGCTAAATAAAGGTTCAGAAACAGTTGGTTCCGATGGCTTTTCCGACACGAGTTTCAAAGGGCCACCTGGCTTCCATGGTCCACTGTGTGGCAACAGATTTTTTCCACTACAGGCAAGTTACTGTATTTGTTAGCTTGAGAGCCATGGATACGACCTCAACAGAGCTTCCAGGTCGGAAAGCGGTAGGTTGGCTCATTAACTCATCAAGTAGCTTAGCGTCAAGGCTACACACAATCAAGATTAATCCAAATTGGCAGTGAACTGATGTTATCGCAGATGCAGACTGTTGGCCTTTGGCTGATGATGCATGTGCTGTAGACTGTCATAACGTGTGCCAAAGCATGCTTATGGCTGATATAATACGTTTTCATTAGACTTTGGAAAAAGTCCCAAGTCAAGCTTTTTCTCAAAATAAAATGCAAAAATGTTAAGCATCAATACATTTTACAGCCTTGAATGTTTCTTGGAAAAACTTGGAAAATACTTTTCAGGCCCCAATACTGTAAGAGATTCTTCAGTGGGGTTGCCCATGGTGTACCGATGTCTGCTGATGATCATATAATGGCCACTAACATCTGCATATATTCTACAGTGGTGCAGTCACAAATAATGCCTGGCGATATCTAGCACGGAAACTCAACAGTCGACTATGCTCTGTCCTGGGATAACAACTGGGATGCAAAAAAAAGCCATAAATACCAGGCATAACTTCCATGTCAATCCCATACCACAGCCCCACCTTCCAAAGGAAGTCACACACCTCTTTCAGTGGTGCAACAATGCAGACACGCAAAGACGGCATGCCAGCAGACTGACAAGATTACACCAAATGTTTCCTACCACACAAAACCAAGTCTCTTTAAGGTGATCAATTTCCACAGAATGGACCATTGAACCTCCCATGGAAAGGGGGAAAAAGCAGGTTGACTGACTGCAGTTCTCTCTCATCACTCACTCCAGACTGATCAAACACAATGGACATGCATACTCACAGGGCGCTTACCACTAATATGCCAAGCATGCAACAGTCAGTTGCCCTTTTCTGACTGTCTTACTAAATACACATTACTGTATGTCAACATGCTCTTTGACAGCACACAGCCTGCAAAATATTAGCACTGTTTCTGTGTTTGGCTTTGGTTCAGCGGTCTGTTGAGCGTGTGGTTATTATTGTCCCTATGGCCAAATCAATGCAGGACTTCAGCTAGATGCTAGAATCAGATATCAGGCAGATACCCTATCTTAGCATGGTATTGGTTGGTAGTAGTGCTGTAAAACGTCCCGAGCACCTAAATATTGAGACAAGAGCCATGTGTCACATCAGAAAAGAAACATATCGGTGCCATTTTCACACATTATAAAAAGTTAAACAGTATAAAAAGTTAGATGCTTCTTCTAAATGAGTAAATGTATCTCAATTACCTTTGAACAGGCGATACTAATTTATACATAATAAATACTAATAAATGTCCCTCCGTGGCCTCGGATCTTTGCCAGAGACTATACGTACTGGGCCCCCAATAGCCGTATTATGGTCAAGTTTTAAGCTAATTTTGATTGTTGCAATAATGTATCGTTAATCACGTGTATTTTGTACACAATAATTGTGGTGAAATGAAATGATAGTCATCCCTGTGCTTACATTTAGAAATAAACAAAAACAATGTTGCATTAATGCATCCCATGCTTCAGTGTATCTCTGGACCTCCACATGCTCAGCTAAGGGAAAAGGGGGGAAAAAAGCTCTACCGGAAATGCTTCCTGCAGCTGCTAGGAGTATTATTCTCCACCTTGAAGCCAAGCAAAAGACAAATGGCAGCCAAGTCATGTGACCTGCTCTGCCATTCAGTCTTATTCCGCCCGCTCTCAAAACATTCTAGTCATTCTTGTCTCACGCGCCAAGCAGTGCCCTTTTCTCCAGATCACAGTAATTGACTGGTAAATACGGTCCGCTGAAATGGGCACAGTGGCCATCAGATATGTGGATGACCGCAAGCCTCTCTGCTAGCGGCCAGTTTATAAAACCTGACTTGACTCTAACCCTAGCGTCAATATTCTGCACAATATTCTATTTTCTTATTTTCAGCGAAGATATTTAGTGTGCAGCAAAAACGGGGGGTGGGGGGTCTAGTATAGAGCCCTGAGGGACTCCGGTCAACTAAGTATAGGGTTTAAGTGGTTAAGTGGATCAGATGTGATTGTCTGAACATCCCATGTGCCGGGCTGTAATCACATAAACACGGCAAAATCGCTTCTGTCAACGCCAAAGGATTTGGGACTCCCAGGTGCACAGCAAACCCATCTGTGAGACCTACACGGTGCACAGCAATGAGCAAACCGATCTGTGAGACCTACACGGTGCACAGCAAACCCATCTGTGAGACCTACACGGTGCACAGCAAACCCATCTGTGAGACCTACACGGTGCACAGCAATGAGCAAACCCATCTGTGAGACCTACACGGTGCACAGCAAACCCATCTGTGAGACCTACACGGTGCACAGCAGACCCATCTGTGAGACCTACACGGTGCACAGCAGACCCATCTGTGAGACCTACACGGTGCACAGCAAACCCATCTGTGAGACCTACACGGTGCACAGCAAACCCATCTGTGAGACCTACACGGTGCACAGCAGACCCATCTGTGAGACCTACACGGTGCACAGCAGACCCATCTGTGAGACGTACACGGTGCACAGCAGACCCATCTGTGAGACCTACACGGTGCACAGCAGACCCATCTGTGAGACCTACACGGGCGTTTCAAACACTAGGTCCGTCGTCCAAAAGGTAGAGAGAACGAAATGCTTCCAAAGTTGCTCATGGAAATAAATAGTTTCAAAAGTAAGAAATGTTACCAAAGTCATATTGTAAAAGCATTAGCCTGGAAAATGATAACCTCTCCACGATGTAAGGCAGATTACATGAAAGCCAGTGGGCTTGTAGTAGATTAGTAGGGAAAAATTTGTAGGATTATTTTCCTATACTGGAAAACTTACTACTGTGAAAAAATTCAATTGAAAACAGTTCTTTACAAGCATGTATTGTACAGTATTACAGTGCTATATACATACTGCTGGTACACAGACAGTATGAAAAATCACACCCGTGTGAACTGAGTGGCGCAACTCCGTGTGGGGGTCCAAGGAACTTCCAGACCCACAGGAATGTTCGAAACGGTCGAGAAATTACAGAATTACCGTGTGGGGGGTCCACAGGTGGTCCGACTCCCTCTACTCTACTGTACTGTACTGTACTGTAACACCCGAAATCACGTAATGGCTGCTAAAAACTCAGCTTCCCATCATGCAGCTGGGCACAGTGTGAAGGTCAATTTGTTCACCTGTTGGTACTCTAAACAGACATAGGGACAGACACACGCACATTGGTATTCCTTGGAGTGGCTGCACCACTCAAAAACTGTGTGCGCTCAAATCACTTTTCCAACAGCTTGTGTGTGCACACGTGCGTGCGGGTAACGAGTGGCTCTGCTGGTGCCCATAGGAGGATCGGGAGGGACAACGCCACACTCTGTGGCTCTGTCTCGACTGGCACGGACAGGTGTGCCTAGGAGGGTGCCAGCGCCATCGTGGCCTGAGGCGATGCAGAGACAGCGGCCAAAACCACACACACCAAACATGTTCAGTTCATTGGTGCTTTGGTGACACGCAGCGATATGCATTCTCACTCTCTCACACACACACACACACACACACACACACACACACACACACACACAGTACATTCCTGCAAGGAATAACGTGGCAGAGCAGCTCTGTTATTATGACATCTCTAACCGGGAGCTGAGCGGGGCCCGGGAGGTCGCAAGCCGGTGGGGGTGAAAGAGAGTTAAGGAGGAGGGTCAAGGAGAGGGCTGAGGATGGCCAATTATGTCAACAATCTGGACTATTTGGTCAACTAGTTGGCTTATTAATCAGAAGTATTAGTTACAATAAAGGGTTAATTGACAGGGTTAATTGTGCAGCCCTAAAGAGGAAAGGAGCCCACAAGGGAGGTTGCTCTGCACTCTATAAGCTATACCCCCGGCTGCTACACTCGACTCCTTTAAAAGTCAAGAGAAGTTTCCATGGATCAGTAACCAGGAACAAGGAAACTATCAAAAACAACCCAAACAAAAGGGAGGCTTTGGGCAACTGGGAAGGCGTGAAAAAAGGCCCCCCTCCCCTTTCTCTCTAAAGCTGCAGCAGTGTGGCCTGCTTCCACCTTTACAAGCTTGTACCCAGCAAGCTCCTCTCTCTCCATACTAGTTCTGTGGGTACTTATGGAAAATGTCTTCTTTGGTATTAAAAGCGGGGGGAAAAAAATACATTCTGATTACTGTGTGGACTAGAGAAGCATGCAGCAAAAGAGGAATAGGAGTAGGCGCCTGGGCCGCCTGGGCGGGAAGAGGCTGACAGAGGCTGCTTCAACAAGCTTTACTTTTGTGTATGTTTGCAGTGTTGTTGTGCAATCTGTGTTGGGGGAGGACTCCCCTCCAAGCTCAATGGGAAGTAAGCTTGTTTTCTTCCCCTGGAGCTCTGGCTGAGATCGAGATGTGAGAGTTGCAAAACATCGCCAAATGTAAGGGGCTTAATTCAATATACCGCTACTGCTGCAAGAATCTCAGAAAGAGAGAGAGAGAGGGAGATATAAACAGAGAATGGGAGATGGAGAAAGGGGGGGGGGGGGGTGATCAAGAGAGAGAGGGGGGAGAGAGACCCACACAGACAGTTGCCCTTGGCAAAGCTACACTGAACCACAACAAACAAAAGCTTTTTCGACTCCACTGTCCACCACACCCTGACCAATATGTTTTCTGAGCGAGCCAGGCCGTGAGGGAGTGAGGAGGGCTGAGAGCCCGAGGGCCCACGCTGCACTGATAGGCAGCCAGATCAAAGCCCCCACCCCACCCCACCCAATGCTTGGGGAGCAGAAGAACCTGAGCGAGAGATGAAAGGCCAACTGTGGGAGAAATGATGAAGGGCAGAGCAGCTCCTCCCTGCATGGCGTTTTAAGACAACAGGACGGTGAACAACACGAGGAAGGCAACATGCGCCGTGTGTGTGCGTGTGTGCGTGTGTGTGAGTCTGTGTGTGTAGGAAGTCAGGGGGAGTCAGTGGAGACATACACACACACACACACACACACACACACGGCCAGAATCTGTCCACAGGATAAGCGGTGCAGTGATAAGACAACCACATGCAATATCTGTACCTCAGAAAACAAGCTGTCAAGCTAATATGCTTACCAAGAGAATAAAAAGGCATCAATGCTGGGGAAGCACGGAAAAACAAATTCCTGTAAAATGTAGATGTGTGTGAGCGGGAGGAGGGGGTTCAAAAGGCTATTTCTATGGAATAATACCATCCTAATGAAGACAGGAAAAACAGAAAAGTATGTGGAAACTGGAAATTCATGGGAATTGGCAAAAGGTAACAGAGCCTTCAGCAATGGAACTTGAACAAGTCCTCCTTGATGCCCTTGTTGTGGAGGTGCCGACCATGGTGAAGTTCAAAAATATTAAGTAGTCGCACACTCGTAGCCTTGACAACAAAGTATTCTTCAGGTAATACACTGAAGACTTTGGTTTCTGCTTAATAAATTCACATTGTATTGAGGCTAGGTGTGCGACTGCTTTATCTTTTAAACTGGTTCATCCATGCAACACTCACCAAGAAGACAAATTCCTGCACAGCTTCTGTGCTATGTGGCTGTAGTTTGCACCATCAACACCATGTTGCTGTAAGCCGGAGACATGATGGCAGTTTGAACTTCGGCCAGTTGTTTCTCTTTACCATGTCAAAATGTGAGGAACAGGTTTCGGCCTTGGAACTTGGAGAACAACATGTTAGCATTTTCAGCATTCCTCCTTCACACTAGACTCAAACTACCTCGACCATTTCTCATTCAAGCTCCCCTCAAATATGCTAGCTCAGAGCCAGCAGAGCCCATTGTTTTGATGCTATGCTAACAAGTCATTGGTAAGGTAGCTGCAGGATAAATGTAGGAATGTTTTTTCCCGCCGCAATGTGACATGCGTCTGGCAAAAATAAGGAACAGACCAAAACATTGCTGTTTAAAGACCCTTCCTGGTGTTGGTGCTCTTTGGTTTGGGCAAACCTAAGGGCTAAGGGTGGTGTATAATGTTATAATACAGACAAGCTACACAGAGACACTGGCACTAGAGTAGTAGTTCTCAAAGTGGGGTTCACCGTGCACGTGCAGGGACCCTCTGGGTTCCAAATGGACCGTTGCAGGTCTGTAACTCTACAAATGGAACAATTGGAGTCCATTTGGTTCCACACTTTCAGAGTTATGGGGGTCCTTGAAATAAAAAAAAGCTTAAAAAGAGAACCACTGCACTAGAGGTGCACTAGTGCAGTTTTTTGTGCAAAACTAATGCTTGGCATGGATTCAAAATCATGAAAACCCCATAGTTTGACATCTAACATGGTACTTAAATCATAAGGAATGTTTGACATATTTGACAGTTTTGCCTGCCATAGGATGAAAATGATAGGGTCACAAGATTCATGAATGTATATGTTAGTTACCCGTTCTGAATATACAGTATGAACACCAAATGATGTACAGTGTGAATGACTGATAGGGAGGGAATTGTTAACAGATGATCTTTGGTAGTTGGGGTGGGCACAAAGGTAGGCTAATGTAATTGTGTAAGATGGATGGATGGATGGACGGACGCCTGTATGTATTTTACCGACAGCACGGGATCCGTGTTCCCCCTCCATGTTCTGATCCAACAGATATAAACGTACACAGTAATGTAACTTTGGGATTTTAACCGAATCATCCAAATGGACCCGCTCATTACATGTTGTGGTGTCGAAAAAACACAAACACCTTTAGGCTACTGGGAAAGTACGTGTGCATCACAGTGCATGTGTGGACGTCTGGCCGATAACGCACGGTGGAGGTGGGGGGGCGGACATTGTGGTGGCGAAACGGTGCGCCACGGCATGTGGAGATAGGCCCCTTGTGTTTTACAGACAGACAACCTTTCCATGAATTATTAGATTTTAGGCCAATAAAAAAAGACTATATACCAAATATCCCACTTTAAATAAAAGAAGCATGTCGGCTGCCGGACTATGTATTGTTGTTGTTAATAGAAATAAACACAGCAGAACTCTGGAGGAAGTGGACTAAGAAAGGGTTGCCGAGGTGGTGCTGCAGAGGGGTAAAAACAAAGAAAAGAAAAAGCACCTTTGTTTTCAAGTCAAGTGCCTTGCTCAAGGGTGCTTCACATTACATGGTCACTTACATGGTCCCACCCATTGCACCCAGGCCAGGATCTGACCTAGCAACAAAAAGCCTGCCGTTTATACTCCCTTTTTTACATCCCATACTCTGAACCTTGCCTGAATTCATAACCTAGTTTGAGGATTTAAAATGATGACGGGACCCAACCTAAACTTTCTCCCATAGTCAATACCACAGATTATAGCTATGAGCTAACACTGGCTTTGCTAAATCGCAGTAGAATGCTGTGCTGGTTCTACATTATGCATGTACTGTATGTTAACGAAACCATTTCACAAGGACATTTAGATTTTTGGTCAAGTGTAAAGGTTTTCACTGACATTATTACATATGGGTCCAAGAGTGATTAAACAAACAATAATAGCCTGCAGTTGATCCAAATATGAATATAAGATGAACTTCTTGTATCCAGTTAAAAGCACCAACCACTGAGAATGAGACAAACCTATATAAACTGAGGCAGTTATGAGAAGGATGCAGGAACAAGAGGAAGTGTTTGTCTCACATGCATATCCTGCAGACACCACACTATGGTGTCTTCATGCCTTCAGGAGAACAGAGGTGCTGTGACAAATGCTCAACTGTGTTCCTGCCCACTGATTCTGAAGAACTAGGTTTGACTTTAAAGAAAAATAAATGAGATAACCTGAAAGCATTTTTCGTCCATATGGTATGCACATACCATATCATGGGCGCAAAATGCCCTGATCAGCGAGTTCCCGGTGTGATTCCTGCCATCTTGGCCAGCCAGATCATGCTTTGTCATTTCCCGCTTCTCTCTCTCTACTTCCATCACATTTCAAGAACGGCTTAAAAAGTCCCCAAAAACAAATGATAAATAAATGCAAGTCATGTAAGGTTTAATTGATTACATGTTTAACCCACGTGTTTTGACAGTGCATGGTCTTGTAGCACAGAATAAAGAGCCACCAAATACTACTTGGGCCAGCAGCTTCTATTGACCTATAAATCTTTTTCTTTTTAGATTAGAAAATGGGGGGGGGGGGGGGGGGCTGGGGGGGTAAATGCCCCAGGGCACAACATTGGATCCTACTAACAATGCCTAAGTGTCTCAAAAGCTGCGCTGCTGTCTTTGCAAACATGCCTGTTTAACACGCGCACAGCTCTGTTTTTAATTAGCCTAAATGCTACATCCAAAGAGAGCCTGCTCTAATTGACGGTTGCGCTACTATCCTATTTCATAGCTGAGTTCCTGCAAAGGGAAACTTAAAAAACACTTAATTCAAACACTTAATTCAAAAACACTTTAAAAACACTTTATTAGCATGAAAGGCGTAATTATTTCACCGTGATTTAGAAAGTGGTGCAGCAAAGGAATGGCTATTTTGAGATAATAGATTTTTCTGAACAATTTGCAGTCAGTTGGGTTTAGTGGGTCATACTGGGAGTGATGACTTGGATTAAAAAAACCTGAGATAATAGATAGACATTTTGAATAGCTTAAAATCTTCCTTTTTTTCTTCATCGTTCACTTGTTGCATTGAGAGAAATTACAGTTTTCCCTAATCTCATTTACTGACAATATTTACCCAAAATAGCCCTCACAGCCGGCTATGTCGTCTTTACACAGCGTTTAAGTAGTCACAGAATATTCTTCTTCACTAAAATCACACCCCGAAATGAGAGCCGTTCATTGCGCAATAATGAAACAAACAAACACGTGATTGGCAGTGAGGGCCATTTAAATAAATAAAAACACGTCCAAACACATGATTTGCAGTGAATGAGTTTAAGTGCCTGGGTAACATTGTTAGAGAGTATTGAATCTTAATTGATCATTGGGCGCAGCTAAGTGGAAACTTGCAGGGAGCTCTTCCCTTTGGTTTCAGTGGGGACTGGTGAACACTGTACCCATACCAATAAGACCATAAGCAAATGAACAAATGTAGGCTTGCCTTGGATTTGTTGTATGCTTGCAAAGTGCTTGCAAAGAAACATGATCATATATAATTAAAAATGTCAAAATGAATTACTTGATCTGATGTAGTGCTGCACGATTCTTGCTAAGATTCTCATCTTTTCCAAGAAGATATTTATTGTCTTTAGTTGCTGAACATTACTACTGTAGTCTACACTAAAAATGTGGCACCTGGAGCCAACTACGGTGGCTTTCTACAGACAACATAAAAGTTCTTGACATAAACCTCTCTTAAAGTCCCTCTCTTTTCGATTAATTGTGCAGCACTAACTAGTGGTGCATACAATTAATCGATAGAACATCAGGACGATAGGCGAAGCGATCGAGAGGCTGCTGTATCGATATGGCACGAACACGGCATGAATAATCTGGGTGATTAGTGATGACAAACGTATGGACTCTCAGAAATGTAATTCATGACAATTCTTATACTCTGAATGTAACAGATTATTAAGGCTGAGTCATAACCTTTTAAAGAGTCATTGAAAGATTTGAGAGGAAGCTGGTAGAGAGAAACAGACCCTCAGGTTAAGGGCACAGAGGGGAGGGCAATGTACGAATAATCTCAAGGATGTGGTTCACTCTTCTGCTCCCGTTTCCTGAGGCACAAGAAAGACAGCAAGAAGGTTGGCTATAATAATACCTTTGACTTTGTGTGCACTGTGCACTGTATCATGCGCTCAAGGCGCATGACCGCAGAAGGCCAACAAAATGGAACTGAATCTCCTCTGCACTGCAGAGTGTTTGCAAACAGCCATGTTACTGACAACAGATACCCTGGCTCAAAGTGAATGAAACAACTTTCAACCGGTTGTGCAAAGGGAAATTGTAATTTGTAAAGTTTGCAGGAGGTTTGAGCTATGAGCCAAGTTCACAGTCAATAATGTACTACTCATGTCAATTACATTTCATCCCTTTTGTTATGAGCTGCACAGAGCTATTCTTCTTTCTCAATAGATCTTCCTCCTTCCCATCCATCCCAATCATTGCCACTGCCCATTGCCCAAATACACACAATTAATGACTGTATACTATAAAATCACAAACAGCGATTATTTGCTTTTAAAAGCTTTTTGCTTTTTAAAAGCCAAAACAATACAACTATGATTTACCAATGCAATGCAGACCTGATGTAGATAGTGCTGTGGTGCCACCGGGTTGGGACTTCTAGTCGGACATCGATCGAACTTGTTCAGTCAGGTCACGACAGGCGAGAGGGTGGTAAAGATGGGGGAGAGACAAGGAACAACCAAGCAACCAAGTCTATGAAAACAAGCCCAAAAGAAGTGACCAGTTTCACCACTTGAGCCCAATTACATCAGCTATTTTCAAAAGGAATCTTGAAAGCAAGCAAATACAATTCAGAAACAATCCCAACACAAAAGCAACCTGCAACTATGAATATTCACAAGCAACTTTACAGGAGAAAAAAAAGCTAAAGGTCATTTGCAGACCAGCGCTGCAGACTCCTGTGTAGAAGGCATGTCATCAGATTTCCTCGCAACGCTGAACTAAATGCCAACTTTTGGCAACAGACTGCCAGTCTGTTGTAGGCCTAATCATTCTGTTGTAGTGTGAAGTGTGGTGGACAGTCACCTTTAAGGTAGCTCCAGACCACACAGATGGTCGGCCGCGGAAGCAGTTGATTGCCATTGATATCGCCGTGCTGACTGGTCGGAAGCCGTTGATGAAGAACGGAGCATGCTCGGTCGGTTGCCGACCTCGAGAGCCATCGATATCCATGTGGTAGTGATGAGGGGGTAAATACTCCACTGTATAGTGGATCTCTAGTCTGCTTGTCATGTGTCAGGGCTGACTACTGGTGTAGTGTGAACTAGATACCATCTCGCCACATCAATCCGAGAGCACGCTCAATGGACCTCGAGACAGCTTCACCTTTATCATGATGTATCACAGCACACGCACGCTCAAATGACTCCACATTTTACACAGCCCTTGCTGGGTTATTGGCTCATTTTCCCCTCCCAATGTCTTCACAAATTGTACAGTAAGCATACATTGCCTTATTACGCAATACCTCTGGTGGCTACTTCCTTAAGTGGTACAACGACATTTTCCTCATCACTTTAGGCCACTCCCCCTTTGTGTGTGTTTTGTTATGGTCTCAGATAGGCTACTCCCAGACAGTCACTTCAAGAAGATGCAAGATGCAGCTTACAGCACGCGTCTCTTCCGGGTTTTAAAACAGCTGGTGGATGGAAATTAAGCTTGCGTGCGGCTGCAACTTGCAGCGTTGTTCAGAAACAAGCCCAAACTAAAGCAACGTGCAGCTATGCATATTTTGTGCAACTATGCTATTTTACAGGAAAGCTAGCCCAAAGTCGCTTATAATAAGCAGAACTGGCAACACTGACAACATCGCTGCAGGCTACTTTGCATGCACAAAAACAATGTTTCATCGGCCGACTGGTTTGTGCTGAACTAAATGTGTGAGGTCCCACTATTTTGACTGAAACACACAGCTCATTAGTGCAGCAAGCTACAGTGCGCAATCACATGACCTCAAGGCAGCACAAGTCTGTTTCAAACTAGAAAGATGTGTTGTCTTGCCTCATGATGATGATGACGAGTACATTATTTCCTATAGGACGCAAGTCCTGGCTAGCATTTTTAGGCATCAACTCTCGCTTGGGAGTCAACGATAATCATTGTTTACAAACAGATACGTTCAGTTCACCGTCCACAAAAACATGAGCATGCCCAAAGAACATGCTCATGCCCCACTTACTGTAGGGAGTCTCTAGGAACTAGCCATGTGTTCTGTTAAGGTTAAGCCACCTTAACAGAACACATACACAATGCAATGGAATTGAAACGGAGCTAAACCCAAGTGGTGCAGCTAGATCAGCAGTGTCATCCTCATTCTCAACTCACAATTTAACCACTTCAACCCTGCATACTTTGTGGACAGGTGTCCCCGAAGGGTCTATAGTCTATACTCTGTCCCCTGCTTTTTCCAAATATCTACTATTTTCAGCAACTGTGCACCTATTTTTGCTGAATGTTCATCCATGATGACATGGCCAGAATAGGGACGCTGGGGTTCATGTGGTTAACCCTTGAACTGGAGAGTAGCATCATGTGTAATGGAGGATTCCATTTGAAGCTGAGAAGTCAGGCGAGAGTTCTGACAGGGGGAGGGGGCTCCACTATAAGAGCCTCTCTTCCTGACAGCCAGCCACACACAGTGCATGGTGGGGGGAGGGTTTGAAAACGCCAAGGCCTCTTCCTGCGCCTGCAGCAATGGGCATAAGTCGATGAATCCTTCCACTCATTGTTTGAATTACATTTTGTTTCATTTTTGACACACACACACACACACTTTTTGTGGTTCTCTCGTCTGCACAGAGATGGACCTCTGAGGAGGCCAAAGTAGTTGTGCCAAAATATATGATGGTCAGGTGGTAATAGGCAAATTCGCCAATAAATAATGACAGTTAATGATAAAGGGAAGTTGAGAGAAAATGGGTATCATGATTCGTCACATGATGAATTATTGTATTCTCATTTGGCCCGGAAAATATCATGAGAATGCCGAAGTCATATCAGCCAGTTCTATCGACAATTACACATCTGGCTGTGGGGAAAATCAAACCCATCCACTGTTTGAGTCTGATTCTTATGCAGTGCTTTTACAGAAAATCTGTACCGACAAGGTAAGCCAATATCGTTTCCTAGCTTCAATTGACTCTATGCTGTTGATCCAAAACAATGAGCACTTGTACTCCATACAACACACTCATAATTATCCCTCCCCTTGTGAAAAAGAAAGAAAAAAATACACCACCTCCCTCTGTTCTGATTGGTGACAAGCTGTTGTGCAAACAGCATGATAAACCTGGAAACAGGTTTTTCAGGAAAGAAGATTTAAGTCTTGGCATAGATCTTAATGAGAACATGCCACAAGCTTACCTTGTTTCCAAAAGCTCAAAAACATGAGTATATAACCAAACACTGGAAACAAACAATCCTAACCCCTTAGTTGTTCCTCCTCTGCTGGCTCGCATCAGAGCAACCTGGGTTATATCTCAACATATCCCAATCCATTTGGCTTAAACATTCTGCAAGCGGCAAGCCCTAAAAGCCATGATGCATTATCTTGTTAGCATGCACTTCTGCCCATTAATTCCCAAAACAGGGATTTTCCCAACATTGTGTGTTTAATACTGTTATCACACAGACTATGTGCAGCCATTACCCCCACTCTACTAGTGGGAGAAGAGTGGCAAATCTTGCAAGCCCTCCCAGCGACATATTTGCCCTGCTACAAGCACACATGGTTTCAGTTAGGGTCTGTACCTATAAACAGTTGGCCGTGGCAGCTTATTGGTCAGGAAGTGCAATGTTGACTGCAAGTCAAGACAGGCACAAGCTGCTAATGAATGATATACACACACTACAACCTCCACCATCAGCTACAACAACACACTTTAGCCTTAGAAGGTGTTTAGAGGGCAACAGAAAAGTGATGCTGGACTCATGGCGTGTCCTTGATGAACCCACATCTCTTGAAGCAGCGACCTGAGAAAGTTGTTTTCATTCATATTCTGCTGAGACAAATACCACCACAGTGGTGTATGATCATGTGCTCAGAGTGTGATTTCTGTCAAAGTCACAGTTTATCTATTGGCCAATTTGGCAAGACTTGCAACTGGGTTCAGAATTACATTGAGAAATTAAAATTCTAAGCTAAGAAATTCTGCAATAAAAATCGGATTCCACACAGGCTGGTACTGGTTAGGCCAAACTAGGAAGTAGAATAATATTATTTACCAGTATTGGCTTGTGGCTAGATAATTTCAAGCCCAGTGTAAGTTGATAACATGTAACATGGAGGCATAAAACAGAATACGCCACTAAGAATGAAGAAATAGTACTATTAAAGAGCACGTTGTTATTTCTATGGTGTTGTTGATTTCTAATAAATCAACAACAACACCAACATGACCAATAGAGAACAACACCCCACTTGTCATTACTGACAACATCTGTGCATTATGAGCAATTTATGTGACGATCGGAGTGAAAGACAAACAAATAAAACATGAACATACATAAGCAGCTCTAACTTCACAGAGGATGTGGAAATCACTCAACATGTTCCTTAGCAGGTTCAGTGCAGCATGCATGGTTCCGGTGTATCATGTATGTGTTGCAATCACTGGCCTTGACTCACAAACAAAATGTGCAACTTTAAAAACAGGCCCAATGTAATAAGCATGTCTGCAAGTCCATCCTGCTTGTCATATATAAACAAAAACAGAGCAGAGCAAACAGCACAGCATGGTAAATGTAGGTCACACTGGGTTAAACGTTACTGAACTAATACATATGAAGAACAAAGTCGTCTTGGAGCTGTCATATTAGGAAAACTTGCAATGAACCAGATGCACCTCCTGCGCGTCACTCACGACTGTCACAACATCTAATTCATGTACCATATGCGTGATCTGTATACACAAGCTCACGTTATATATTATGTATCAAGTCGACAGTTGGTCTAGAAGACTAGCCTCATTAATGTACTTGCAGCAGCAGCACAACTCCAAAAGGTTCCCCGTCTGTGTTTAGGCCTAGAGGGCCTATTTACATTACTATGGAGTGGATAGACTGCTTCATATGGTCTGTGACAACTGCTCCAACTACGAGCATAAACACATTAACTGATGTCAAGTAAGTGGTAGACAAACAATCGCACCAAAATGGTAACTTATCGGAAACGTCGTCACTTAGCACAATGCAATCGTGGATGGTGGTGTAAGTCAACTTATTTGAAGGGGGGGGGGGGTCAACAACTTAATGATCAAATCTCTCCGTTTGGAACATAAACACATTTGGTACAGAGAACAGACTCAGATCAGTGTGAAATTAGTACATTTAAAAGTTGAAACTTGTGGACGGCGGTTTACGGAGCTTTGCTGCTCAATGGAAAATGTAGCCTACATGGGCTACAAAACATGTAGCCTACGTCATGTTAAAATAAAGACTCATTGCTACGAAACTCTTCGCGCACCCAATCATACCAAAATACAAGTTAAACTGGTGTATTTGTGCTGGTTATAAGTGCTTTATAAACTAACAACAGTCGCTTGCAAAACAGCCAGCTGCTCGCTCTCACTCGCTCGCTCGACTTGCAGACAAATAGTTTTCCACACCTGAAAAGCCGACAGACAACAAAGTTTTTTCTTCGCCTTTCCTCCAACCGTTTTCTCTTGGACACTTTGACGTGTGTGTGACTCGATCGCATAATAAAATCCTCCGCCGAGCCGGGGCGATGTGGACTTTTTCCATCTAAAGATAAACTTTGTGGACTTTAATAAGTGATATCCCCTCCACCGCCCGGGGCCTGTGAAGTGAAAGCCTACCGTTGTCTCCAGCCTGCCGCTCCCCGGGTCCACCTTCAACACCCGAGACAGCCGCCACCGAGTGTCCGCTGGGCCGTGGTGGTGCTGAAAGAAGAGCGGAGAAGGAGGACGGAGGTTCGAACGGCACCGACCGAGGCCTGCCTAGCCTGCCTGGGCCTCCCTTTCCTTTCCTTTCCGTCCCTTCCCTTTCCTTCTGTCGTCCCTCGGATGTGCGGGGGCCGGAGGGGGGACACTGCACCGCAACCCCCCGCCGTTCGAGCAAACTCTGGGGAAAAGTTTTGACAGCTCCTCTTCTTTTCCCCCCCTCTTCGCCACCCCCTGCCTTTTTCTTTTAGCTTTTCTCACTACTTCCACTGTAGATACGAATCAAAATACTGTCACAGAATATGGCGGCTGCATAAGCGAGCGCCTATCGCGAGATTATTTTTCCTTCTTTTTTTTTCTTTTTTTCTTTCCTTTTCAAAGAAGGTGAAAGTTTTGTTGTTTGGAGAGGAACCGAGGAAGTGCGTTTGCTAAATTAGCTTTGCAGAGTTCAAATCCTCACTGTTAATTTAACTTAATTTGACCCACGAGCCATGAACAAAGGCCCATTTGTACAACCAGTTATAATGGATACAGTAATTATGATTTTACTCTGTGTAGAGGGGTAGGGAAAGTCAGTCATGTCAATCTTATTAGAATGGAAACTATAAAAAGGAGTGGAGTAATCTACATTTTGACTTAATATAGACTGACAAATGGACAGTTTTTACTTGACTGTCTATACTCTGTTGGTAACAACTACTAACAGCCAACTTGCGTCCTATTTAAAACTGCTTTTTTGTGTACACTTGTGCACAAATTGAACTCATACACTTAAAAGTTTCCAAATAAAAATTCAGAGGTCAAACATCAGTTACATAGCCTAAATTGTAGGCTTTGCATGGATGGGGAAATGGGTGGTTAAATTAGTCCCAAAGGTTTTGCTACTGAAAGTGGGGTAAGTAGGCCTACAGTACAGTATTACAGTATTAAGAGAGAGAGAGAGAGAGAGAGTGTGTGTGTGTGTGTGTGTGTGTGTGTGTGTGTGTGTGTGTGTGTGTGTGTGTGTGTGTGTGTGTGTGTTGGTATTGTTATCTGCATACAACAATATTGCTTTATTCAAACAATCCTATGTGAATTAGGTTGGTTGAATATTTTGAGGATGAGAAAGGTGAGGTAGGTGATACATATTTCTGGATTTGAACCCGGTAAGTTATACTTTACTTTGCCTAACATCACACCACCCATTGTGAAGGGTCATTTAGAAGGGTCTAGAAATGCACTAATCTCAACTTTATTGCCACATCACAGGGTTGTCGTTGTAAAGAATAATTTTTTATATTCCAGGCATTTGCTTTCTATTTTCTCTCCACTTTTAGTTGTTAACTTGTTGGAATGTCCCCATGTATACTGTGGTCCCTGTCACTGACCAACCCCCCATCCCCACAACCCCCCACTGTAGATCTGGGCAGGCTGTAGCCCACACCATGTGTCCAGCCACTTCTGCTCACCTGACAGCGCAGCCGTGGTGGGTAGAGAGGCCGTCTGGCCATCGGAAGGTCACCGGTTCGTCTCCGGGTCTGCCCAGCTCAGCCATGAGCAAGACACTTTAATCCCCACAGTGAACAGAGGCTGCCCAGTGTTGCCATGTCTGCTTATTATAAGCATCTTTGGGCTTGTTTTTCTGTAAAGTTGCTATTGGTAGTTGCGGGTTGCGTTTAATTTGGGGCTTTTTTCTAAGGTGTAGTTGCTTATTTTGGGCGTGCTTCCTAAATGTTGTTTAATTTTAAACCAGTGGTTCTCAAACATTTTCATGTCAAGGACCCCCCAAAGGACCGGAGCTAACGTGAATTTTTGATCCAGCTCCCAGCCCAGCAGGACAGGATGTGTGTGAAGCTGCCTCGCAAGGCTCATGACCATCTGAACTGCCATCGGCTGGGTGAAGCTGAATCAGAAATCAATAAAGGTCTACTTTAGTTTCACCGGAGAGGGTAACAATACATGCACGGACGGAGGTTCATGGCATGCTGAACCCTTGCAAGCAAACATTTCTTTGTGGTAATGTTTGCTTCTAGCTTGGAACTTGAAACATATTATGAAGGTTGAAATAGTGTACTGTTCAATAACAGTAATGAATCAGATTGGTAGTCTGTGCAAACTGATACAAGCGGGTGCTTCGATCAATGTGTCTGTTACAGCAAGTTCACATAGAGTCAGTGAAGAGGGGTAGTTTACTGCGTTCCCTCAGGGCTCTGTACTTGGTCCCCACCTTTTTCTCTCTTCATCAAATCTTTTTGCTGAAAATAGTCAACCTACAAGATTGCAACGCATTGCAATGCAACATGTGCATTGTGATCAACTATGCCATGACCAGAATAGGGATGCTAGGGTTCATGTGGTTGAATGGCTCATTCATTAGTAATCGGTGGCCTGATAACAAACAGCCTACCATTCATTAAGCGGTATTTAAGAGGTGAGCAAACCCATTAAGAAGCACAACTCACACCTCCAGCATAGCCAGCTGTGAGAGAACAGCGCTAACACTCTCTATATCACATGTATCACCATCTGTATGTAAACTTTCCAAACAAATGTTAAACAGAATGTCAACAAACGTGTGCGTCTTCTTATAAGGCAGCATATGGATTCCACAACAAAGTGGATGGCTTGATGAGTTCCAGGGTGCAAATGGATTATTTTCAGCCTAGATTTCTACAGTACAAGAGACTGCAATCAAATGGGTATATGCAAGTGTGCCTGAGTCAAGTGGCAAAATTCAGTAAGTGTCTTGAAGACCACATGGGGTACGTGCACTGAGTCCATAACTCAAGCACCGTATTCCACTGATTGACTTCAAACTTGGCGTGTGTATCGTTGAGGTCGTGCCAAGTTGGAATTTGGTCGGACCAGTGGTTGTCCAGAACAGAAAATCAAAAAATCTCTATCTGTTTGTTTGTATGTCCCATTTGAGCATATATTATTGTCTGTCTGTCTGTCAGGGTCCCATGTATTCCCATGTACTGTACGGTTGACAACTGATACAACAGGTACCCTGACAACGGGTACAATGGGTGTACAATATACATTACCAGAAGGGCATTCATTCTCATGGGGCATCGTTCCCTAAGAGCACCTGTTCCCAATGGGCATGGTTCCCAACGGGTATCGTTCCCAACGGGTATCGGCCTAGTTTAAATTAACTACCTCTGTATCATTTGCTATTTAGTCGTGACAATGTTGTACCAACAATAATTCAACGTTGTGGGGAAGCAAACCACACAAACACAAAGATTCAGGCCAACAGACTCTGTTTTGCATTTACATGAAGAACATACACACAGATATACATGCACAAAACACAGAGATCCTTCAGAAGTCTACTGTTTCCACTTTCTGGTTGTTCAAGCACCATGTTAGCCGACACACGCTTTGTTTTAAATTGGACATTTTAGTTTGTCTGTGAGGACGCCATAAACAGGTGTCCCATTTAATCCTTTGTATATATTCTTTTACGACTTAATTGACATGGCCCAAGTCTTCTGCTTGGGCCGCATTAACCCACACATGGGGTGAGTGAGAAAAACAGACGCTTGTGGGAGCACTCATGAAAAAAGGACCGACGCATTTGTTCTTCAGTGAACTGGGTGGAAACATATGGCGTCTCGTGTGTCTGCGTAATGCAGTGACTCACAGACAGTCACTCACTTGTACACACACACACACACACACACACACACAGAAATTGTGGCCCCTGCTATCTTCACATACCTTGACCCCCCCTGACCCCTGAGGTTTGAAGCCAAGGAGAGCCAAAATCCCCCTTCAAAACGGGGAGAGAAAACGGACAGCACAGTACAGCCTCTTATCCGTTCACTGACCAGTCTTCTAACAAAGTATTCAGTACATTTAACAATAGCTTCTACACATGGATGGGGGTGTGCTGGGGTGGGGTGTTTTTTTGGGGGAGGTGGGTGGGGGATGGCGGGGGGAGGTGGGTGGGGGATGGCAGGGGGCGGTAATATGTGGCAGGGCAGTGAATCAGCAAAAAACAAAAAAAGGAAAAGAGTGAAACATTCCCAAGAATTTCCAATGACTTAACCTTGTGTCGAATGTGGCTGTATTTTATTTGTTCTCCGGTTTAGGGCTAATTCCACAAGCCGTCAACCAAGTGCTTGAATTGTCAGTGAGCTGTGTGTGTGTGTGTGTGTGTGTGTGTGTGTGTGTGTGTGTGTGTGTGTGTGTGTGTGTGTGTGTGTGTGTGTGTGTCACTGTGTGTGTGTGTGTGTGTGTGTGTGTGTGTCTCTGTCTCTCTCTCTGTATCACTCTCCATCTCTCTCTCTATCTCTCTCAAACACACGCCCGCGCACACGCACGCATACGCACGCACGTATGTACATACGCACGCACACACACCAATCCATCATGTCCTGCTGCACATGCTGTACTAAGGCATATAGATTACAGGAGTGACACCTTGGAAAGGAGTGCAACATGTGCACATAGCAGCAGACTGTTACAAGGCAAAAACATATACACACAACCGTACGTACACACACACACACACATCCAAATGCTCTCTCTCTCTCTCTCTCTCTCTAGTCTAGATCACTGTTTCCCAAACAGTGGGTCGGGACCCATTTGTTTCCGGGTCACAGACACATTTTTAAGATCACGACTTAAATCAAATTTTCTTTTCCTACATTTAAAAATATATAAATATTTCAAAATATATATATATATTTTTTCTTTTAATCTAAAATAATTTCATTTTAAAACAAACAAACAAATCTTAGTAGTGAAAATCTACAAGCTCACAATGTGTTGTGCGCTTGTGTAGATCTGCTATTTTCACTAGTTTGGGCAATCGTCGTAATGACTAATCTCTCTTTTGGATCTCGACCTGAAAAGTTTGGGAACCACTGGTCTAGATGCATGTGCACGTGCAACTTGTTGGGGCTCTTAGGCTTCTTGAGAAACAAGTCCGGCCATCCACATTCTTAACAGGGAGAGAGAGGGACCCTTTTCTTTTCTCACGGTCTGAGGACAGTCGGCTATGGGTCAGCAGTTTGGATTTAGCTCTGGCCACAGCTTTGGCTGAGCCTCCATTCTGCTCTTAAGCAAACCTATATGGTCTGGCCAGTGGCCACTCATGTATACAGCTATACTGTATACCGTAGTGCTAGCACTCCAGTGCTAACTCAGAGAGAGAGAGAGAGGGGACGGGGGGGCTGAGACCTGACCCCTGGTCTTAATGGGTTAAGAAAAATATCAGGTCAACGTGTTCTGAGCTTGTAGAAGAGTTTGTAAAATGATAAAAAATGTATGAAAAAGTTTGGAAATAATAATAATAAGCACACCAGGTTGAAATGGATTGAACTGAAACAATTATCTTTTTTTTTGTCATAAAAGTTTTTTAATGATTTTAAATAAAGCATACAAAATCCACATGACTTACACAAAAGAAAAAGACACGAAAAAACAAACAAAAAACAAAACACACCTAGCAGTCAAAAAAAAGAAAACCCCTGGACAGCACCCCTCCACACTCTGTTGTTGACACTCGTGGTTATATCATATGTAATGTATAACTGAAACAATTATCAAAAAATCCCTATCCTTTTACCGCTGGTATAGCCCCCACTTTGAAAACCTGTGAGCTAAAGCATTTACGGGCAACAGGGAGTCATGCAGCTTACTGGATGAGAATGGGAGTCATTGTTGCCATTCATCAGCCATGTTGCTGTGATGATTTGATTAAAATACTTTCTGTAATTAACGCAAAAAAAACAACAAAAAAACGGTTTCCATTGGGGTGTGTATGATTTGAATTGGAATTGGAATTACACTAGACTCAAACTTTAAAAAACGTAAAAAACAATGTAGCCAATAAAATCTACGGTAATTCAATGTATCTAATTTCAGACACACAAAACCACATCTAACAACTCTTGTCTTCATGCATGCTATGATTTTTTCACACATAACATACTGTTTCACAACCTGGTCACAGACAAATCAGACTTTAACTTTAAACTTTAAAACCCATAGAATCACTTTACAAACAGACATTAAAAACACTTGACCAGAAGCCCAACCGTTATCACCACTGCCGCATAGTTCAAAAGTACAACTTATTTAATTTTGACAGCTTTAAACATTTTGCAGATGCATGTCTCATTTTTAAGAACTTAAATGTACTTGCACCTCCACCACTGAAACAGTTCATAGGTCGTAGAGACAGTGGAGACAGAGCAACAAGGGCAACTACCAGAGGGGACTGCGAAGTGCCAACCAGATGTAGTGTGTTTAGTAAAACAGTCTTCTCTCCCATCACTGGAACAGTCTCCCTACAGAAGTAAGAGAGACGTCCAACTATTTTTTGACCTTCAAATTCAATCTTAAGAGGTGGCTAAAAACTAATTTCTCACTCCACTCTGTGATTGTTCTGTCCCCTGTAGGCTACAATGTTTATATTTATCCTGTATATTGTACTGTATTGTATTGTATTGTATTGTATTGTATTGTATTGTATTGTATTGTATTGTATTGTATTGTATTGTATTCTATTCTATTGTATGTGTTTTTGTATGGATAGTATTATCATCACTTTTAAGAGCCTGCTCAGGGACTACAGATGTAAGTAGCTTCTGGCTAACTCTGGCCCATTTACATGGATGTGAAAACTGACGTGTTGATTAATGAGCATTGTCACTGTCAAGTAATTAACAGTTAGCTAAGGCAGTCTGCATAACACAAAAAATAAAGTGATTCTGTACTAAATATTAGTTTATTGACTGATGTGTTTTGATAGCAGTACCAGTCATGTTGGAAGGAAACAGGAGTGTCAAAGTGTGAGGAGAAGCACTGCACCAGTGGTGGAAAGTACTGTACAATTTTGAGATATTTGTACTTTACTTGAGTATTTTCAATTTCAAATACGTTTACTTTTACTCATTTTACCCCGTTACTACATTTATTTGAAAACTTTAGTTCCTAGTTACTTTGCAGATTTGTTTATATTATTATTACACAGCATACATTCACTTTGTGACCTTGTAAATCACTATTATAAAATATTTTAAATTTTTTATACAGATGCAAACTTGTGAAATCAGACATTCTACATAATGAGTAGCCTACTTTTACTTTTGGTACTTTTGGTATCAAAACGTACTTAAGTACAATTTGATACCAATACCTTTGTACTTTTACTAACGTACATTTTATGTTCTGGACCTTTACTTGTAACAGAGTACTTCCACATTGCAGTATATTGATACTTTTACTTAAGTAAACATTTGAGTACCACTGATAAGCACCATGTTGTGGCTGAAGGCTGCTCTCAGAAGCAGTCATGATGAGACTGCATGTGAGACCTGTGGGAGTCAGTGGAGCAATGGCTAAGGTCCAGATGAAGATCTTTTACTCCTCGGTCAAACTGACACTCGCTGGGTCAGCCCAGTGCTCTGGGCCATAGAACAGGAATGGATAGACATGGATGATGATGGTGTTGTGGTGGAACCAGTACCACACTTCTAAGGTCTAAACTGGTTAATAAAGCTTTTTGGGAGCCCCCGTAAGCCATCACTTCTATTTGTGATTACAATATCTCTATATTTTCTAGTTCTATAGTTCTCAACCCCTCGGTAGGTTTGGTGGAATCACAAACACACCCTCCACCACAAAACTCTCTGAGGAGTGGAAGGCAGGCCACAAACACCTACTGTAGCATCCCACACATGGAAGCAACTTAAATGGCAGTGAGGCATTTTATATTCGCATTTACCTACAGCTGATGCCCTTACCTGAAGTTACTTAGAACAAATATGATGGCTCAATATAGTTTTTTGGCTACTGTGCAAATTAAGTTAGCATGCAGTCTATTCAGTAGGTGACACAAATAGGATCTTCCATTCCAGCTGGTGTCAGGGAGAATGTAGGGTTGTTAGTACACAATATGGTGTAAGACTTGAGCAAGGCACTGAAGTCATAACCACCACTTCATACGCATAATGCTGGCACTCAATCTGAATGTGTTTTCACTGTGAAAGGTCAGGCCAATATGAATGTATGTGAATTTATGTGTGTGAATTTAAGGAAGGTCTATGTTATATTCCTGTTATGTTACCATACCTCCTCAAGTCATCTTTCATGACTACTTCACTAATGGTCCATATTAAAGGAGAATTCCATGCTAGAAGGCTTTCTTACCTTTCTTTGTAGTCATTACGTCCCCACCAAATAGGTCCAGGTGTATTTTTGTGCAAAACCTCCTTATTGGCTATTTCACCCTACCATAAGCCCTCAATGAATTGCATTGCATTGAATGGGAATTCGCTTATTTCCATCAAAATGGAATATCCCAAGTATGCCGCTTGTGAATATTATTTACATTATGAAGAGAGGATATATACAATATTTTTAAATGTTTGAGCGATGGAAATAAGAGAATTAGCACAACACCCCATAGCCCCATTCAATTCCCATTCAATTCAATGCAATTCATTTAGGGCTTATGGTAGGGGAAATAGCCAATAAGGAGCTTTTGCACAAAATAACACCTGGACCTCTTTGGTGGGGACATAACAACTACAAAGAAAGGTAAGAAAGCCTTTTAGTATGGAATTCTCCTTTAACTTACTCTAAATTTAGTAGTTGGAAACATAACAAGTTCACCATTTAAATCAATGGCTCCTTATGGTTAGAAGAAGAGAAAAGAGTAACAGAAGAGGGGAATTCAGGTCAATTTGTCAAAATCAAAATCAAAATTATCATCACGTGTGAGTTCTCAACATTGCAGTTACATGAATATAGATAGATTATGGAAGAGAGGATAGAGAGGTAAGGAACACAGAACAAGTCAAATAACCGGAAGGCACAGTCAAATCAAATATACAAAGTCCAATACATAAGGTGCATAATTAAAAAGAAGACAGATAAGAGGCACCACGGAAGGCGCCTGCCGGTGTAAACATATTCCGCAATAGCAGTGGGTATATAAAAAAAGAGAATACAATTTCATGTCCATGCTTAAAGTCCACAATTAAAAGATCTGATATAAAAATCAGTGTCGTTTGCAAATGAAGTAAAAGGAATGAATGAATAAATTAATTAATGAATCTTCCAGGAGAGGAGGAGATGCAAGGACAATGTTTTGAGCAGCTTGCCTCATCTCTTTCATAACTGGGACAGCAGGCAACTTGCCTGAAATAAGCGGAAGTGAGTGTGATATGTCACAAGGATTCTTAGAATAAGGCTCACAGGCCTGCTGGAGTGACTTATACTGTAGGACAAATATGCAAATATGCTGTGGTATAATATGTTTTGAGTCAGGGGCTTAGAGAGTGAATGTTTCCATGTAGACCACAAGGATGGAAGTATTATGCACTTTGCCCTGAATCAGCAAACATTTTTAAACATCTCCATGTCCGCCCTTGAGGATCTGTTGCATCTGTGTACATATACCTGTGATTGTGTGTACCTGACTGTGTAGTTTCTGTGTGCGTGTCCGTGTGTGCGTGTGAGATGTGTGTGCTTAAGAGGGTGTTTCAGGATGGAAACGGGATCGTGTCTGTCTTCATACATACTGCTGAGGCCTCTCCAGCTCGTAAAATCCCTCAAACTTGTAGGAGTAACACCACAGGCCCAGCAGTTCACCCAGTTTGTTTGCCAGAACTGTCCGTGGCTGATGCCAGCTCTCAGCTTGCCTGTACTGGTTTCCCTCGTCAATCTGCTATCCTATAAAAAATATCTTGAACACATGCTTACTTGACACATCTTGTCCAATCTCATGTCAGTAACAATATCATGTGCTTAAGTATTATTGTATCCAGAAAGATTAGCAAATCACGCAGAATCAGGTAGCCTACTATACTGTGAAGAGAGGCATAGGTGTATTTTGTTGATTGACTCTGTAAGCACCAGCGTTGGAAAGTAACTAATGTAACTTATTACTTAAAGTGATAAAACTTTCCATAGTAATATAATATAGTAAAATAACTAATTACCGGTACTTCATATTTTGAGTAATAGCCTAATATTAGCCTACTAATATGTTACTATTTTCCAAAAGTAACTCGTTACTATTTTCACGAGCCTTAGTTGGTGGTACTGTGGGGCTTGAGTGTTTATTATGAATGGTCTTTTTTTAAATAATCTTTGTGATGATTTGAATCTTGTTGTTATTTTTCATGTCATGATTATGAATAACCCAGGACCTGAATGGAAACAAGACCGCAAGGACTTTGTTTCGGTGCTATCCTTTAAGACTAAGTGTTTGACTGTACTCTGTACTGTTTACATTTCTGACTAATATAGTATTCAATCAATCAATCAATGGTAGACTGATTTGCGATCAAGTTGCTTTGCAGGACTGATCCGGTCTAGATCTAGACTCTAGAGCGGATACGCAAATGATGCGCACTTGTCTGTACGTGTGAACTATCAGATAATATAATATTTTTTACCGTTTTTGAGTAACTTTTCCAACACTGGCTTGATTGATTGATTGAAAATTGTATTCACAGTATGCAGAATGGGTACATTTCAAACGAAAGCACAAGTCAATACAAAAACTGCTATGAAAAGTAGGCCTACCAATGAATTGATTACATCAGTTCTCCATTTAAAGACGTACAAACTATACAATATGAAAAACAGGAAATCATCATACAGTTAAAGAAAGTATAAAAGGGGAAAACAAGTACAGTAGGCTATGGGGGAAAGGGGGGGGGGGCTTTGACTTTTTTTTTACAGGGGTCAGATTAGAATTGCAGCCGTCCTTTTTGAGAGCGGGTTTGAAGGAGTCACATTTCTTAATGGCTGTTGGTAGGGCGTTCCACATTTCAGTGACATTGGAGCGAAATTAATTGAATCCCTTGTTTGAGCCGAATCTGGGTTGCATGAATCTGGGTTGCACGTAGTTTGTTGAACTCCCTCTGGTGTTGTGATTGTGGATTTATTGACATAAAGGAAGTATTTGACAGGTACATGGGTATCTTGGTGGTGTAGCGAATTTATTATGTGGGTGATGACTGAGCTATGGAGATGGCTCTCTGGCCAGCCCAGTGAGCTTGTTGGATTGCAAAGCACTACTTGCAGAGTACCTCGTCATCAGTTGTTACCTTTACCAGTTTTAAATTGTATTTGCATACATATAAGCACATGGAATTGAGAGAACAGTTTTGTTTCTGATCCATCTTCAGTCCTTAAGAAATCTTGAAAATATTTGGATAATTGCACAGTATGCATATGACTGTGATGCATATGATATGGCATTATCTCTTTTCTGAAGCAGAAGTCATCTTAAATCAATTTTTAAAATATTTGCCACTTTCTTTATTCCTTGTTAATTGTCACATCACTGTCTGTCTTGAAGGACATAAGTAACGCTGGTTGACAGTGAACACAAGTGCTCTGGTGACACCATGTGGCCAAGAGAAAAAGCACAACATCGCACCATAAAGGTTTGATTGAACATTGTATTATACAGTAATTGTAGAATGGGTACATTTCACACGAAAGCACAATTAAGTCAATACCAAAACTGCTACTGCTACTAGTTGTTTGTTTGTTCTCTATTGGTGTACTATTCTATGTCTGCCTAAAAGTACAGTACTTGTTAAAGTAAGTTAAAGATTTAGCTGGGGACCTGGAGTCTGTGAAATCTTTCACAGACAGCGCCACCAACAGGTGGATTTTTGAAAATGACTCAAATCACGAAGGCAGTGTGCAACTAGAAAATTCGCAATTTTAAAAGATTGCAGAGTGTGGTTGCCGCAGTGGCTTACATATGCCCCTCCCACTAATATTGCCAGCCAATTACAATTTCAAGTCACGCCTTAGATCATGCGTAAGTAATTCAGAGGGGATTTAACCCCCGAAATTCATGTTTTTGCGACAAACGGTTACATTTCTCGCATTTGCGGCGCCCTCTATGGATGAAAATGGAATTGCTTTTAGAACTTGGTTGATTGAACCACCCCGGACATGTGATTAAAAATTTGGGATGGATTGGACATTCCGTTCGTGATACGCACTACCAAAATTCTGCATTTGGTGTTTTAATCGGATATGTCCAGAGATCATGTGTGCCGATTTCTGTGAGATTTGGACAAAATATGTAGGAGGAAAAGCAAAAAGTTTGTTTTGGACAAAATTCAAAATGGCGGAAAATCTATCATGGCGGAAATGGGCGTGGCCTATATGGGGAGATGCGTCATGACCCAATGAATCCAGGGAAAAAATAATTTTGATTTTACGACCTACGGTTCAAGAGTTATAAGCCAAAAGGTAAAGTGGGCTGTTATAGCGCCACCATGAGGCCGACCTATAAAATTATAATTTTAATTAATTTTAGTGATAATTATGAAATATCCCTAAAAGTTTTGTAACTATAGTGATTACAGTCTCCGAGGAAAAAATACTTGAATGTGATTTTTTGCCTTTTCCAATTCATGTCAATGGGGAAATTTAATTCACTAATAAATTCATATCAATTAAACTATACAACATTTCTCTTAACAAAATACAAGCACACGATTCCCGATTTTTCCGGTCAATTTGACATATGGCTCAAGTGCGTACAGCGTACAGTGTGGGAGGTATAAAGCGACAAAAAAAAGACTACTCCCGTGAAATAATAACTAGAAAGAGGCAATTCTGGGAAATTGCAAAGTGTGGTTGCCCACATCGCACCCGTCGAAAATGGAATCGCTTTTGTCTCTGCGTTGATTAAGCCACCCTCGACATGTGATTCAGATTTGGGATGGATCGGACATTCCGTGCGTGAATTGTGGCTTTTTTTGTAAAATAGGCCCCTCACACTTACTTCGGAAGATGATTACGGCCCAATGATACAGAAGATCTAAATTCTGACTGTGCTGTTTTAATCGGATAGGTCTTGAGATCATGTCTACCGATTTTTGTGGGATTTGGACAACATCTGTAGGTGGAGGATCCAAAAGTGTGTTTTGTACAAATTTCAAAATGGTGGGAAATCTATCTAGACGCAAATGGGCGTGGTCTATATGGGGAGATGTGTTATGACCCAAAGAATCTAGGGAAAAACATTTAGATTTTATGACCTACGGTTCAAGAGTTTTACCCCAAAAGGTAAAGTTGGCTGTTATAGCGCTACCATGAGGCTGACCGATATACTTCTAAGGTCATTCATTTTAGTAATTATTATGAATCTCTCCTCCAAGTCTTGTTAGTATAGCCCTTACGGTCTCAGAGGAAAAAATATTTGAAAGTGAGTTTTTGCATTTTCACATTCATGGTTTTGGTGACATGATTTGGTGACTTATAGTGTTTTTTTTTTAAATATGCCCTTTCCACAAATTGTTTGAGTCAATTAAATGGTCATATCACCATTGAGATCAGTGTAAGTATTTTGGTGGGGATGGATCCTTTTCAACATATTGTTTTTTCAACAAATGGGAGGGTGATGAATGGCTATATGGAGATGGTATAATATTAACATCTATCAGGTGATGCATGGTAAAGCATACGGTAATTGGTTATAGTTGCTGTGATAGGAGAAGGATATAAAATGGAACACAACCACCCTAAAGACTAATCATTGTGTATATTCCTGCAACTATAGGCTACTTGTAATGAGTGATCTTGGTACATATTCATTGATGTATGAAGATTCTGATCTTGAAATCAAATCATTTTTGTTTTGATTGTATTGCTGTATTGTTGTATTGTTCTTTCTGCTTTGGCAATGTAAACGTATGTTTTCTCATGCCAATAAAGCCCTTTAAATTGAATTGAAATTGTGTGCGTGCTATTCATGGCTTTCGGGCGACCGTTCTTCCCTTAGACATTCTGAGGTGAGTGTTTTTTATTTTTCACAGGGGTGGGTTGGAAAAGGTGTGACTGTACCTATAAAGTGTTACAATTACTAGAGTCTGGTTGCCCGTTCGGGCAACCACACTAATAACAGCAGGAAGGCATGGGCCACAATCCACCGTCTTGGCAAAGACCACACCACCCATAATTCACAACGGTCACAGCAAACTCTATTGCATCACAACTGGTGTAGTTATTGGATGGAGCCCGCACACCACCAAAAAAAGAAAAACAACATACTATAGTATGCCCTCCGTGACCATGGACTTTAGCCTTTCGCTTTTCTGCGATTTAACCTTTTTTCAAATCCTCAACAATGATGAAGAATCGTGCACTATAGCGTGCCACTTAATGACCTTGACCAATATCAATGACCTTGAGCAGTATAAATTACCTTCAATAAGACTAGTAAATTACCTTGACCAGTATAAATGACCTTGACAAGTACAAATGACCTTGACCAGTATAAATGACCTTCACCAGTAGAAATGACCGTGACCAGTATATGACTGTGACCAGTATACATGACCTTCATGAGACTAGTAAATGACCTTGACCAGTATAAATGACCTTTATAAGACTAGTAAATGATCTTCACCAGTATAAATGACCTTGACCAGTATGCGGTCCGTGACCATGGACTATAGCCTTTTGCTTTTCCTTGATTTTCACCTTTAAAAAATCCTCAACAATGATGAAGAATCGCGCACTATAGCGCGCCGCTCAATGACCTGAGACCATGGACCAATGAATGAAATACAACACATTGAGCAGGGCACTGCAGGGAGTTGAACCCCGTTCCGGTAAACCAGAAGTCCGACACCAGTGCCTTAGTTTTTGTGTTGTTGTTCATTTAAAGGTCCAGGTGTGCATACGCATGTGCGCCTGTGCGTGTGTAGGTGCATGTGTGCATGTGTGTGTGCACGCTTCAATGACCACTGTTGGACCCAATGGCGATCAAGGACCTCAGGGAGCCACCCATAATTCACAACGGTCACAGCAAACTGTTGCATCACAACTGGTGGCCAACAGTCGTAACCAACACCGCCGCCGACCCACAGGAGAATACCATCGCACAGTGGTATCAGACCAACCACAATCAGCCAGCCCTCAAACCAAACCATTCGACCTAGAAGAACTCGAAACCCGGAAAAGCAGCAGGGATTGATGACATACTGGCAAAAATTATACAGCACCTGGAACCTAACGCAAAGACCTGGCTCGTGGGGATGCTGAACACATGCATGGCACAGAAAACCATCCCTTCTGTCTGGAGAAAGGTCAAAGTGGTTGCAATCCCCAAACCTGGCAAAGACCCATCATCCTCAAAGAGCTACCGACCCATTTCCCTCCTCTGCATCACCTACAAGAGAGGCTGCTACTCCAACGCCTCATACCACTCATAGACACCAAGCTGACTAAAGACCAAGCTGGTTTCCGTCCCGTCCTGTGCTGGACAGAGCTCAACCTCACCCAACACATTGAGGATGGGTTTGAGGGAAAACAAATAACTGGAGCAGCAACTGGAGGGCGAAGCAAGCACGCAGGCAGCTTGTGCCTGCCTGCGTGCCTGCCTGCCTTCCTGCCTGCCTCCCTCATGTGGAAACTGCATAGTTGACTTTGTGTGTGTCTTTCTTTTTCTGTCTGTCTTTCTTAGGATGAAGATCAAGGTAGACGCCGTTGGAAGGCTCAACACAAGCCGATGCCCCTAGAGATCCATCCCAAAGCTTCCCTCAGGGAGCCCAGCAAGCCAGCTAGCCAGCAAGCCCGCCCAGTCAGCCAACGCAGCCAGCCAGCTCCGCCAGTCAGTCAGTGTAGAAAGTCAGGCTGACAAGCCAGAGCATATCAGCCCTTGCAGTCCGCCATTGCAGCCATACCAGCCTTGCTCAGTCAGCTCAGCCAGGCCTCTCTCTAGGCCTGGCTCTCTGTCTGCCTGGCCCGGTCTGCCCTGCCCTGCCTTGCAGCAACAGAACCAGCCTTGCTAGCAAGCCAGCCAGCTCAGAATACGAGCTCAGCAAGCCAACGCAGCTGGCAAGCACGCAGTTAGTCTAAACCAGTTTCAGACAGGCAGGCCAAGGCAGACAGACAGGAAGACCGAGGCGCCTAGGCAGGCAGACAGGCCAGGAAGGCAACAAAGTGCAGGCAGGGGGACTATCCGGCCTAAGGCTGCGCTGCAAGGGTTGGAGCCTGGCCAGCTCCTGCTGGTCTTGGCTGAGTGGCTGTGGCTGCACAGTAAGGCTGCGGTAACCTAGTCTGGGCTTGCTGCTGCACTGGCTTGCTCAGCTCGCATTCTGAGCTGGCTGGCTTGCCAGAAAGGCTGGTTCTGTTGCTGCAAGGCAGGGCAGGGCAGACCGGGCCAGGCAGACAGAGAGCCAGGCCTCTCTCAATGACCTGAGACCATGGACCAATGAATGAAATACAACACATTGAGCAGGGCACTGCAGGGAGTTGAACCCCGTTCCGGTAAACCAGAAGTCCGACACCAGTGCCTTAGTTTTTGTGTTGTTGTTCATTTACAGGTCCAGGTGTGCATACGCATGTGCGCCTGTGCGTGTGTAGGTGCATGTGTGCATGTGTGTGTGCACGCTTCAATGACCACTGTTGGACCCCATGGGGATCAAGGACCTCTGGGAGCCACCCATAATTCACAACGGTCACAGCGAACTCTGTTGCGTCACAACTGTTGGCCACCAGTTGTGACCAAGACCGCCACCAACCCACAGGAGAATACCATCGCACAGTGGTATCAGACCAACCACAATCAGCCAGCCTTCAAACCAAACCCTTCGACCTAGAAGAACGTGAAACTGCAATGGGAAAGTTGAAACCCGGAAAAGCAGCAGGGATTGATGACCTACTAGCAGAAATGATACAGCACCTGGGACCTAACGGAAAGACCTGGCTTGTGGGGATGCTGAACACATGCATAGCACAGAAAACCATCCCTTCTGTCTGGAAAAAGGCCAAAGTGGTTGCAATCCCTAAACCTGGCAAAGACCCATTATCCCCAAAGAGCTACCGACCCATTTCCCTCCTCTGCATCACCTACAAGCCTATCCCGTCACACCAAATTGGTCGACACAGCCCTAAATGACACCTGTGGCATCATCATAGGATGCATCAAGACAACACCTGACCCTGTCCCAACACCTGTTTACATTCGAGGGTCGCCGGTCCTCTCGAACGGAACAGTTTAACGTCATGCCCAGGACGAAAAGATATAGAGAACACCAACATGACAAATAACAGCAGGAAGGCATGGGCCACAATCCACCGTCTTGGCAAAGACCACACCACCCATAATTCACAACGGTCACAGCAAACTCTATTGCATCACAACTGGTGTAGTTATTGGATGGAGCCTGCACACCACCAAAAAAAAGAAAAACAACATACTATAGTATGCCCTCCGTGACCATGGACTTTAGCCTTTCGCTTTTCTGCAATTTAACCTTTTTTCAAATCCTCAACAATGATGAAGAATCGCGCACTATAGCGTGCCACTTAATGACCTTGACCAATATCAATGACCTTGAGCAGTATAAATTACCTTCAATAAGACTAGTAAATGACCTTGACCAGTATAAATGACCTTGACAAGTACAAATGACCTTGACCAGTATAAATGACCTTCACCAGTAGAAATGACCGTGACCAGTATATGACTGTGACCAGTATAAATTACCTTCATGAGACTAGTAATTGACCTTGACCAGTATAAATGACCTTTAGAAGACTAGTAAATGATCTTCACCAGTATAAATGACCTTTAGAAGACTAGTAAATGATCTTCACCAGTATAAATGACCTTGACCAGTATGCGGTCCGTGACCATGGACTATAGCCTTTTGCTTTTCCTTGATTTTCACCTTTAAAAAATCCTCAACAATGATGAAGAATCGCACACTATAGCACGCCGCTCAATGACCTGAGACCATGGACCAATGAATGAAATACAACACATTGAGCAGGGCACTGCAGGGAGTTGAACCCCGTTCCGGTAAACCAGAAGTCCGACACCAGTGCCTTAGTTTTTGTGTTGTTGTTCATTTACAGGTCCAGGTGTGCATACGCATGTGCGCCTGTGCGTGTGTAGGTGCATGTGTGCATGTGTGTGTGCACGCTTCAATGACCACTGTTGGACCCCATGGGGATCAAGGACCTCTGGGAGTCACCCATAATTCACAACGGTCACAGCGAACTCTGTTGCATCACAACTGTTGGCCACCAGTTGTGACCAAGACCGCCACCAACCCACAGGAGAATACCATCGCACAGTGATATCAGACCAACCACAATCAGCCAGCCCTCAAACCAAACCCTTCGACCTAGAAGAACTCAAAACTGCAATGGGAAAGTTGAAACCCGGAAAAGCAGCAGGGATTGATGACATACTGGCAGAAATTATACAGCACCTGGAACCTAACGCAAAGACCTGGCTCGTGGGGATGCTGAACACATGCATGGCACAGAAAACCATCCCTTCTGTCTGGAGAAAAGCCAAAGTGGTTGCAATCCCCAAACCTGGCAAAGACCCATCATCCTCAAAGAGCTACCGACCCATTTCCCTCCTCTGCATCACCTACAAGAGAGGCTGCTACTCCAACGCCTCATACCACTCATAGACACCAAGCTGACTAAAGACCAAGCTGGTTTCCGTCCCGTCCTGTGCTGGACAGAGCTCAACCTCACCCAACACATTGAGGATGGGTTTGAGGGAAAACAAATAACTGGAGCAGCAACTGGAGGGCGAAGCAAGCACGCAGGCAGCTTGTGCCTGCCTGCGTGCCTGCCTGCCTTCCTCATGTGGAAGCTGCATAGTTGAGTTTGTGTGTGTGTTTCTTTTTCTGTCTTTCTTTCTTAGGACGAAGATCAAGGTAGACGCCGTTGGAAGGCTCAACACAAGCCGATGCCCCTAGAGATCCATCCCAAAGCTTCCCTCAGGGAGTCCAGCAAGCCAGCTAGCCAGCAAGCCCGCCCAATCAGCCAACGCAGCCAGCCAGCTCCGCCAGTCAGCCAGTGTAGAAAGTCAGGCTGCCAAGCCAGCGCACATCAGCCCTTGCAGTCAACCATTGTAGCCATACCAGCCTTGCTCAGTCAGCTCAGCCAGGCCTCTCTCGAGGCCTGGCTCTCTGTCTGCCTGGCCCAGTCTGCCCCGCCCTGCCTTGCAGCAACAGAACCAGCCTTGCTGGCAAGCCAGCCAGCTCAGAATACGAGCTCAGCAAGCCAGCGCAGCTGGCAAGCACGCAGTTAGTCTAAACCAGTTTCAGACTGGCAGGCCAAGGCAGACAGACAGGAAGACCGAGGCGCCTAGGCAGGCAGACAGGCCAGGAAGGCAACAAAGTGCAGGCAGGGGGACTGTCCGGCCTAAGGCTGCGCTGCAAGGGTTGGAGCCTGGCCAGCTCCTGCTGGTCTAGACTGAGTGGCTGTGGCTGCACAGTAAGGCTGCGGTAACCTAGTCTGGGCTTGCTGCTGCACTGGCTTGCTCAGCTCGCATTCTGAGCTGGCTGGCTTTCCAGAAAGGCTGGTTCTGTTGCTGCAAGGCAGGGCAGGGCAGACCGGGCCAGGCAGACAGAGAGCCAGGCCTCAAGAGAGGCCTGGCTGAGCTGACTGAGCAAGGCTGGTATGGCTGCAATGGCTGACTGCAAGGGCTGATATGCTCTGGCTTGGCAGCCTGACTTTCTACACTGGCTGACTGGCGGAGCTGACTGGCTGCGTTGGCTGACTGGGCAGGCTTGCTGGCTAGCTGGCTTGCTGTGCTCCCTGAGGGAAGCTTTGGGATGGATCTCTAGGGGCATCGGCTAGTGTTGAGCCTTCCTATGGCGTCTACCTTGATCTCCGTCCTAAGAAAGAAAGACAGAAAAAGAAAGACACACAAACCCAACTATGCAGCTTCCACCTGAGGAACCGAGACGCGAGAAAAGAACTGAGCGTCACTTGGGATGGTCACAAACTCTCCAACCATACCCACCCCATGTATCTTGGAGTTACACTGGACAGGACACTCTTCTTCAAAAAAACACCTGGAGAACACAAAAGCCACGGTCAACACCCACAATAACATCCTGTGAAAACTAGTGAACTCCCAAGTGGGGCGCAGACCCACAAACAATCCGTGCAACTGCCATGGCCCTGTCTTTCTCTACAGCAGAGTATGCCTGCTCAAGCTGGAGCCGATCACGTCACACCAAATTGGTCGACACAGCCCTAAATGACACCTGTCGCATCATCACGGGATGGGTCAAGACAACACCTGTCCCGTCCGTGCCTTTATGCGCTAGCCGGCACCTCCCCCCGCACATCAGACGACTGTGTAACGCTCAAGATGAATGGAAAACACAGGAGATAGACAGTGAAGTCTGGAATGAAATGATAGAGAACACCTCACACACACAGTTTCCTTTCGTGGCCGTTTACATTCGAGGGTCGCCGGTCCTCTCGAACGGAACAGTTTAACGTCATGCCCAGGACGAAAAGATATAGAGAACACCATAATGACAAATAACAGCAAGAAGGCATGGGCCACAATCCACCGTCTTGGCAAAGACCACACCACCCATAATTCACAACGGTCACAGCAAACTCTGTTGCATCACAACTGGTGTAGGTATTGGATGGAGCCCGCACACCACAGGTATAAGAAAGACGTGATGCAGATGAGGGAAATGGGTCGGTAGCTCTTCGGGGATAATGGGTCTTTGCCAGGTTTAGGGATTGCAACTACTCCAGCCTTTTTCCAAACAGAAGGGATGGTTTTCTGTGCTATGCATGTGTTCAGCATCCCCACAAGCCAGGTCCTTGCGATAGGTCCCAGGTGCTGTATCATTTCTGCCAGTATGCCATCAATCCCTGCTGCTTTTCCGGGTTTCAACTTTCCCATTGCAGTTTCACGTTCTTCTAAGTCGAAGGGTTTGGTTTGAGGGCTGGCTGATTGTGGTTGGTCTGATACCACTGTGCGATGGTACTCTATGTGGGTCGGTGGCGGTGTTGGTTACAACTGTTGGCCACCAGTTGTGACCAAGACCGCCACCGACCCACAGGAGAATACCATCGCACAGTGGTATCAGACCAACCACAATCAGCCAGCCCTCAAACCAAACCCTTCGACCTAGAAGAACTTGAAACTGCAATGGGAAAGTTGAAACCCGGAAAAGCAGCAGGGATTGATGACCTACTGGCAGAAATGTTACAGCACCTGGGACCCAACGCAAAGACCTGGCTTGTGGGGATGCTGAACACATGCATAGCACAGAAAACCATCCCTTCTGTCTGGGAAAAGGCCAAAGTGGTTGCAATCCCTAAACCTGGCAAAGACCCATTATCCACAAAGAGCTACCGACCCATTTCCCTCTGCATCACCTACAAGGCTATATGAGAAGCTGCTACTCCAACGCCTTGTTGCCACTCATAGATACCAAGCTGACTAAAGACCAAGCTGGTTTCCGTCCCAGCCGCTCCTGTGCTGGACAGAGCTCAACCTCACCCAACACATTGAGGATGGGTTTGAGGGGAAACAAATAACTGGAGCAGCATTCAGAGATCTCTCTGCTGCCTACGACACTGTCCAACACCGCACAATGGTCAGGAAAAGCCTCCTCAACAACAGGCGCTTCTATGTCCAGTTAAATGACCAGAGGAGTAAATGGAAAGCCCAAAAGAACGGCCTCCAACAAGGTAGCGTGCTCGCCCCCCTCCTTTTCAATATCTACACAAACGACCAGCCACTACCCAATGCCTAATGCCAGCGTTTCATCTACGCCGACAACCTCTGCATTACGACCCAACAAGCAGACTTCCAGAAGATTGAGTCTGTCCTTGAAAGTGCCCTCCAAGAAATGTCAAGCTACTACAATACAACCACCTGAAACCCAACCTATAGAGAACACCTCACACACACATAATTTCCTTTCGTGGCCGTTTACATTCGAGGGTCGCTGGTCCTCTCGAACGGAACAGTTTAACGTCATGCCCAGGACGAAAAGATATAGAGAACACCAACATGTCAAATAACAGCAGGAAGGCATGGGCCACAATCCACCGTCTTGGCAAAAACCACACCACCCATAATTCACAACGGTCACAGCAAACTCTGTTGCATCACAACTGGTGTAGGTATTGGATGGAGCCCGCACACCACAGGTATAAGAAAGACGTTCTTTGTTGAAATACTGACAGCGTTTCGATCCATTTGATCTTCATCAGGTCATGTGTACACAAAACATACACTTTTATACTAAGGGAGTGCCCCCATTAAACAATCAAAATACCACATTTTGGTGCCCCTCCCATCACTGCAGGTGTGACACGTCAACCCTGAGTGAGTAGGTGGGGACCCAGACATATTGATGTAAATATAGTCTGTTCAGAAATTGTAGTGCCTCTCATAGAGCTTGTAGGTGATGCAGAGGAGGGAAATGGGTCGGTAGCTCTTCGGGGATAATGGGTCTTTGCCAGGTTTAGGGATTGCAACTACTCCAGCCTTTTTCCAAACAGAAGGGATGGTTTTCTGTGCTATGCATGTGTTCAGCATCCCCACAAGCCAGGTCCTTGCGATAGGTCCCAGGTGCTGTATCATTTCTGCCAGTATGCCATCAATCCCTGCTGCTTTTCCGGGTTTCAACTTTCCCATTGCAGTTTCACGTTCTTCTAAGTCGAAGGGTTTGGTTTGAGGGCTGGCTGATTGTGGTTGGTCTGATACCACTGTGCGATGGTATTCTATGTGGGTCGGTGGCGGTGTTGGTTACAACTGTTGGCCACCAGTTGTGACCAAGACCGCCACCGACCCACAGGAGAATACCATCGCACAGTGATATCAGACCAACCACAATCAGCCAGCCCTCAAACCAAACCCTTCGACCTAGAAGAACTTGAAACTGCAATGGGAAAGTTGAAACCCGGAAAAGCAGCAGGGATTGATGACCTACTGGCAGAAATGTTACAGCACCTGGGACCCAACGCAAAGACCTGGCTTGTGGGGATGCTGAACACATGCATAGCACAGAAAACCATCCCTTCTGTCTGGGAAAAGGCCAACGTGGTTGCAATCCCTAAACCTGGCATAGACCCATTATCCACAAAGAGCTACCGACCCATTTCCCTCTGCATCACCTACAAGGCTATATGAGAAGCTGCTACTCCAACGCCTTGTTGCCACTCATAGATACCAAGCTGACTAAAGACCAAGCTGGTTTCCGTCCCAGCCGCTCCTGTGCTGGACAGAGCTCAACCTCACCCAACACATTGAGGATGGGTTTGAGGGGAAACAAATAACTGGAGCAGCATTCAGAGATCTCTCTGCTGCCTACGACACTGTCCAACACCGCACAATGGTCAGGAAAAGCCTCCTCAACAACAGGCGCTTCTATGTCCAGTTAAATGACCAGAGGAGTAAATGGAAAGCCCAAAAGAACGGCCTCCCACAAGGTAGCGTGCTCGCCCCCCTCCTTTTCAATATCTACACAAACGACCAGCCACTACCCAATGCCTAATGCCAGCGTTTCATCTACGCCGACAACCTCTGCATTACGACCCAACAAGCAGACTTCCAGAAGATTGAGTCTGTCCTTGAAAGTGCCCTCCAAGAAATGTCAAGCTACTACAATACAACCACCTGAAACCCAACCCATCAAAAACCCAACTATGCAGCTTCCACCTGAGGAACCGAGACGCAAAAAAAGAACTGAGCATCACAAACTCTCAAACCATACCCACCCCATGTAACTTGGAGTTACACTGGACAGTTTAACGTCATGCCCAGGACGAAAAGTAATAGAGAACACCAACATGACAAACCCTACACTTAAACCCTCTATATTTAATAAAAAACAATTCTGGACAGGAATCCTGTATTGCAGGGGTGCCCAAAAGGTACATTGTGATCTACCAGTAGATCACAAAGGCTGTGCAGGTAGACCATATGGCATGCCCCTGTATAATCTATCACTTGAATTAAGGTGACTTGACACCAGCTCAAATGTTGCACACAAACATCAGTAGCAAAAGTACAAAGTTATTGTGACAGTAATAATTGCTATAGTGTGTGTTCAGTAACAGGAATATTCCTGTCTCTCCAGCTCTTTAATAAATATAAAAGGGTTTAATCAGGAGTTGTAGTAGCCACAGGATAATCTAAGCGGTGGATATTGCTCTTGTCTTCATGTCTTTATGTATGTCAATTGTGTTGTTTGTGTTATGTCAAATGCGTGTATATGTGTTCTGCATACTTGGCTGCTGTGTTGCAAGATAAATTTCTGAACTGACAATAAAGTACCATATCATATATATCATATCGTCACCTTATTAAACGAATGGCCTAAGTAATCTTTTGGCCTAAATCACCACCTGGTGATGCTGGCCACCTCTGGTAAAATCGCCCAAGCCCTAATGTAAAAGGCCTTCCGTTACACCCTATTCAAACAATGGCCTATGTCAAGAGGGAGACTTAGGCCATATATTTTGCCTAAGTCATAATAAAATGTGACTTAGGCCATTTTAACACACCTTTCAAAATGGGAGTGAATGGGACTGAATGGGAGGTACTGTTACCATGGGACTGATAGAATGGGACTGAATGGGACTGAATGGGAGTGAAAGGTAGGTACTGTTACTATGGGACTGATACTATGGGAGTGCATGGGACTGAATGGGAGTGAATGGGTGGTACTGTTACTATGGGACTGATACTATGGGAGTACATGGGACTGAATGGGAGTGAATGGGAGGTACTGTTACTATGGGACTGATACTATGGGAGTGAATGGGACTGAATGGGAGTGCATGGGAGTGAATGGGAGGTATTGTTACTATGGGACTGATACTATGGGAGTGAATGGGACTGAATGGGAGGTACTGTTAATATGGGACGATACGATGGGAGTGAATGAGACTGAATTGGGAGTGAATGGGGTGTACTGTTACTATGTGACTGAATGGGAGTGAATAAAAGTGAATGGGGAGTGAATGGGACTGAATCGGAGTGAATGGGAGTGAATGAGAGGTACTGTTACGATGGGACTGTCACTCCCATTCAGAGTGAAAGGGAGTGAATGGGAGGTACTGTTACTATATGGGACTGTCACTCCCACTCACTCCCATTCAGAGTGAATGGGACTGAATGGGAGTGAATGGGAGGTACTGTTACTATGGGACTGTCACTCCCATAGTATCAGTCCCATAGTAACAGTACCTCCCATTCAGTCCCATTAACTCCCAATCACTCCCATAGTAACAGTACCTCCCTTTCAGTCCCATTCACTCGAAATTCACTCCCATTAACTCCCCTTCAGTGTCAAATGTCTTTGTGCTCTGATATTATTTTAAACACTCTGAGGCTGACCCTAAACCATGGTCTATTAAAAATAATTGGAATATTTTTTTTTGCCTAAGTCACTTACTGCAGAAGTAATTTGGCCTAAATAACGTTTATAATTGCCTAAGTTAAAATGGCATGTTCAGATATTGGCCTAAGTCATTTTATCCTTACATGTTACATGATTGACATACACCTTTATTTGTATGTCAAGTCATATTTTTTGGAATTGAAATAATTTTATTATTATTATATTATTTGGCACAGTTTTTTGTGTTTCCTGAAAACCTTGAAGGCAATTAGTTTAATAAGGTGACGATATTTAAAAAAATCAGGTAGGTGACACATTTTCAGCCAATCAGGAGAAAGTAGCTATTTATGAGCTTATAATGTTCCAGTTCTAATTTTGTCTGTTACAGTCATTACAATTCCACTTGTTTAATCTGTATCCTGACTGCGTTCCTGATTGGATAAAATTGCAGTTTCAGACAATGCTTTTTCTGTTTAACAAAAAGCTGGAGAGACCGGGAGACCTCTGTTACTGAACAAACACTATAGCAATGATTACTGTCAAAATATAGAGCTATTTAACACAATATAGCAATGATTACTGTCACAATATCTATTTAACACTGTTACTGAACACACTATAGCAATGATTACTGTCACACTATAGAGCTATTTAACACTGTTACTGAACACACTCTATAGCAATGATTACTGTCACAATACAGAGCAATTTAATTTAGGTAACCAAATAGTAGATCTTTACACTCTCAATAGTTCAATTGTTGTTAAGCATCTGCTTAATTTCCAAAAAACTACACAATTAGAGAATGTAGAAGATTGCTACTTTTGATCCTTTGATTATGTAGGCTCGAGGATCGTTTGCTTTTGCCTGAAGGCTGGCGTGCTTTGATGACGCAGTGTTGTGATGCGCCAGTGTTGGCTGTGATCATCAGTTGTTGTGGGGATTTATAATAAACGGAGCGACCGGTGGCGTTCCAATGATAAACTCCTTGTCATCTATCCTTATAAAGAGAGTCTAAAGCCTGCATATTCTAGCTGCGGCCGGCGCTACAATTATATAATGCTGATTGTAGCATAGCCATAGTGGTTAGTGACTGAGCTTTGTTAACATGAGTGCCCGAAATCGTTTCCCTCCAATTTCAAAGAATGTTTGTTGCTTCCCGACAATTTTCACAATGTTTGTCCTTTTACATACCAAACAATACTCTATTCACCTCTAGTCGATTATTTATTCAGCATTTGAGCCACTGACCACCATTGTGAGAGTCTATTAATGTGAAATGGTAGTCCGTGGCTCAAACATGTTCACTTTTGAAGTTACTTGTTGTGTTGTGTTTATATATGTGAATACTACTCTTCAAAGCCGTGTTCCGGTAGTCGAGTGGGTACTGTCGACGTTAATGTAACGTTGGTCACGGGCTACTCCCCGTCCAGGACTGAGAGTGTGTTTTCTTCTTACAAAAGTTTTTGCATCTAGTAGAGGTCCATTCAGTATCTGAGCCACTGACCACCATTGTGTCTATTTATGTAACATGGTGGTCCGTGGACCTCGACGCAAAAGCAATTGTGTTTGTTTGGTAGAAAAACACTCTCGGTCCTCGACGGGGAAGTGAACTCAGGCCCGGTGTTTATAAACCGTCGACGTTAACCATTCAGCTACTGAAACACTGCTTTACAATTTTGTAGAAACATCATATATAAACATCATAACAAGTAATTTCATAGGTGATAGACGTTTGAACACAAAAACAACAACAGCGTTAAGTAGTAAATAACATACCTGCTCCGATGGTGACGTGGCACTTCCAAACAAACACTGACCAAACTCGGCTCCACGCGTCTCTTCCGTATTTAAGGGTGCCGGCCGTCACTTCCTTCCGGGGTGAGGCCACGCCCGCGAGAGAAAATATATGACGTGGAACTTCCTGGAATAGAATCCGGAAGTGGCTGACGTCACAACTTAAATACACAATACAGAGCCCGATCTCTAACTTGGCAGTGTCCTTGGTGGTGTACTGGACTATAGTCATCTGACTTAGTCTTAGCCTCTTAATTTGCCGGTTCGAACCCCGTTGGTAATTTTCCTACAACACGGACTGCTTGTTTTTGTGAGGTTATGGTTAGGTTAGGGCTAGTTTGACATGCATTAGACTGCGGACCCCCATTTAGTGGCATTTCTATCTCTGGGACCCCCAGCCAGTAGCCTAACGGGGGTCCCCGCACACCAGCAACTGACAGGTAGGTAGGCCTACTGGGGGGTCCCCGGACACCTGCAGCAACTGACAGGTAGGTACTGCATGGGTTCCCCGGACCCCCCAGTCTGTGACTCACTGTGCTATTGTAGGCTATAGGCCTATTGTTATTGTCTCCACCAGGCCGAAGGCATGGGGGGAGAGTATGTTTTGCACTCCGTCCGTCCGTGTGTCCGTCAGTGTGTCCGTCCGTGTGTGTGTCGGTGAGCAGCTAATCTCGGCCACCGTTAACCCGGTCGATGCCAAATTTTGCACACACACTCCCTGGATGCCAACGATGAACCTCTGCCCCAAACTTTCCAGAACGGCCTGTTATAGCGCCACCAGGAGGCCGCTTTGTGCAAAACAAGTTTTTGCACAGTACACCTACAGCGCAAATTGGTACACAGTCTCTCTAGAGCCATTCAACGAAACGGGTCTTTCAGATTTCTCAGACTCCATCCTGATTGGTTAAGATTGGCTTCCAAAGTTCACAGGAGTGCTCAGTTTCAAACAAAATGCTGCAAATCATGAACACATCGCGTGATTTCCGTGAAATTCTGCACGCACATTCCCACTAGGCCGAGGAAGAAATGTCACATGAACAATTTCAACTCAGCCTCAAGGTGGCGCTATAACTGGCCGAAAAGTGTTTTTACCTCTAACTGCACGGATCTGTGGATAACTTTGTATGCCAACTCCCTAGTTTACTTTTGTTGCCCTTTTATCCAACCACCAGATGAAGGCAAGCTGCAATGTCCTACATTCCTATCCTGGTGGAGACCTGTGCCCAGAAGGGCACTTTTTCTAGTTAGACCACTGAACTCATGAGAAACGTGGAGAAACACTCCAGCCCCCCCACCCCCTGAGGCCTTGGTCAAAGCCTGAAATCATTGGGAAGAGGAGTGACCTCCCAGCATGCATCTGCCTGGCCACTCTACGCCCCTGAGCCACTGCCTGCAGTGGCACAGAGGCGTAGAGTGGCTGGTAGAACAGCCGGATGGGAAAACAGTGAGGTTCCCAATTCGATCCCGGGCTCCCCCATGAGTTAGTGTAAGTGTCCTTGAGCAAGACGCTGAACCTAATTGCTCCCAATGTGCAGGTTGGTGCCTTGCATGGTTTCCTCCGCCATTGGTGTATGAATGTGTGTGTGAATGGGTGAATGTAATGTACAATCTATGTAAAGCACTTTAGATAAAAGCGATATATAAATGCACCATTTACCATTATAGGTCATACATCACACAGATATTGACCAGTCCCGCCACCAGGTCCCTATATGTGTTTTGTGAAGCTTCCAAACAAGCCGCAGTCATCATGTTCGTGGAGCCACAGCTGCCACGAGCCCTTTGGCCCATTGGGAGAACCGTCAAGACCACCAACGTACCGGATATGCGCGTGAGATCAGCAGAGGTGGACATCAAACGCTATACTTTCACTAGACCAGGCTCCAGTAAAGAAGATGCGGCTGAGTCACACTCCCTTTCCTCTCGTGGGATGTAAGTGAGTCCTGTGAGAGAGACTATTGTGAGATTAGAGTATGTGCAAGACAGTCACATGATATGTAACTCAGTACAGTGTTCAGAAGTATTAAGCTGTTAATTTAATTTGACTGAGATTGTTCCAAGCCATGCCCGAAATGACAACAGACTACACACAACCATACATACTGTATTAAAGAGAAGAATGGTCAAGAATGGTGGTTGTGCCCCTCTTCGCACCCATTGGTTGCCGTTTCTTGGTAGGCCAAAAATCCTTTATCACCATCCACTACCACTGAAATAACATGTTTTTCCAGTTGCTTCGTATTGATATTACGTGTATTCAATTCTTATTTTAAACTTGGTGTCAGTAAAAAGGAACATCTCATGTGCAGTGCAGCATAGGCATATCCATATTGTGTTTTTTTGTTTCTCCAAAAATTCAACATAAACAACCATGAGGAACCAGGGAGGAACAAGGGCAGAGCAAGTCTGCTGGTTAGTCATTCAGGGACCAATCAGAAAAAGGCAATATTCCCAATAACCCAAAACAATGTCTGTACGAATTAAAGTGGTCGAAGCAAAAGAGGTTTTTATTACAATAGAGGATATAAAATAAATATACATGACATTTTTTTCTCATTTAACAGTCATTTGTACAGTGAAATTTGGACAGGTTTGCTAAAAGCAGCTGAATAAACTGTTTTCTTTTGAAAATGTTCCTGCACTGTGCTATTGCTGCCTTATCTATATAAATGCTATGGAAACAATACATTTAGGCCATGTGTATATTTTAAACTGATGTGCACACACGTACACATACAGAGAAAAAAAGAGTCGACAGACAGACACCCCAACCTGCAAATCTCCCTCCCCAGAAAGAGCCTTGGGAAGGGAAAGGCAAATATGATCCAATGGCACATTTCAGCAAACTGTCAAAGCTCCCTAATTGAAATTCCACATATAAGCATTGTTTTACCTTATGTTTAATTTATGAGAATTCCATAGCCAAATTGAGACTTCAACCACCTTTATGCAATATTTTTTTTCTTTATAACAGGGAACACTTAAGTTGCTGTATAATATGGCTCTGATCAACCTTAATATCATATTATGCTTTTTGACATAATTCTAAAGTACATTTGTGTGTAGACAGTCCTTCATCACTGAAACACTTTGCAGATGGAGTGTCTCTCGTTCTGTTGAGAAGGTGACAATAAAGGCCCCTTTTCCACTGGTTGGTTCCCAATGGGAACCGGTTCAGTTCTTTTTGGTTTTTAGTCCAAGAGCTCCAAAATTGAAACGTTAATTATGAATTGAGTAGGCAAAACCATACCTATATTAGATTGTTATCACCATGAAACTTCCCCAATTGAGTATACTTACACGAAGACAATGATTTATTGTATTACAAATTTTACATTTTTAAATATGCAAATGAGGCATTATGTAGGAAAATATGCAAAAATAATCGAAAATATGAAAAGCTACTACTGTGGAAGGGTTATAATGTATTAATTTACTTGTATTGATTCTATAAACAATTTAATATAGGGTATAGTTTGCCCACCAATTCTGGAGCTCTGGCTCATGGACTAAAAACCAAAAAGAACTGAGCCGGTTCCCATTGGGAACCAACTGGTGGAAAAGGGGTCTCTGTGCTTTAAAGGCTAATTTATGCAGTCAACTAAAGTGTCATGTGACACTTTGAAGCATAAATTGGGCTTAATTGGAAAAAGACAGGCACATGCAACACTAAAAGGAGGAAATGTGAGAGGAGAAGAGGAGGCCTAGAGGCCTATGCCTATAATTTATGGTCTGTTGTATGACGGTGTCGCGAACAGAGGATAAATTAGGCTTTAGGTGTGTATAATAGTATTATATGCCTGTAAATATCAACACACACAGCCAGAGGACCGCTTTCTCAATTCTGGGTTACTTGTAACTTTCATATCCATAACTTTAGTGTCTAAATGAGACATAAAAAAATAACATTAAATATGTTTTATTTACCACTAAATATTTGAGCAACAACAGTGCATTAAAAGACAAATATCTTATCAATATTTCAACGAGAAATTCTTAAAATGTGTTCTTATGTACAGCATTTTCAAAACATACTTAACTGCGTCTCAATAATGTGTCAGGAGTCAGGACAATATCTATTAAAAGTGACAGCTAAATCCTACATCAAAATGGTTTTGCAGTCTTTAACATTAGAGGTGGGACACACAAAAAGATATTCAGTCGCTAGTTTGCACATTGTGTGAGATAATACACTAGGCCTACACAGTAATGGGGAAAATATCATATAATGAGCACAGGAGAAAGTAAAAAATATTATTTTTACAAAACAAAATAAAACGATCATGAACAAATTCCCCATTCTTTATAGGCGCACAAGATGAATGCTGAGATTAAAAAAGGCACTGTCCACACAAATGAAAAACATGCATCCTGTCATTCCTGAAAAACCTACGAGTCTTAAAGAAAAATAAAACAAAAAACAAACATTAAAAAAAAGATATTAAACAGAGCAAAGTGGCCATGCCAGTCAGCACTTAATATTGTCATGGCAACAGTAACACAAGCATAAAAAGGTTTATGGAGGGCATTTGTGCCAAAGGGTGTCCCTCTTCATTGTTTTCATTTAACTCCGGAAAGTGTATAAATCATTAACTCTGGGATTTGACTGTGTATACTGTACACCTGCAACACGATACGCGACCCATGTAATATTCAGCAACTACATATCATTGCTGTCGGAGGGGAAAACATGTATGTCCAAAACTGTTACTTTTCAGGAGATGGGGAAAACAATTACCTGTATTCCAACGTAGTTACTATTTAGCCACAAGCTCTTGTTAATACCACTTTCACGTAATTGTTTAGAAGTAGCACAAATACAAGATCTACAAGCTCACGTGTCACATATAAGCAACGCATTCTGTGCTTGTAGATCAGCTGTGTTCACTACATTTGTGTGACACCGTAGTATTACAAATTACTTTCTGCATCAATTTACGAAAAAAGGATAAATATGGAAATATGAGGTTTCGAACAGCAACGATATGTGATTACAAAGAAGTCACTCTAAAGACAAGCAAGAAATTGGATCTAGAGATGCCTTATTTTGTTTGACAGAGGTCCCTTTCTATAGCTACTATTAAGGCAGTGGACACGTCCAAAGTAAAGACAATTGGTATTATTCATATATGTATGCAAATAATAAATATGATTGTAGCCTATACTATCCATATATAGCCTATGCATTTCTTTACAATATAGTTCATTTCAGTACAATGTAAAATGCTGTCAGAAGGGGGGAACAACAACAACAAAAGAGGCTGAAGTGAGTGAGTGCCTTCTTCAACAACACCACGTTACAGAGAACAGACACGAACAGATATATGCTAGTGAGAACCCACAGGGAACCCATGAACTACACACTGTCATCCTGAAACGCTTAAAGTAGCACTTTTGTTCAACCATATCTTCATATAATTGGTCCTCACTATAGCTAAGAGGGCACATTTCGGTCTACTTACAGCGTCTCTATGGGGGGGGGGGTGTTGACAGTTCAGAATCCTGCCTACCGATATGACAAGAAATGGGAAACTACAGCCTTATTGCCCTGGAAAGTTAGCACGCTGAAATAGACAATATTCATTGTTCTTGCAAGCCAACAGTCATTGTTCTTGCATTAATAAGTGAAAAATCAAATCACGTGAATCTCTTGAAATGCAGCCTGTGACATCAGTCAGACTCATCAATAGTGGTGGAAAAAGTGCTCACATTTGTTTTAAGTAAAAGTATGTAATATAGAAATATTCTCTGTTAGTATAAGTAAAAGTCCGGAATTCCAAATGTACTTGCGTAAAAGTACAAAAGTGGTATCAAAATATACTTGAAGTACTAAAAGTAAAAGCACTCATTGTGCAGAATGTCCTGTTTCACAAGTTCAAAATGTATAAAACAATATCTTGAAAATAGCCGACCTACAAGTTTGTTTTGTAATAATAATCCAAATCTACAAAGTAACTAAAGTCTTCATATAGTTGTAGTGGAGTAAAAGTACAATATGTTCCACTGAGATCAGTGGAGTTGAAGTAAAAGTACTGAAAATTGCAAATACTCCAGGAAAGTAAAAGTACTTAAAAATTGTACTTATGTACAGTACTTCAGTAAATGTACTTAGTTACTCTACTGATCATCAATGACGTCAGTTGTCTATAACATCTATGATGTAATGACTTTGGGCATGGTTTCAGCCCGGTCAGACACCCATTTAACTTTCATAAAAGTCAAATATTTCAAAAAGCATACAATGTATATGTGGAAAACTTGGGTGCACAATAAATTTGCCACAATGGTCGGTCCAGTGGTTTGTGACAAGCTCTGAACAAAACAAAAGACCCTACTGTAATATAGACTGCTAGCTTCAAAACAAAACAAAAGACCCTACTGTAATATAGACTGCTAGCTTCAAAACAAAACAAAAGACCCTACTGTAATATAGACTGCTAGCTTCCTGCAGAGCAATGACAACTTTGAAATCTTGTTTTGAAATGACCACTGATGATGTCATTGGTAGGCTAATTTTCAAACGATCCACAGCCCGCCACTGAGACACAGAGCATGTATAGACAGAATTGTGTCGTCCAATAGTGAGCATTAGGACCATGCATGGAGATTTTGCAGTTAAAAAAGGTAAAACATGTTCCTTTAAGCACTGGACAGACACAAGCTATTTGTAAGCCTGTTTTCTTTTTTGCATAGGAATTGCTGTCTTGACATGATATTGCCCCCACTGTTATCTGTTGGAGCTTCACGCTGAATAGTAACGCTTCCGACAACCTCGCTTGTGCACTGTAAAATCCTGAGTGTTAACTTAACTCTGAGAGCGTACAAATGGATAACTTAACACAGAGGATTTTACTATGTGAAGAGAATAATGTACAACACGTGTCTTAATGCGTCCTCATTGCTACTGAATTAGATTTCATACAAGATACACAGTACACATACAAAAAACAGATGGAGAAAACCTTTGATGTAATAGCTGCTGGTTTTAATTCCCATCAAATATGACTGCTCTGAGAAGGTTACTGTCCTGTACTGTACTGTATGCCCTCTGGGGCCTGTGTTGTGTCAGTCCACCAGAACAACAACAAACTAAAATAAAGATTTATTAAGATTAGAGATTGACAAGAGGTGGCAGTCCTCGTGCAAATACAGGGGTGGTTCGAGGTTTCCGTATTGAGGATATGACAATTGAAAAGTGTCTCCCCACCTTGATATAGTCCCCCCCCCCAACTCCCCCTACAAATACCACCAAATACAACTTTGCATTAAAAAACTCTGGAATTAGAAAAAAAAGAAAACAAATCAGTTCCCTAGCAGATGTGTTTCTATAATGGAATGGAACCAAGCGCATGACCTAATTACTTGGACAGTTATTTACCTTACTGGGGCCTATATGCCTTCTGACTCTTTTGTATCATATTGCACAGAAATATCCATATAGTTCAGGATGCAACCTCTGAACAGATTTTTTTGCAGTAAAACGTATCCATTTTAGAAATAATACTAACTTGCGCCAGAGGCCTAAAAGACACCAACAAACCCTCAAATGTTAGTTCATAGTTCCCGCTGTAAAATGCAAACTATTGTCAGCATTCTCTTCCAGAAAGTAGAATCTGATGACTGATATTCTACATCTCAGACTGTGTCAAAGGACAGCAGTGACCATCAGCAGTGTGTTACACCAGCGCAACGTGGGCTGGTGAATTCTGGACACCACAAAAGGCAGTTTCATAGAATCGTCTTGCGAAGAAATGTCTTGAATGTCTTGCTTAAAAACCTCCTTGAGCCTTGTAATAAACACGTCCAAGAGGTCCAGACAAGGTCCAGTTTTATTTTTGTCCTCTAGGTGTCAGTATTTCTTAATCCCACTATCTATGTACCTCCCCCCCTCCCCTTGTGTCCACATCTGCATCAGAGCATATGCAGTACAGTTACACTTCAGTCATTGGGTGCGCTCTTTAATACAACCCGGCTGACAGGCGTGACTTGAAACCGGTATGAAATGAAAAGACGTTGCTACAGGAGGGCTTGTGCTTGAAGATGTCCTCTAACTGAAGTGGTATTTCAATGATTATCAACATAATTCATTAGTTCATTAACAAAAACAAAAAGACATGGCTAAGTGTACTTGGCATAGACGTAGAGGGGGTGCAGACAACAACAACCGGATGGAACTATTATGGAAGGGGAAGAAAGACTTCAAGATGTCTGCACTGGCTCTGCAGCCTGGGGACAGCAAATACACTATATATATATATATATATATATATATATATATATATATATATATATAAACATACACACATACACACTGTATACTGTATAACACGCACGCACGCACGCACCCCCCCCCCCCCCCCCACACACACACACACACACACACACACACACACACACACACACACACACAGCATACTGTATAATATTAGAGAGGCACACACACTGCATACTGTATAATATTAGAGAGGCACACAAAACCATAATACCGGTATAGCTTAAATCACAACTGCATTCTGTTCATTCCTATGTAAGTTCAACTGTGCAGCCCGAGGTTTCCTTATAGGCATTCCGGTTGTGAAGCAGACATGTTCCTATAGTAACTGAACACAACCGGTGCCAGACTTTCTTCAGCTCTCCGGTTCTCAACATTAAAGAACGCATCCATTCTCACGGGGACCCCATTTGATTGAGCTCACTTCTCTACCTGGGTTTCCACTGGTCCGTGCACAGCCAGACAGAGGGGCGCCGAGGAGGAGTGGAAGAGAAGGGAAGGCTTGGTCACAGGGCTCACGCCCAAATATTTGTTCCAGCTCTTTTTGCAGACGAGTTCAGCTGTCAGTGCAGTTCTTTGACTGAGTGAGACAATAAACGCATTATTAATAATGATAACATCAATATTAAACAATAAAAACAGAAACAAAAGCAAGAGTTTCAAAACGTATCAAAATGAAAATAAAGGACACTGACATCAGGCAGTGAGAGTCTCGGGAACAAACAGGGACTACTGGGTCATGGTTGAGGGCAGGGGTGGGTTGCATTGTACGGTTTATAGCTGCCCTGTATGCTTTTATGCGCACGTTCGGTAACCTTTAAAAGGTCTTTGTCCAATGCTAGGATGCGTTTCAAACGAACACCTCCACCAGCAGCAACACCTCACCACTGGAAGACCAGCAGTCCAAATAACTGCCGGCCTTAAATGGTCAAACATTCAGGGTCCTTAAAATGGCGTGTTTGTTGGAGAAAATAAGTGCTACCTGTCTTTTCTTACCCACATTTGTTGAATAGCTTTGTTTGTTGGATGTATGTGCATGGCATCTCAGAAGGTAGAAAGCGATAATGCTTGTAGAACAGTTCTACCCTAAGATAATTTGCGCAATTCTGATTTCCCTGCACGTATATCAGCGGGAAAGCTGATTTACTGTGTACGAATATTGATTCTAAGGGGAGAGTAGAAGCTCTCTCGTTTTACTTAAAAAGCACAGGGCTGGCTCATACCTCTTCTCCATGTCATCTTGATTATCCAAAGTTTAAGCCCAATTTGTATTTTTTCACGAGACAGTGGCACAATCTGTAATTTTAAATAACTGAAAATAAGCTTACGGCAAGGGCCACCATGATGTGATGAAATACAAACTTTAAGAGTACAATGAATGATAGTGATGACAGTAAGGGGCCGCGTGTTTCATCCCATCGCTTCAGTATCGAACAATATTTACAATGACATCAAGGCAAACGAGCAAAAAGCTAAAAGAAAAGGCAAAAAAAAGAAATCCAATAGGTGCTACAGTATATAATATACATATGAACACAGCTGCGATTCTTCCTCTTGAAGAAAATGTTCCTAGAAGTGCCATAGTGGCATAGTTCTTAGTCTTTGTGATAAGGGTACGCCTCCCCACACCCCCCAACCCCTTTTGTTTTTTTTCCTTCTTCAAACCAATCCTATCTTACATGGTTTATCAGTATCTGCCCTGCAGGCGGGATTCAAATATATTTTTTCTTTTTTTTTTGGTTCCTATGTTTGAGTTGCCTTCACATTGCAGTGCCCTTTGGCGAGTGGGGTTGAGGGTTCCATCGTAGAGTTATGAGGTCATCAAAGGTGAAAGGTCAAAGGACACTCTCCCATCACCCCCGTGGAAGGAAGGAAGTAGGGATGGAGTCGGTTCAGAGGGACGAGAGGAGAGAGAGGGACGACTGAAGGCCTATTCATACTCATAGTTTTCGGTGATGAAGTTATAAGTTGACCACTGAAACGGTGGTCACCTCATCACTGAAAACTGGAGTATGATTAGGTCTTAAGTAGGAGAAGGAAGGTGGGCATAACTCCTCTGCTGGTTGGGAGTGACTGGGAGCCTCTCAGTAGCGGTGGGTCGCGTGGGAGTACTGGGAGCTCTGCTGGGATGACGACGAGTACCCCATGGTGCTCTGGGGCTGGCTGGAACCTTGGACGTTGCTTTGGTAACCAAGTCGGGAGCCGGAGAGCTGTCGGAGAGAAGATTGTGATCACAGAGTCGACCTGAATTATAGATAGAGGGTATGTGATATACCTGCCAGTCTGGCAGGTATATCTCTTTGAAAACCTTTAGTGCGTCTGGCAGTGCCAGACGAGTAGGATACAAAGGCTGAAAGGCTGCATTTACATTCCAATGGGTGATTGAGGGTCACGCTCGCAATAGTTCTCAGGTCTTGTTTTTGTCTTTTCTCATTGTATGGATTTTGGCCAGGCCAGAAATGGATTTGCCTGCCCTCACCTTATTGTATATACGCCACTGAAAGGACCACTTCACCAATTTTCAAACTGTCATTCGTTTTTTTCTACTCTGTCTGTGTCTCATAGGAGGGCTGTGGGCTGTTCAGAAACCGTCCTCCAGTGACATCATCGATGGGGAATACAAGCTAATAGAAACGGCAGGCTTTCTAGTCCTGAAAAGTTGCAATGCGAAAATGGAAGCCATCGTTCTCACGATAATGAAAATCTAAACATTTTTGTAAAAACATCTGCCTAATGATGTCACTGGAGGACGGTTTCTAAACTGCCCAAGCCCTCCTATGAGACACAGACTGAGTAGAAAACAATTGTGCCATTTTTTTCATGATTATTAGTGAGGACCTAAGATAGGTTGAAAAGTGGTGAACAGTAAAGGGAAACAAACAGAAGGGTGCTGTCATCTGGAGAGGGACACAGAGAATGGCTGGCAAGTCCTCTTTTATAGAGGTTCCAGGTGCTCCTAAGGCACCTAATAAGGAGTCTCAACAGTGGGCCGACGCCCACATGATCTGTGGGAGAAACACACACAGGGCAGTACACCATATACACAGCATAGGCCCTGCAGGCCAGGCCAAGGGGCCGTGACAACAGAGAATACACAGTAGAAAAGGAAGACGTATAGGGGCGACCAGCTCTGGTGTTATTGGTTCCTGCAGTGTTACACAAGGCTCCAGAGATGACGCATCATCCACAACAAACTCATTCGATACAGCTGTAGACACACACCAAGGGTTCATCAGGGGTTCCACTGAGAAGCTAATCCAGCCAATAAGTATGTTAAGGGTCCTACCACAAGAGATCCCTAAATACTTAATGGAGGAAAGCCTGTCCCTTTTATAAAGGCCGGGCTTCTACAGTACAGGCAACGTTTACAATGGGAAAAAGAAAGAATCCCTCAGGTGATGGCCACTCTAAATTGTGTATAGCAGTGTTTTTTCCCACCTGAAACAGCACTTGGGGGTATGAAGATCGTCCACCATCATGATGGAAAACCCATCACTGTCTCCATGTAACACATGGTAACCGTACAATATTGTTTAGTACAGTATAGTCGCAAACACATTGTAAAACAGCCATGGCCCAGGCACTTCAGTCACTACTGTAAGTGCACTGTCACAATATCAAAACAGCTGGAATGCTTGGATATATAGGCTGTCAGCTGACCATAACCATATGTATCGAATGGGGGTAGGGTACCCACAATGCAGTAAAATTGCAGGGATAGAGTGACAGTGGGATTGCACAGGGCAGATGGATCAATTAATTGAGAGAAGTAGGACACTGAAGTCTGATCGTGAGGCATTGGCAGCCAGCTTACTATTCTGTCAGTCCACTCTGCCACTCTGTTCATTGAAGCAGGATATATTTTAGCCCTGGAACATGACTGCCATGATGATTATCATGACAGTCATGCAGTAACATTGCCCTGTTTTTTGCGCTCGCTGCATTTACAAGATTTCCGTATATATAAACATTCAGATTTCAAATATAAAGTACTCACAAAGTGTCCCACGGGTGTTAGTTAGTAGCAGCGCCAGCGATTAGAATTGCTGCGTCCCGCGTTGTTTAATATTTTTGTCCGAGCTCCCCGGCTACTTTTTTCAAACGGGGTTCGTTTGGGAAATCCACAGTTGCACACCGGGAGCGCACTCGCCTATTAGTCTGTATTGGCAGGGCGGTCAGCCTACCTATATCGAACACACCGAGTGCCACCCTCCTCCCGACCGATAGGGGCGCGTAGTTGAAAGCCAATGGCAAAATAACACCTCGGATAAAAATGCTTTTTATTAAACAACGCGGGATGCAGAAATTCTAATCGCTGGCGCTGCTACTAACTAACACCCGTGGGACACTTTGTGAGTACTTTATATTTGAAATGCGAATGTTTATATATTTTAATTCTTTGTAAATGTAGCGTTCGCAAAAACCAGGGTGAAGTTGCGTCATGACTCTCGTATGAATACGAGAGTCATGAATCATGGCTAGATATATTTATACATTTGCTGAGGCCTGACTTTGAAGAGCCTACCAGCTGCCCACATGTAGCCGCAGCCCCTGTGTTACAGTATATATATATAACCTGAGAGCACTAGCATCACATGATCCTCCTAACCAGCAGTGTACTGTGTGCACATCTTCATGCGCTGCGCTGCAAACTGCCCTGTGCAAGAAATCTGTCACACATTTGAGGGCTATGAGCCAAAGATAGTGCTGGCGCCAAGATTGGGGAACAACAACGAGCAGACAGGACAATGTTTTGCTGTCAAAGCAAAGTATTTTAGATACTACTTGATTCGTACTGCTATTAACTATAATAATAATAATAAACCTTGTATATAGCACCCCAATTTTCATACAAAACTGTGCTGGAGGCTTATTTCCATTGTGGTCCCTTAAGACACAAGGGGGTCTGATCTGAAGACTGTAGAGATAATCTGCCAGATATATAAAGGGATAATCACATATTTGTTGACTCACTGTGATACATGGATGGGTATTGTGCAATGCATGATTTTGGCCATATTATGTTACATTTCACGTCACACTGTGCAATGGGAAAATTAATATCCACCTTTAAAATAAAGGCGAAAGCCACAAAAAAAAACCATAAAAAAAAAAGATATAGGGAAGGTCATAGTTTGTGTTAACAGAGACTGCTATCTGTCGCTGCAGACAACTTTGTGATAGAATGTCATGTAAATGTTATAAGCTCTCTTTGGAGAATATAACAACCCGAACCCATATAGTCCTCTTCTGATAAGTCACGTTTTGTTTTGTGTTTCTTGAGATAAAACATAGTTCGTATCGTAGGTCATAGCACAGCGTGACCGACCAACCGAATTGAGCAAATTCGGTTGACAAATGACAACCCACCTCATCTCCTAACCTAACCATAACTGCAAGCACGGGAGCAGACGCTGGACTAATGGCCTGTCTGAATTTCATGCGGTCCCCGGGACAGACAGTAGGCTGACAGGAAATGGGGAGAGAGATGGGGGGAAGACATGCAGTAATGGCCGTCGGCTTCGGGAGTCGAACCCGCGGCACACTGACAGACTGGATTACCAGCCAAGGTGCCTGGACCACTGAGCCATGGCCCAGGCCCTTCCCTTTATCTTTACGTGTTGGTTGCTGGCACTGGCTTACAGTAGTCTAGCACTACCATAGCACTACCATGATGTAGTCAAAATGTCTGACATGGTCATAACCCTATAGAAACCCACAATGAGATGGAGAAGCTTGTAGACCACTCTTATTGACCCTGACACGCTGAGTGACCCAAGACCAAAGTTTTTGGCACGTTTATGCTACTGTATGATGTGGAAATTTCACACTTAATTTCAACGTCCGATAACATTGTCACCTTTAGTTCAAGGACAGCAGCTGGATGAGTAGTGAAAACAAGAAGTCTTATCTTGGCAAGAGAAAGTCAAACAAGTTACTGAACAGTGTGGCTGCCACAAAATAAGTACTGTAGCTAACACATTTCTCTTGTTGTTGTTATTGTTGTTGCTACATGACTGCTATAGAGCTGTACAGTATGTTGTATATACTGTATGAGCGTGTGTGCCATTGTGTGCGTGTGCGTGCATGCGTGCGTGCGTGTGAGTACACTGGAACGTTTTGCTTCTGTAACAAATTCCTGCTCATAGTACGGGCGTCTGGGTGGTCTACAGTTAAAAGGATTTAATTGGGCAGAAAATGAAATGACGATACAAATCACCAGAGGACACAATTGTACTAACCTGGTATTCTGACTGTAGCACACCAGTGCTTGAGGAGGTGCCGGAGGGTCCAATACGAGGTTTCTTGTTTGGGGGTCCCTGGTCCTGGCCATGTTGCAGTCCTCCGCCAGTGGTGGCCCCGGTGGCACCGTTGGTTTGCGCCGAGCTCTGCTGGGTGGGGGCCTGCTGAGCCTGCGTCTGTTGCTGGGTCTGAGCCTGAGTCTGGCCCGTCGTCTGCTGGTGAGCCTGGGAGGGTGGGGGCAGCCAAGATATACATGTCCAGTTGTAAAGGAAGAAAAGCATACTACCGGTATATCGTCGATGTTGGACGGAAACCTCCTATCTCCATATTCTAACTTCTTGTGTTTTTTTGTAGATTAACGCCCTACTTGACCATACTACAGCGTCACACTAAAGTTTCAAAAGTAGCATATCCACAATCTCGGAATACACTGCGTGAAGCGACGCGCTATGACCTTGTGGATCTGCTTCTTTTGCTACTTTTCAATCTGAATCCTGAAAAGTAACAGTCTTGGACATATGAGGTCCAAAACTGTACTTACGTATGAGGACAGAGACGATATGTCAGTCTACTAAGGGAATTAAAGCATACTATATCAAACAGACATGATGACCAATGTTTCCCATGCGACATACTAGTGTCATGTCCAGGGGGTGTACTTGGACATCAAGCGAACTCACGCTACAGAAACAAGAGATAGGCTCCTGCCCTATGGTCCTCATGGCTCGGCAAGGCTTACATATACTCATGAGTCATGTCCAATGTGTCGGCCATTCGAATTCCCTTGCTCAATTCCACATTGCAGGCCTGTGTTGCTTGCTTCACCTCAAAAGTACGAGAAAAGAAGTGATAATAATTGGTAGGTTGGAATCGCCCTCAGGACCTATACACATGTTTCATGTCCACTCTCTCAGCACTCTCCTTTTGCCCTCTTATGAACAGTGGTGGAAAGTAACTAGTACATTTACTTAAGTACAAGTACAATTTTGAGGTTCAGGTGACTCTGATGAAGACCGCAAGGTCGAAACGTTTTGTTGTATACACTTAATAAAAGGCTTGAAATGTCCGTGCTGCTCCAGTGTCCTCTCCTTCTATAATATATTTTTTTAACTTGTGAAATGGGACATTCTACATAATGTATTTATTTGGGTATTTGGTACTTTAAGTATTGTTTTGGTATTTTAAGAAGTTGATACCAACTTTTACTTTTTCCACCACTGCTTATGAAGCAGTTATGTTATGCATTAATGCTGGCAATACTGCAGTGCTACCAGATGTCAAGTACAGTACAGTACAGTGCAAAATACATTGATCAAAGGGCTAATTTACCAAAACCATTTCAGTTTATTCCATTACAGAGAACAGCAAAGAATTTAGTACAACAATTTAGCTCCTGGACCTAGCCCCTCCCCTTTGTGGAATCATGTGAACAAAGGAGGCTTAACAGTCCATGTGACTATGCTAACAGCTGGAAAACATTTAGTGACTCTATTCAAAGCCACCTGTTCTGTTTGTTAGAACTATGTAATAAGTGGTGCGTGCGTGCGTGTGCAAGATCCTTGCTGTCTAGGAAAGGACACTGCTTGCTCCTTTGAACTGCCAAACATGCACAATAAAGTAGGCCTACTATACCTGTTGTAATATTAGAACATATTAGAACATTGTAGCACTAATAATGGACGCATGTCACATTCACATGTTTTAAAAAAGGGTGAAAAATCTTGCACAAGCTCATATTATGTGTACAGTAACTGACTTATTAACTGACTAATTTAACCCATTAAAGCCAGGAAATTGGCATCTGTGTATTTTAACTGTCTTTACTGTAGATATTTGCGTTGGCTATTCAAAAATAGCAGAACATGTTTAAAAAATCTTGAAAGTGTGAGAACTACAACTGATCTAGAGGCATTTGTAGAATCGGCCTAGGGTCTTAACGTGTTAAAATGTGATACTCTCTCTATATATACATACTGCATACAGTTACAGTATACAACTGCAGGCTAATGGGATCTGCATTTGATGCCGCCACCAAGTAGCAGAGTGAACTAAAAGGTCGGCAATCAGTCAATGACGTGTTGTGTTCCAGTTTGGAGCCATCGATAGCTCTGCTCTGGGATGATTTACAGGAATTACGCTGTGAGCCTGGCTCGCAAACCTCTCACAGGCTCCCCACGGGACCCAGACACGTGAGCCCACTGGCTACAACAATAAGGCTCTCTCATGCCCAGCCTGGGGCGAGAGAGAAAGAGAGAGAGAGAGAGAGAGAGAGAGAGAGAAAGGGGGGGGGGGGGGGGGGGGGAGTTGCAGGCTTGCAGCCAGGACTCTTCTTGCGCAATGCTAGGGCAACACATCAATCATGTATAATTGTATATGATCTTTATTTCTGTCCCCAAAACTATGTTTTTCCCCCCCATAAATGAATGCCCTATTTTGTCATACTGCCGTGTCACACAAAAGTAGCTAAAATTTGAATTCATGAAAGTAACAATTTCATACATGCACAAGGTTTTCACACGACAGAGACGATATATTCAAATTCAAAAGAATTATGTTCATATGTTCATATGTTCATGCCTGCAGGGGAGTTTGTGGTGCAACCAGGGTACAATGAGAGAGAGAGGGGTGGGGGGGGGGTCTTGTGGGGCTCACACAGCCTTCCTGGCTAGGCTAGGCTAGGCCAGTAGTGTGTGGTATATTACTTACTATCGGGTGTTGCCAACTTGATAGCAGCTGCTGTAAACGTGCTGCAGGATCTGGGGATTGGCAGCATTAAGCTATAGATAGATAGGGGGAGCAGTTAGTGTACTACTGACTGTACACAGTACACTGTGCCCTTCACCTTGCACAAACACACTAGATCTGCCATCTGCCACCTTCAGTATGGTGTGCACAATATGGACAATTTTGAAATAACTCTCTCTCTCTCTCTCATATGGGATCATGACTTGTGACTTGCGATATGGGACATGCAGTTTACTCTGAGATCTGAAAACAAGTGAGTGATGTTAACCTCGAAAGGTGGTGGTTTGACCTCTGTTCTATACTGATGTTCATGTTTGGCCAGCTTGTGTTCTGCTTCCTCTATCACTCTTGTCTCTCGACAGTAATCTGAGAATGTTCCGAAAAGGCTTATGCACTGTTCTGGGCTTGCATGATGACAAAAATCAGCAGTATGGATTTATTTCTACTGTTTATTAGCAGGGCCTACTTGTTACAAGCATGCACATTCACATGTCTAGGACAAGTCTGTTGTATTTTATTTTATAAACTGTCTTGTCTTCTAATTGTATTGTATTTATAATTATTGTGACCACAGGTCGCATTTACTATGAAAACCTGCATCTCCCGTCCGTCTGTTAGTTAATCACCCCACGCCTCCATATATGGCCATCTCCATATATGAAGATCACGACACTGACCTCATCTAACCCTGCATAACTATACATGGAGAAGGCTGGATCATCACCTAGATCTGCATATATGGAGCCTGCCAGCAACTCTACATCTGACCTCAAACCTCAAAACCATAGATCTCCATATATGGAGCTGACCTGTTCTGACATTCCATATGTTGATCCTACCCCACCCGTCCTTCCTGTTCTGACATTCCATATGTTGATCTGACCTCATCAAACCCTGTACACTCAAGACACGCTCCATATATGGCCAGTACAGAATTCATTCCATATGTTGATCTGACCCCCCATGCCAAAGCACCAGCGCTCGTCCAGCAGTCTGCCGTCTGCCGTCACCCAGGCGGCAGACTCTCTCGCCCTCATGGGGTCTTACTGGTTATATAATGTGCCCCAAATTGTGTGTCACAGAAAATCCTCTCCCAGAATATATTGCACCGGATATTGCTATCTGGTGCATTATACTGTATGGTCACTGTCAAATAATAAATAAACAATAAAATAAATATTGTCTGTTTAGAATATGACAGTGAAGCAATGTACAATTCATTGTGTGTATTTAAGTATTAGAGGTTCTGGAAACCAGATGATTCTGCCATTGCAAAAAAAAAGAATTGCCCTCGGCAAGTATGCTAAAGTATGCAAATATTGGGCAGATTTATCACCAGATTTTTATACGCCCCTTGGAAATGCACGTTCCACACTGAAATTCCAGGCCAGGTTCTGTACTTTCAAAAGAAGATGTAGATAAACCAGACGGACAACTCCTGGTAGGTTGCTCACACACTGGAGTAAATTGAATACATATACTGTAGGGTTATGCCATAGCCATAGGGTTTATGTCTGAACACTTTACTCACAATACAGATATTAGGGTCCATGAAAACTTTAACAAGAATCCGAGTCCTTTCTCTGGATGAGAGCAACAGCTAAAATGGCTAAAAATGAACAAAGTAAACAAACTGTTCCAAATTAGTGCCTCTATTCTGAAAACCACTATGGTAGCTGAAAAAGTATATCCCCCCTGTGAAAGACAGACTCCATGTGCCACTGTGGTCAGCTCACAAAAACAAAAATACAGTTTCATGTCCGTTAATTCTATATTCCACAGTGCCAGGGGATGATTACCTTCTCCGTTTTCTCCTCAGGCTCGTCTTCATTTAGAAACTCTCGTTTAGGGTAGGGGATCTGGCACCCAGAAAACACACTGGATAAAAAAAACAACAAAGAGAGATAGGACTGAATTAGTTGTTTGCTGTGCACTGACATTGTGGCGATAAACAGTAAACACACATTTTTATCCATTTAATGAATCAAACTTGTTCCCACAAGAACAACAACAACCTGATGGCCGATTAAAGAGTGACGTCATCATATTTCAAAGAATAAATCACTTTTTTTACATTTACAATAATGGAATGCAGCCCCTGACTGTGAAAACATATAGGAAATGTTCACAAAACATTTAACAATGTATTGGAGTCTCACTCTGTGGTCGGTAAGGGGTCCTCCAGGAAATAGGGGTCCTGTAGTGATTGTTCAGATGTGATCCTTTTCGTAGGGTCCATTGTGAGGAGTTTCTGGAGCTGAGGGCATGAATGAAACAGTTATTCAGGCTTTTAAAGAGGCTGTTTGGGTTCTTCATCTTGAGTGATCTCCATTTGTTTAAGCCAAGAGTTAGACATAATTTAAACTTTTCTATATCATTGGTTCGAAATATTTTCTGGATTAGCCTTACCTCTTGAAAAAGTGTTTTTTTTACCACTTAATATGGCAGCCATTCTGCATTTTCTTTTTTTTTAAAGATATTTTTTTTGCGGCTTACGCCTTTTATTGATTTTTGAAGGGACAGACAGTAGGCTGACAGGAAACGGGAGAGAGATGGGGGGATGACATGCAGTAAAGGCCGTGTCGGGTCCGGGAGTCGAACCCGCGGCACACTGCGACTGGATTACCAGTCCGGTGCCCAGACCGTTACGCTACGGCCTGGGCCATTCTGCATTTTCAAAGCACATTTATTTCTACCGGTATATATATATATATATATAGAGCTTTTTATTCTCGATTCCTCACGGTCCAGATTATGAAAGTTTATTCATCGTGGTGATATTGACAAATCTATAAGCGCAAACACTGAATTGTGAGCGAAATCTACACACCGCACTGCCGTCAACAGTACCCCCTAGTCAGTAGGCCTACCCCCCTAGGCATTGTGCACTGAAGTTTTTTAATTCCCCCCTAGTCAGGGTAAGAACAAAGTATATTTATTGGAGAACCGTGCAGTGTGTGTGAGTGATATTCGTCTTGACATAATCCTAATCACATGTACTGTACAAAATGTCTGGGCAAATTCTTCACATTCGTCTTTCCGTACAAACCCCCCCCAAAAAAACAAACAGCTTTTAACAACTTGCCAGTGAGAAACAAAGAAACAAATGGTAGCAGCTAGCTGAGAGACTCTTCTGAATCAACCAGGGATTTGGGAACCACAAGTGGGATTTGGTTGGTCCCTTCTCTAATGTCTTTCTATGCAATGGAAGCGGTACCGTAGGCTACCGTGTGATCTCTAGCTAGCATCCCTACATGTAAACAATATATTTATTGCATTTCTTTTTGACAAACAGACAATACAACAAAACAATACATAATACAGACAATACAATACAATTACTTAAAATGAAAAACAAACAAAAAACAAAACAATAACATACAGTACATACATTATATAAGTACAGTATAATAAAATAATGGCACTTAGAATGGTAACAACAACAGAGTCCTTATGGCCACAAGACCAAACAGCTGGTGTCATTTCTGCTTGAAGGAAAACAGGAGGAGAGGTGATGACGTATGACAGTGCATAAGTCTAAAAAAAAATATTTTTTATCCCACAATTTTGTAACCCATTTTTCACCCCTGTGTCAATCATCTAATGAGATCCTGGGCTCTACACACCATCCACCAACCTAGTCCCCATATATGGGGGACATGGGGAGAGCAACGGACTTGAACTCATGCTTCCTTCATGCCTGAGTGTCCAAGTTGTCCAAGTGCATAAGTCTGATTCAAAATTAAAATATTTGTCACCGTGAAACATAACGGCTGTGACATGAAACATCTTAAAAAACCGGCTGTGACTTTGTTCATATTTATAGTTGCTATAGACACATACAGGTAGACCAAGAAACAGAAAACGTATCAGTTCAGTTTCAGTATAGTATAAACTACTGTATAGAGTATAGAGACCATATATGACCATATATGGCCCTGCATGAGGAACACTAGACTATGGGGTGAGCGGAGAAAACATGTGCATCGTTTCTAGAGCTTAACATAAACTGGTCAAATTTACATAAAACCCAATGACCATTTTCTCATACTTTTTGTGCAAATTATCACACCGGTTTGCCATGTTTACATTCTCTGTACTAGAAATCACAGCTACAGGGTATAGTGTAAATATAACTACAGTAGAAATATATATATATATACCCACCAAGAGGAAAACCTTGCTGTCAGGCTTAACTTTATGCTTCTCCATATATTTGATTAGGCTGCTATTTGCATACCTGTAGAGTATGGAACACAAGCAGAGTCATACACAGAATATTTTGTGTCCTACAGTATATGAATCTGGTGGAAAAGATTTTTCAAACTGCTCAAAATGGCGGAAAATCTGAGGGCGGAGGTTACTGGTCAAAGTGACAGATGTGTTCTGCATGAGTCAAGGTGTAAACAAGGTGCATTGATTTTGGCCAAACGAGGCATGAGTTATGGCTGTTCAAAGTTTTCATTTTCACACCCTCCTTTTGCCAATTGGAGTAAGCCTTGTTTCAGTGCCATTTGGCATGACCCTCTACCATACTGTAAAGTTTCATAAACATGTAACTCTGCATCTATGTATTAGGGGCAGAAGAAGAATTTTCATAAAACTGCAATTTTCATTGGCTCATAAAAGCTACATTTTTTAAGTTAAAAACAAAAGCGAGACACTCTTTTAATAGATATTGGTCCAAAGTTCACGTGAAGCAAGCATTGTGGGGTAGATGGGGGAGTGACATGCAGTAAAGGCACACTGCCAGACTCGGGCTACCGGCCAAGGTGCCTGGACCGCTGAGCCACAGCCCAGGCTGGGAAGAGATATACTGTATGTTTTATATGTTATATATGTTTTTCAGTTCCTCGTGAGGAGACGCATATGTGTATCAAGGTTTTATAGCTGACGGTCAAGCGGTTCATGAGCTATGCCTGTTCAAAGTTTGCATTTTCAGTTTGCAGTGCTATAGCGCCACCCTTTAAACAGACAGAACATGTTCTGTCATAATTACTTGAAAGATGGTCAGAGCATCAGGTGCCTACTCACGTTGTTCTCCTGAAGTCTTTTTGAAGTGTGGGATATTCTGGCATTTTCCTGATGTCTTCCCAGTCCTTATCTGAGGGATTAAAAAAACACCAGCTTGGTTTAAAAGGTTGTGAACCTTCACATTGCTTATGTTTCGAACAACTGTGGTGTGCTGGTGGAACCCAGAAAAATGCAATCTCGTTGACTTCTTTATGGGGGTTAAGTTTGGCTGTGCGGGCGCTTGGGTGGCGCAGTGTGCTAAAGTGCCTTCCCACAACCGCAGAGGCTGGGGGTTCAAATCCACCACAATGTGTCTTTACGAACACAATTGGCCCGTGTTCGGGGGAGAGAAGCCACAACCGCCACATTTACTTCATCCGACCGTCATTATTGTCTTGTATATGCTTAGAAAACCGGTTTAAGACAGTGCTTCTTTTCGGTGATACTCCAAGAAACCAAGAAAGGGCACCCCCTGTGGCCCGGGTGCATTCCAGTGCTTTCAGAGCTTGTTTCCAGTTGCACAAAGACCCCTTTTCCACCGGTTGGTTCTTTTTGGTTTTTAGTCCATGAGCCAGAGCTCCAAAATTGGTGGGAAAACTATAAACAATATATTAAATTGTTTATAGGATCAATACAAGTAAATTAATACATGATAACCCATCCACAGTAGTAGCTTTATCATATTTTCGACTATTTTCCTTTGTGCAACTGGAAACAGGCTCTGAAAGCACTGGAATGCACCCGGGCCACGCTGGGCAAGACCTACGCTGTAGAGTGCATAAACGGAAGTGCTGGCACCTCATCCCAGGGGTGGCCCCCCTGGAAAGATCACTGACTAGGAGGTAGGAGCCACATTAATGATGTGATGTAATCATGCTAGCAGACACGGGGGAAACAAACGCTCTCTTCTCACTCAAACATCACCTGGAAAGGACAGGTATAGACAGAATGCAGTCAGTGGCAGACTGGCCGTGCTTCTGCAGTCAGAATCACCTTAGCCTGTGTCTTCTCATGTCCAAGAGAAATCTGTGATGTCTTGACATATTAACTTAGCATTCACATGCTCATTCGCAGAATCACAGTTTTTTACATTGTGTGCCACTAGAAGGGCCTGCAAACTTTGGAGGGAAGTTATGGCCAACAGCAAAAGTCTGCCTGATGTCATGTGCCTTGCATCACATGACTTCAGAGATGATGTGCACCGATTTGTGTGAGTTTTGGACACGAGTTGCAGGAGCAATAGCAAAAAGTGTGTTTTGAAGAAAACAGAAAATCTAGTATGGCACACATACTGCTGATATGCACACACCTGCCGGGAAGCCCATGACGCTGAATATTCTGTCTAACTGGTCATGATGGAAGGGGTTACTAGTCTTGATGTCTTCCTGGCGACAGTGAAAGATGGGCTCTGATGTCAGCAGTTCTGCAAAGATACAGCCAATTGCCCAAATGTCTGTGGCATTCACACACACACACACACACACACACACATGCACACAGAAGAGAGAGGGAGAAAGAGAGAGAGAGAGAGAGAGAGAGAGAGAGAGAGAAAGAGGGAGGAGACAGATAGAGAGAGAAAAGAGAGACATTAGGGTGCTGTTGAGCCGCTGCAGTATTTTAGTCGGTATGGAACATAGGGAAGTTGGATGTCAAAGGAATGTGATTTAATGTGGAATTCATTAATTGCCCCCATCTCATTTTCTGGTAGAGGCTTGTCACACTATTGCAAAAAGTAATACAGTAATACAGAAAGAAAGCCCGACAAATACGTGACCAATTAGACCGACCCGTCGGGTCCCGTCACATGGGTTTATTGAAACCCAAAAACACAGATGCAAATTCATCAGCTTTGAGGAAGTCAATGGATATATCAAGAAGGAAAGATTAAACATGTTACCTCCAAACACGCATGACACTGTGAATGTGTGTTTTCAAACTATGCTTCTACAACTTCCCATTTAAACCTGTATCAGTTCAATGTGTTATACTACACAAAAAAACATCTATACCAGGGGTTTTCAACTGATTGTGAACGAGGGACCACCACCCTGACTTCATCAATCTGGGAACCACTGTTGTGTTGGGAGGGAACATGGGCTAAGATTAGTGCTTTTCTAACACTTGCTATATGCATCCCTATGTGTATGCATCCCACAGTTTCTCAACCAATGTCCATTGACTATAATAATTCCCTAATAATAATAATAATAATGACTCAACCAGACAATCCGGTGCTCTTCCTCCCCCCCTTGAGATTCTAACTCCCTATTTCTGTTGAATTTCTCGACCTCCAACTTGTCCGTTTTTTTTTTATCCCACAATTTTGTAACCCAGTTTTCTTTTCACCCAGTGCCAATTATCTAATGTAATCCTGGGTGCTACACTTCCTCTGCCAACCTGGGGGGGGGGGGGGGGGGGGGGGGCAGCGGACTGACCTCATGCCTCCTTCTATGCATGAGGAGTCCAAGCTGCTTCTTTTCAACTTGTCAGTTATGATACAGTAGTAGGTCACCCGGTCATTCAGTTCAAGGTTTCTCAACTAGTGGAAAGAATAATAAAAATAAAAAAAATCAACAAATCCTACATTACCAAATGCATGGTCATGGACCACATGCAATACCTGGCCCGTTGAAAACCCCTGACCTATGATGTCAGTTGAGTATGACATATCTATGACGTATGACTTCCGTTATAACATTTATTATAGCTGCAAGCAGCGATAAGATGGGGCCAAGCCATAAAGTTGGAGACTTTTTGTTACACTTTGATTGGCTGAAGAAGTTGTCTGGCAACGCTGTACTGTACTCTGTACTCCAACCATTCACTAGCAGGGTCCAGACTCCGTCTGAAAAAAAAAGAACTACTGGTAGTGTGCACGGGACATTTACAATGCTATTAGAGAGGAGGCATCATTAAATACCAAGCAATACATTCTTTGCAATTACAATACAGAGATATAATCATAGTTTAGATCACACGCACCTACATGTTTACTTAAATTACTTCAATTTGAGTTTCATGCAATACCTTGTGAACCAGTAGTGGCCTAGTGGGCCTACTAATTACTCAACCACTGGAACTAAATGTCTCGGCATGGAGACGTGTAGTCACTGGTCAGGGTTCAGTTTGTAAAAAAAAGGCGGGGAACATTTTCATAACCACTCAAGCCCTATCTTTGTTATACAACAAATAGCAAATGTACAAAGCTCTACAAGCTCACAGAGCTTGTAGATATCGCTAAGTTCGCTATTTCTGAAATAAAAAGGAAATCTGGTTATCTTTTTATTTTTTTATAATCTGATTGAACTATTTTATTTTATTTATATTTTACCAAAATAGGGATGCCGGGGTGGTTAACATTCATTTTTAAATAGTTAAATAGTGATATTATATCAAACATAAATATCAAACAAACAATAAATATCAAAAAACATTTCCCAAAAGGAAATGCATGTATTTCATTCAGTCTGACTGACCAGAAGCAAGGATAAAACATATCCCCAAAGGTGATAAAAATGAATGACCAGAAGGGGGGAGTTATGGACTCCCACCCCATTTCCCCCAGCAAATCCATGTGGAATTAACGTATTCTACTCTAAAATAAGGTTTTATTTACTAAAGGTTATGGATTGTAACTTTAAATGTGTCTGTGATTATGGTGAACTCTGCTATTTATTCTTTACAAATTCTCCTTTGCTTCAGCGGTGGTCCGTCTTGGGAACAGTGGTGGTCCGTCTTGGGTCAGTCATGGGACGCTGATCTGTTACTGGAAGGGGACTTGGAATGGGAGGGAGAGGCCGGTGGGGACTTCAAGGGCCGACGGTCCTCAATGGGAGACGGAGACTTCGAGGCAGTCTTGGCACGTCTCATCTCCGAATGGGTCGGGGACCTCGAATGGGAGCTCCTGCTCCTGCTTCTCCTGCTTCTGCTGCGAGAGCGACGCCGGCTACGAGACCCGGACCGGCTTCCTCCGGAAGGGGAGCGGCGGCGCCGAGACTTGTCCTCAACCAGACGTATCTTCCTCCCCTTGATGTCGGTGCCGTCCAGCCTCTCTATGGCTCGCTTCATGTCGGAGCGGGAGCTGAATTCAATCACCCCCTCGTTGGTTCGCTCCTTGTGTGCGTCAGCGTAGGTGACCTCGCCCGCTTGCCGCATGAAGTCTTTCAGGTCCTGCCAGCTGCACCTGCTAGACAGGTTCTCCACGATGAGGCGGTATTCTGTGCGCACGGTGGGCCCGTACTTCTCCCTCCAACTCCGGCTTCGTCTGCTGTAACCACTAGCGCGCACTCCTCTGTAGCCGCCGCCGCCGCCGCCGCCGCCGCCGCCACCGCCACCGCCACCGCCACCGCCACCGCCGTACGCATGTCGGTCTCTCCGGGGTCCTCGGGCGTGTTCGATGATCACTCTCTCTCCGTACAACTCCTTCCCGTTCTGTTCGTACACGGCATCGTTGGCATCGTGGTTGTCCTCAAACTCTACAAAGCCATATCCATTCTTCAGGTCGATCTCTAGTAACTTGCCAAAGCCACTGAAAAGTCTCTGAATGTCCTTTTCCCGGACGTGATAACTAAGCCTGCCGATATATACACGTGGCATTTCTGAGAATATTGAATTACACTTTAGTTCAATATATAAGTCAAAAGCTAAAAGGGAAGCGGTAATTCTTATTCAACACAATGATTGATCGGTCATCAAGGCGAACTTAATCAAAACTAAAAGAGAAACTCAGTAGAGCTCTTATCTTTCAGGCCCACCCGTATTGATGACATCATCCTTATATGTGATGATGACCAAATATGGAGCTCTACATGGCTACAGAATGCCATCCATGTACTGACATCATAATGCCGACGTCAGTCTTGCCCAAAGACACACACACACACACACACACACACACACAAGCCGATACAACCATAGACAGGGACGAAAATATAATCTCTCTCCTGCCTTCAGCAGTCCTAGGACAAAGTTCTGTGTCGCTATAGTTGCTTTGTCTGTACATTACGAGTACAGTATTGCATCCCAGGACCCCCGGAGGGTGACATGATTGTGTCCTTTCTCAATTTAGTGAGTCTAAGGATGCAGGATGCAGGCTATTTTCATCACTGCTGATGTGAGGAAGTCAACGATATAATACCTTATGTTACACACACACACACACACACACACACACACACACACACACACACACACTGACCAATAGCTTTGGTGTAGTGTCGGGCTCCTAGCAGTAACTCCGGGGCCCTGTACCAGAAGGTCACCACCACGGGGTCGAGGTCCGCCAATGGCTTGAGAGGAGAATTGAAGAGTCTGGCAAAACCCATGTCAGCTGCACAGTGGAAGGACAGGAGAGATAGGGGCAGTTAGCAAAGCAAACAGACCTACTATATATCATAATACAAATGATATGGATGGAATGACAATGGGCCGCTGTCCAAGGCTGTTGTATGTAATATATTTATTATACACAAGACTTGACACATCCCTGTATGCTTGATTAGTGTTGCAGAACTTGTTTGTACCACATTTGTCTGTTTCTGTCCTGCCTTGCTTACCACTGTATCATGTCATCTTGTGTCATATGATACAACACATTATCTAAATGATTACGCAGCTTCAAAGTGTAAGTATGTTTATAAGATTATGAATACAGGTCAAGTTTTGTTTATATTACAATGCTCTTTGACCTAGAGGTACAGATGCAGTCTGTAAAAAAAAACATCCTGCTGTTGAATGAGGGCATTGTCACATAAGACAATATTATCCCCTGTTCTTTATCAAGTATTAACGTGTTGGACTGTATTTGGGGTGGTTGGGTGACTTGTACGGTTCAAACAATGGTCAAAGGTGCTCAGTAGCATGTAAACCTTAGCTAGTTTATGGTTTTGTGTGTGTGTGTGTGTGTGTGTGTGTGTGTGTGTGTGTGTGTGTGTGTGTGTGTGTGTGTGTGTGTATTAAGCCCTTTGGGGGTGCATACTTAGTTTAGACTAGTCATTGGTTAGATTTAGCACTTCCTCTTTCCACTTTCTCTTAAAACTGTCCAGTTGCACTTTTTTGCATCAGCTGTAAGTCATATGCTTCACTAACAAAGTTGCAACAGTAGAACCATCTTAAGTGCTTTATCATGGTTGTGCTTTATCATGGTTCGTCCAACAGTTTTTGTATTGACTTTCGTTCTAAATGTACCCATTCTGCATACTGTGAAATCAAACAATCAGCAATGAACAGCTTAAACAGTTCACAGTAAAATGAATGACACTATACTACTACTACCAGCACTTTGGATTTTGCCTTTATGGAAGTCGTGACACAGTAGATTTGAACATTTGAACGGTGTATACAAATGCTACTCTCTGCCATGCTTAAACCTCTTTCTGTGGAGTGATGCATAACCAGCTCAATAGTCAGTCATCTACAATATGTCCATGCAGGGGAGGTTGAGTACTTCTTACCAATCTTTACTCTTCCCCGTTCAGGTCCCTCCCCCATGACCAGAATGTTGGCTGGTTTCTATAGGAGAGAGAGAGGGGGGGGAGAGAGAGAGAGAGAGAGAGAGAGAGAGAATACAACACATGTCAAGACACATCAGACGTCATTTAGTGGCTACTCTTATTTAAGCAGCTTATAAAAAGCAGAATCTTCTAGAAGGGTCCACATGAGCATGTCAGTCAGTCCAGTGTGCTGTCAAGGAATTCCTAGCCTCGGGGACTGTAATCTGAGTTCCCAGAAGTTTTCGCCATCTCCCGCATTACATGGGGACCGCAGGAATCCCTCCTGTGGGAATATAATGGGGTATAGCACACTGTTGACTCCCTGGTTGTGTGTCCCACATTTCCTAATATGACGTTTTAAAACGTTTGGATGGTTAGAGCGGCACGATTACATACAAAATCGATGCAAAGACGAGAAGTTGCGCGAACAGGCGTGGCGCGACCTGGCGCAGCACAAACGGGATGAACCGAGGCGAATATGTAGGCCCATATTCAGGTCTGAACGCAGCTTCACATAGCAATCCCTCTCTGCACTCTACCGTCCTCGACTCTACTGGACTATCCAGTAAATTGAAAATTAGAAAATAAGTTTAAACCCTAATTAAAAAAGAAATTCTGTTGTAAAACGAAAGTCTAAGTGAATACTTAAACTATACAGTATACTTCGTTGACCGGGATCTCCCAGGGGTCTATACTTGGCCCCCTTCCTACCTTTTCCCCTCTGCACCAGATCTCGTTGGCTGTTTTCGCAGAATATTCACCTATTATGCCCCAGAACAGGTTTAGCTTCATGATAAGTTAAACAAATAACAGAACAGGGGGAGGGGAGGGGTGGGTGAAATCAGTCACAATACGATATTGATATTAAGGTATTTGGTCAAAAATATTGTGACACTTCATTATGTATCGGCCAGCCCTAGGTTGAGGTTAAGCGCTTTAAACGCCAGCGTCCGTGTGTCTGTCCGACGTGTTGTGTGTGCATCTTCTGAAGTCTCACCGGCTTTCAGTTCTGCTCTGCAAACAGGTCCTGTCGCTATAGAAACGGCACTAACAATGAAGCCTATTATTCAGGCACACAATGCTACACACTACTGTCAGTCAGAGAAACACAAAGAGGAGTGGATCTCTTTGGGGCCGTGAAGACCCGGGGATGCTAAAGTTCTAATTTAGCTAATAGGCTCAGATCAGGAATATTCTTTCTTTTTATTTCCTCTAGGCTCTAGTTCCTTTGATTTTTAATGTGAGGGCCGTGACATGTTTTGAAAATAAAGTCAAAGTTAACCTCTTAAACCATATAGACTTTGTTGACTGTACTCGGCCCCCTCCTTAATCCCTCAAGCCAATCTATAAGCTCACAACGCATCGTGTTGTGAGCTTGTAGATCTGCTATTTTTGCTGAAAGCACACCATTTTGCAATTGGGGGCATTAGCCAGAGGCTATGGCCTTGACATGGAAAAGAAACCCCTGGTCTAGTGCTTGAACTGAGCTATTGCGAGAGTGTTGTATACAATCTAAGTGAAAACCGTGTAAACAGCTGCATAGGCTACTAGGCTTTGTTTATTGACACAAAATATAAAGCTAAGGGGGTAAAAAGAACCCCTGAGGACTTTATAAATTCTTAACAGTAACAAGACCTTCTTTTTTGTGATTTATTTCAGTTCAGTGTAGTGAGACAGGACACCAAGGGCAGAGAGACAGGACAGGCGACATGCAAGACAAGGGTCGGATTTGAACACGGGTCCTGCATCTAAACATAGCCCCTCCTATGTCCAGCTTTGAGGGTTTGTGTACTGTAAACACATACATTGTCCTAACACAAACATTAAATGCCATGGACAATGAATGCGTGAATGTGAAAACACACACATTGCGTAAATACAAACATTGAGTGAGGACACAAATTGTGATTGGCCGGAATGAGGCGATGTATGATGACGTATGATGATAAGAGCGTCCCTCACTTCACACAGGTGTGATTTTTTAATATCAAGCCAAGTGGCATTTGATCAATTGTCTCTCACAAGTACTCTAGATACATTAATCTATTATGATGATGTCATGAAAAGAAAATGTTGTAGTTTCTAATTGGACCCTCGTCTGGTTCTGACAGACTGGTAGTGTGTGCAGGCATGGGTGGTGTGTGATAATGCGGTTGGTAGGGCGACTGCAGCGGCGGGCCCGGGAGGACAATAATGCGACACGAGACAGTATCACGCTAAAGGTTCACAACGTTTATTACACAACAGGGAACATATATAGTGCTGGATCATAATGACGTGACAATAAGATATGATTGGCCAGCAAGGCTGACCTTGCTGGCGCTGAGGTGTCTCTCGTAGCCTATCTATAAGTATCTATAAGCCTATCTATAAGTATGCTACAGTACAGGCAGTAAGTACACAATACATATCAAGTACACTGTATCTCAAGTTCAAGTACACAGACTTAGATGTACATGGGCAACTCATGATATAACAGAAAGCAACTCCTGTTCTTCTGCAAGCTTTTTTATGTGGTGGCGTTGTGAACAATTCTAATGCACAGCATATCATATGAATTTCAATGAAATCTGTTAAATCACCAACTACAGTATGATATAAAATTGATAAAGTATTGACTTTTCTGCATACACAGCAAATTAATCTTGTCTTGATGCATAAATGTAAATATATACATAAAAAGACGAACTGCTTATACAACTACATTTACAGTATATTACTATTTATATCATCTAATCATAATAATTGATTGTAAAGGGTATTGCACTGACTGAGGGCTGCGGCATTAAAATGTATTGCTACTTAACTGGAGAACAGCCTCTGGCAAGAAATGATTATGCTTCTAAATATATGAAAAAAGGAGTAGTATATGTATATGTACATCCCCATAGTTTCTTTAAACACAGTGCTGGACCCAAAAAATGGGAAGTCTTGGATGTGCAAAACTACCGGTATGCTTCTAATATACGCACAACGTTGAAACAAAAGCAGGTCCATTAAAACCACAGTTTAACGTGCACAGATTCACTAATCATTAGTGAATCTGTGCACATTAGTGACTAATGTATAAACCAAAGAATCAGCCATCACTCAAAAGTCCTTCTGGTATTTCTGGTATTTGTAATGAAAATGTAAGGCACAGACACACACTGACTGGTTATGGCGTCAATACTTCTTCAGCGTTAATCATTCACATTAGGCTACTTACTTATTCACGCACGCACACACACGCACGCACGCACACGCACGCACACACACACACACACACACACACACACACACACACACACACACACACACACACACACACACACACACACACACACACACACACACACACACACACACACACACACACACACACACACACACACACACACACACACACACACACACACACACACACACACACACACACACACTCTCTGACTCTACCATGGAGCAGTTTCTCTCAGAACATGAAAGCACTTTAAAACCTACATTTTCTAAATTCTCTTCAGTCATTATTTGTTCTATATCGTTTTGTCAAAATGTATGTGAAAGGTCATGTGCAGCTGACAGTGCTGTAATCCAACATGCTTGCTCAACGCCGGTCCCGAGGAATCCCACCAGACTAGTAAAACTAACACTGGCAGACTCTCAGATGTGCAAATGTTTGAATGAAGGATTATTTGACAACACCAACTACTGCATTGTTAGCCGGTTTGTTTGCCTAGATGAGATTACTGTATAAAACATGATTTATGTAGTTAGCTACTGACTCATTCCTCACACCCAGCTTGTACTGTAGATATGGACTATTTTGGCCATAGCACATTATTTATTTTGGATTATTGCCACCAAACATTGTCAGTTAATTATTGTGTGTATACTGAAGTTATTTGTCTTTTTTCATTTACAAAGCAAACAATAATTTGCCATTGCCGATGACACAATTAGACCATTCATCGCATTTTTTGTATGGCAATTTATCGGCATCCAAAATGTCAATGTCAGCCCTAAAGGGGACAGGCCAAGGAGTTGTGCATTCCGGCCGTGCGCGGGAGGCCTTGCTATGTCAGCACTGCAGCTCCACTCAGGCGCTCAAGCAGTCAGTCAGTCATTCAGGCAGGCAGCAGCATTGCCAGGTTTTGCAAGAGAAACAAGTGGCTATGAAGGTCTAGGTCTATGAAAACAAGCCCAAAAGAAGCAACTAGGCTAGGCTTTTGCACTTTACATCGTCTATTTTCGAAAGATATTGAATAAAAAGTTTAATATTTTAAAAGAATATATATATATATATATATATATATATATAATAAATAAACACAACCCGCAACTACCCATATTTACAAGCGACTGTATGAAAAAACAAGACCAATAATAATAATAAGCAAACATGGCAACAATGACAGGCAGCGCAGGCAGCGCAGGGGTCTGGTGGCTGTTACATAACAGTGAGAGGAGGGGAGGGGGCGGTGCAGCGACAGGGGGATGGGAATGGATGGGAAGGGAGGAGGAGGAGGAGGAGGAGGAGGGGATGGGAGGAGAGTGGGGGAAGGGACTGAGGCTATGCAGTCAGTGGTGCAATGTAAAAGCACATACCTACAGTACCTCACACGCACACACACGCAAAAGTGTATGCACTCGCAAGTCGCAACACACACGTGCAGTCACACACACACACAGGCACACACGTGCAGTCACACACACACACACACACACACACACACACACACACACACACACACACACACACACACACACACACACACACACACACACACACACACACGTATACTGTTTATATAGCCACACCTAGTATATAATACACACACGGAGACACATGCACGTGGTGCAGAGCTGCTGTTAAGCAGTGTATATGTACAGTATAGATCAGAGACACAGTGTTGTGTAACAGCAGAGGCAGAGTGAACGCTGTGTCTCCTCCAGCGTGGTTCCACTGATAATGAGACGCTTGGTTTCTGTGTTTCACCTTCGTCTAAACCCCATACGTTGTTGAGCCGAGGAGTCCCTCAGGGCTCTATACTAAGTCATTGCTCCAAATTAAGAGCCTTCAAGCTCGAGACGACCCAGTGTTTGGGAACCAGTGCCCTAGAGCCGTGGTCCCCCAACGTTTTAGCTCACGACCCAAAAAAGAAAAGTTTGCCCGGGACCCAAACTGGTGAAAATAGCAGATCTACAAGCTCACAATGCGGCGCAAGCTATTTTCACTGTTTCTTAAACATTTGTTTTCTAATTGATGGAATTTCTTTGATTTTTCTTTGATTTCTTCATGAAATTACTAAAAATTTCATTCAATTCAGTTTTTAATTCATGAAAGGTTTTGCTTTTTTTGTGAATGTTTTTTGAAAATATTTTGAAATCATAATAATTAAAAACTAAATGTAGGAAACAAAATACTAAAGGGACCCATACAAATGTGTCCCCAAACCAGTGTTTGGGGACCAGTACACTAGAGAACTGCCATGGGCAATTGGGCATAAGGCCTATGTAGAAACAAACGTAGTTTACTTAGGTAGTTTCTTTCTGCTACCTCAGTCAACATCCTTCATGAACAGTGTGAGCTCACAGTGACACACTCTTGCCTCAGCTAGAGACAACTGTAGCTTGCACTTGAGCCTTCATGACATTTAGTGACCTTGGGGACTGTTGCAGAGGACACTGGGCAGTAGCAATTACATTTAACGAGAATCTATTTCTGCTTACGAATGGTCACGGTTGTCACTGATTCTCCTTGATCCTGCAGGTCAAGGAGGTCAAGGTGAAACTGCAGACTTTCTGTTTCTGGAAAGTTTGCATACTATAATGGAGGCTATTGTTAATGTTAATACGCTAATAACATTTAAATTAAATGTTTTACTTGCCTGCCTAACAATGATGTCACTAGTAAGAACTGTCCACAGCCCTCCTATGACACACAGTGAGGGCCAAATACATGAAGATACGGATAAAAATGGGTGAAGTGGTCCTTTAACTGCAGGTGGTTTTAAGTGCCGGTTTTTAGGAACATCCTAGTTGTATTTTTCCACCAAATCTGCTGGACTGGAGCTGGCAGGCATACACGTCTCACCAGCTCAACTAAGGAAAAAGTGTCTCTCATGTCTGAAATGGTTGGCTGACTTTTCCCCCTCATGCTATGAGTGATGCAGCTCAAGACAGCTAAAAGCAGTCACCTGTGCAAAGGAGATAATCTGGTAAACAACATTATTCCACAACAACGAACAAGGAAGTTCAAGGGGAGAATTCGCATAGTCCCGAATCCACAATAGCAGGAAGCCATGGCAATGAGGAGGCAAAATATAGTTGCGAGAGCTGCAATAAGTCAACCTTTACTGCAGAATCAGATATAGTTCTCTGACAACAACAGGGAATTTCATCCTGCTGCGGTGAAAACGTTACAGTGGCCCGGAAGAGTTTGCTGCTCAGATAAGACGTCTATGTGACCACAGGAGAGAAAAACAACACTATTACCACTACTGTTGGAGTCTGTGTTTTGCACAAGTAGCGGCTGTGCAAAGTTGTAAGCCGAGTGGAGTCACTATTAGTCTTTTCTGATGTCGTCAGATGCAGAAAGGCAAGCGACCATTCCAATTTACTTGGGTCGTTAAAAAGCATCTAAAAGCATCAGTTGTTTTTATTATAATAATAATACTAATATGCCACTACTATTAATACTACTAATAATAAACTCCTGGTACAACTACTACAACAGCATCCTACCAATAATAACAACAAAAACAGCAATGCCAATGTTTTAACGACTTGACGGACTAGAATTGACCCCCACTAACCCTGCGTTAAGTAAAAAGACAGCCGGCACACAGTAAGAATCATCAATGGCTGCAGACTGGCTGCAGATCCTCTCCATGGATTAGTTCAAATGACCAAAGCCAGAGAGAGTGACAGCTAGTGAAGGTCTCAATGCGCTCCCTGATCCCAGTGGGGGCTTACGTAATGTGACAGTCCAGCCAACACATGAGCCATCTGGGATCGCTAGGGATTACATAAATAGAGACCGGTCCAGCGGAAAGAGATACACAGTAAGGATTTCTTTCTTCATGCCAACCACCCCCAAATTGATATATATTTGGCCGCGAACCGCCATCTGAAAATGTTTTGTGCCAGGGAGGGACCCCCAGAAGAGAAGATGTTAAAAAAATCATACACTTTCAAGATGTTTCGAAAATGTTAGCAGACGTGCAGCATGGCACGAAGTGACGCGATGTGAGCTTGTATATCTGTTATTGTTGAATAGCCAACGTATGAAATATGGATAAAGTGGTTAAAATGATTGTGACGCTATATTACATTTTGCTGTGGACACCACTGGTATAGAACCCCAGCAGTGAAAGGTGGAGGAATACAGAGAAGTTGAGAGAAGGCGAGAAGAGGAGAGAGAGAGAGAGAGAGAGAGAGAGAGAGAGAGAGAGAGAGAGAGAGAGAGAGAGAGAGAGATCCATAGATTTATCAGGCTTTGTTCAGACCGCAGATTTCGTTATTAAGTGATCAGATCATAATTATTTGTGGGTTAAATTTCAGACATCGTCAACCTATCTGTATTGGTTGACAATGAAATGATGTAGGTGTGAGTAATGATTGAGTGTCACTCGCCGAAAATAGCTAGATCTACAAGCTCACAGCGCATTCCGATGAATTGTGTTGTGAGCTTGTAGAACGACAATTTGTGTTGAGTAACACCATTGTATGACTGTATGACTAAGTATTAAAAAAAGTGTCCAGATCTGATTCCAATCTGGACACAGAAAAAATAGGATTTGGACTGCCAGTCTGATATGTACGTGCACGGACAGACAGAGAGCAGATCAGTGTGGAGGAAATGGATCCCATCTTGTGATCAAAGTAGCATCTGTTGATACAGCGCAGAATAAAGTGTATACAGGAGAATAAACAGCCAACAGCTGTTACGCAGGAAATAAATAGAAATGGGATTCTATAACTTGTGGATCTTATGTTGAAAATACCCCAGCTTCCATCTGCGATCCCTGCAACACTGTTGTGCAAAGTTGCAAACCAGCATTCCCACAGGGGACAATCAAGTTTGGAACTTAAATTGTTTTAAAGTTATAATCTCTTGAGTTTAGGTTACTGAGTTCCTTTGCAAGGATTGGAGCAAATGATCCATTCTAGGAAGTTAACCAGTTGGCAGTGGCAGTCGGGAGTCGCAGATAACATGGAGGGATCCTCCTTGTGCGGTGGGGAGTATGTATAAAGTACGATTAGGGGACGGGGAGAGCGATAAAGATGGAGAGGTCAAGAGAGCAGTTCAAAGACTCGAGAGTCGAGACCATCAAAAGTTGTCCAAGATAAAGAAAAGGATCTTTGTGACACGGCGTCTGTTGGGAGTCGGTGCGGCCTGACCTTGTACAACGCAATGCCCAGCAAGTGGCACATTACATGTAAAGGCTGATTTATACTTAGTTACACATGTAAAGGCTGATTTATACTTAGTTACACATGTAAAGGCTGATTTAACTTAGTTACGCACCAACAATCTAAAAGCTGTAGTGTGTTGCAGCGTGACGCGTCGTGAGCTTATAGAGCAGCTATTTTTGGTGTGCGACCCGATGAGTAAACAAGTATAAATCAGGCTAAAGGAATACCCCTCCCATCCCATGCCCAAATCACTGTGGGAAAACTGTGGAGGAGACGATCTCACAGGAGAGTTGCAGTATGCTGTGGGATCGGCAAGGACAAAAAGGACAGACAAAATATAGATAACATTCGTTGTGCCAAGACTCCCCGTTCCTCAGCCAAGGCCACGTGATAATGAACCGCACGCTGACATGCGTCACGCAAACACCTGCACGGCCGACCCTTCCCAGAATGGCTTGGAGTTTACCTGGGCAGCCGATAAAGGTTTCACGTCCATGCCGTCGATACTGAACACTGAAAAGGGATGCATGACCCCCCCCGGTAGGTACACACAGCGAATGACAACCTCGCTGCAAAAAATACATATGCACCTAAAGTAGCACACGCAAGCAAGCATTAGTGCCGTCTATTTTGCACACAACTTATTTCACAGCATTTGGCGTAAATGCTGCATGGTCCCCTGGTCTACTGTGATGAGCTGCAACCAGAGTCACATATAGAGTAGTAGCAACGTATTCTATTTTAAACCACTCTAATGCAAACAGCACTGTAGCGGCCGTGTGAACGTGTGGTCCGTGAAGGGAAACTAGAGCATGGGGAGAGCTGTGATTAGGGGAATCACAATTATGACATAATCGGCTAATGGCAATTATTTGAGATAAGCGCAATTATTTTGTCATAATCGTTATAATGGTTTCCATGTTGAAAGATGTTCATACATGTAGAAATAGCAGATCTACAAGCTTACAATGCGTCACGTGTTGTAAGCTTGTAGGTCAGCTATGTCCGCTATTTTTAAAGTATAACATTTATAAACATGCCAGTAATTTCAGTTATTTTCCATATCTGCCCTGTGCAATGTTTTTATTACGAAGCCTAAAAGGCAAACAGAAATGTAATTTCTATTCACAATGTTCCAATTTCCAATGCCAAAAAACACAATTGAATCATCAATCGCAATTATTTGTGTGACAATTCAATCGTCAACTTAAATGTGTTATACTGACGGGCCGTGACTGCTCACCAGGTCCCTGTGGAGCACCCAGTTGGCATGGAGGTAATGGATACCATCCAGAATCTGATACAGCAGAGACTTCACCATCCCTCTGGGTAGCTGCATGGGTTTCTTGTTGGCCTTTGAGGCACGGTGGAACTTGATGATGTGCTGCGGGGGGAAGAGAAGAGAGACCGTGAGGGCGTGCATGACACATTGGTTAATGCCCTGGAGCTAAGCATATCGTTGCTGTCGGGAAACCTCCATGTTTCAACTTTTAATGTTTCTGTCATTTAATTCCATAGGATGGCATAGCTTATAGGTCTTCTATTTTCGCTATTTTTGGAAGTGAATTGATTGATTCTGTGTGTATAAATAAAAGCCTGTGACTAAATATTAATAACTGCATTGGAGCCATTGGAAAGCAGGTTATTTTTTTTCCATTTGCTGAAAAGTATTTTTGCTGGTTTTGGAATTTTGGGGGGCTGCGTTGATGATGATTATTTTATTGTGATTTCTAAATTCTTTGATGAATATCGTCATTGAGATATCCTACATTAAAATTAACTTAAGTCCTGAGAAAAGAAAATGAGAATGTCAATGCTGAAGTTCATGTCAGTTTGAATGTGAAAGGTCTCGTTTTAACAGAATTATCTGCACTAGAGGTTTGCATTATATAAGGCACATGGCCACATATGGGCATTTAGCGGTCGGATCTGTGGCTCAGTCGGATAACTTGATCTCCATATATGCCTATAGTGGGCGTGTCCGGTTTGATTATGGTTATGTCTGAGTCATAGTGACATGCCTAAATATGGACGTATTGGGTCTGTACGTGGTTATGTCTGAGTCATAGTGACATGCCTAAATATGGACGTATTGGGTCTGTACGTGGTTATGTCTGAGTCATAGTGACATGCCTAAATGTGGACGTATTGGGTCTGTACGTGGTTATGTCTGAGTCATAGTGACATGCCTAAATATGGACGTATTGGGTCTGTACGTGGTTATGTCTGAGTCATAGTGACATGCCTAAATATGGACGTATTGGGTCTGTACGTGGTTATGTCTGAGTCATAGTGACATGCCTAAATATGGACGTATTGGGTCTGTACGTGGTTATGTCTGAGTCATAGTGACATGCCTAAATATGGACGTATTGGGTCTGTACGTGGTGATGTCTGAGTCATAGTGACATGCCTAAATATGGACGTATTGGGTCTGTACGTGGTTATGTCTGAGTCATAGTGACATGCCTAAATGTGGACGTATTGGGTCTGTACGTGGTTATGTCTGAGTCATAGTGACATGCCTAAATATGGACGTATTGGGTCTGTACGTGGTTATGTCTGAGTCATAGTGACATGCCTAAATATGGACGTATTGGGTCTGTACGTGGTTATGTCTGAGTCATAGTGACATGCCTAAATATGGACGTATTGGGTCTGTACGTGGTTATGTCTGAGTCATAGTGACATGCCTAAATATGGACGTATTGGGTCTGTACGTGGTGATGTCTGAGTCATAGTGACATGCCTAAATATGGACGTATTGGGTCTGTACGTGGTTATGTCTGAGTCATAGTGACATGCCTAAATGTGGACGTATTGGGTCTGTACGTGGTTATGTCTGAGTCATAGTGACATGCCTAAATATGGACGTATTGGGTCTGTACGTGGTTATGTCTGAGTCATAGTGACATGCCTAAATGTGGACGTATTGGGTCTGTACGTGGTGATGTCTGAGTCATAGTGACATGCCTAAATATGGACGTATTGGGTCTGTACGTGGTTATGTCTGAGTCATAGTGACATGCCTAAATATGGACGTATTGGGTCTGTACGTGGTTATGTCTGAGTCATAGTGACATGCCTAAATATGGACGTATTGGGTCTGTACGTGGTTATGTCTGAGTCATAGTGACATGCCTAAATATGGACGTATTGGGTCTGTACGTGGTTATGTCTGAGTCATAGTGACATGCCTAAATATGGACGTATTGGGTCTGTACGTGGTGATGTCTGAGTCATAGTGACATGCCTAAATATGGACGTATTGGGTCTGTACGTGGTGATGTCTGAGTCATAGTGACATGCCTAAATGTGGACGTATTGGGTCTGTACGTGGTGATGTCTGAGTCATAGTGACATGCCTAAATATGGACGTATTGGGTCTGTACGTGGTGATGTCTGAGTCATAGTGACATGCCTAAATATGGACGTATTGGGTCTGTACGTGGTTATGTCTGAGTCATAGTGACATGCCTAAATATGGACGTATTGGGTCTGTACGTGGTGATGTCTGAGTCATAGTGACATGCCTAAATATGGACGTATTGGGTCTGTACGTGGTTATGTCTGAGTCATAGTGACATGCCTAAATATGGACGTATTGGGTCTGTACGTGGTTATGTCTGAGTCATAGTGACATGCCTAAATATGGACGTATTGGGTCTGTACGTGGTTATGTCTGAGTCATAGTGACATGCCTAAATATGGACGTATTGGGTCTGTACGTGGTGATGTCTGAGTCATAGTGACATGCCTAAATATGGACGTATTGGGTCTGTACGTGGTTATGTCTGAGTCATAGTGACATGCCTAAATGTGGACGTATTGGGTCTGTACGTGGTGATGTCTGAGTCATAGTGACATGCCTAAATATGGACGTATTGGGTCTGTACGTGGTTATGTCTGAGTCATAGTGACATGCCTAAATATGGACGTATTGGGTCTGTACGTGGTTATGTCTGAGTCATAGTGACATGCCTAAATATGGACGTATTGGGTCTGTACGTGGTTATGTCTGAGTCATAGTGACATGCCTAAATATGGACGTATTGGGTCTGTACGTGGTTATGTCTGAGTCATAGTGACATGCCTAAATGTGGACGTATTGGGTCTGTACGTGGTGATGTCTGAGTCATAGTGACATGCCTAAATATGGACGTATTGGGTCTGTACGTGGTTATGTCTGAGTCATAGTGACATGCCTAAATATGGACGTATTGGGTCTGTACGTGGTTATGTCTGAGTCATAGTGACATGCCTAAATATGGACGTATTGGGTCTGTACGTGGTGATGTCTGAGTCATAGTGACATGCCTAAATATGGACGTATTGGGTCTGTACGTGGTGATGTCTGAGTCATAGTGACATGCCTAAATATGGACGTATTGGGTCTGTACGTGGTGATGTCTGAGTCAGAGTGACGTGGCATGCCGGTCAGCCAGTCCATTTGAATATACCAAGGGAGACGACTCGAGGTATCAATCATGTGATAGCAATTCAATCAGTCTTTTTTAAATTTTGTTTTGCTTTTAATTCTCAATTCGAAAATATTTCTACCTTTATTTAGTTGGTGTATCTGGAGGACAGTTAAAAATAATATTTTAAGGACCATTACTGTGCCTACGTCAGTGTTTTCTTTAATGATCTAATGATTGAATTCAGGCATTAGACATTTCTATGGCCTTTGAGTCTGTTTGCAATGCTTGGCCATGGGGCTAGTGTTCATTTCCTGTGCAAATGGCATATTTGTGCTCAGCCAGACCTTTTCAGTGTTCTTTTTGCTCTCCCCACATGAACATACGTACAGTAGCCCCACGGGCATTGTATTGTACATGGTATACTACATAATTTATAGTACAGCTACCACTTAAACCCTATAGATGTTGTTGACCAGGGTCCCCCGAGCATCTATACTTGGTCCCCTGCTTCTTTCCACTACACCAAATCTACACCAAAAATAGCTGATCTTCAAACTCACACTGCATTGTGTTGCGATGAGCACATGTATGCTTATTTTAACCAAATGTTGGCCTATTATGTCACGCCCAGAATGGGGATGATTGTGGTTAATAAATACGTTTATTAGACAGATTGGATGAATGCTTCATTCTGATTGGTCAATCACTGAATTCAGCGGTGTGTTATTTCTGAATAATGACCGATAAACTCGATGACAGACCGCTGTCTAATCAAAGGCTCAGAGCACCCGCTGCGACTGTGGCTCAGGAGGTAGAGCATGTCATCCAATGATCCTTGGGTTGGCGGTTAGAAATCCCGGCTCTTACTGTCCACATATCGAAGTGTCCTTGGGCAAGACACTGAACCCTACATTACCTGGCAATGAGTTGGTCTGTGTGAGCTTGCCACCATTGGTGTGTGAATGTGGGAAGTGAGGACGCTGGCGTTGACTTTTTGCCACTTCACCTCCCAATGTATGAATGAATAAACCATTGTAAAGTGCTTTCACCACTCGGAAAAGCGCTATAAAAATGCAATTCATCATCATTCATCATTGATTTGATGCTGTATCCAACACGGCAGCCATGTAAACAAACGCTCAATGTCATTTACATGTCATGTTACTTTTGGGTAAATGTATTCATTTTTAAGTAGCCTTGTAATAAGAGGGACTCCCTTTCTATGGTTTTCCAATCATTGTTAATGATTTGCTTTGTTTAATTTGCTCTGGTGTAGTGTCACAAAAAGCTGCTAAACCACTGAGCTAACTCCTATTTTTCTATGATTGATTGCCTGACAGCTGACACCAGCCTTGATCTATGAGCTGTCATTACTCATTAGTTTTGTATATGCCCTGAGGATTCGAGGAATCTATGAATTCAAATGTGTAGACACTCAGCCCATTTATTTATTAAAGGCCTTTTTATTTTTGCAAAGCTGTATGCGTATTTATTGGGTTATGACTTATTGATCACAAAGCTAAGTACAACTTAAGTTTAATATAAACCACGATATGCTTTGGAAAATGGTTGGCTGTAATGTCAATCATACTGCTAGATGTACTTTATAGGCTAAACATGCCAAACCACCAGGTTCTTCTTGACCTTGGTCTGCTCCTTTTTCCCCTTCTACACCAGATCTCTTCAACGACACGAAAATAGCCAATCTACAAGCTTGTAGATCGGCTATATTTTGCGAAATGTTGGCCCACCAGCAGGGACTCAAGGGTTCATATGGTAGACATTTGAAGGCAGTACATAAATAGGTCACACTGGGCACACTCAGAGACTCACCCACAGGTCATGTTCAGCATAGTCGAAGAGGAGCCAGACTTTTCTATCGCTGTGGGACAGGAACACTTTCTGCAGGGCGATTACATTTGGGTGCTTCAGTTCTCGTAACAGCTAGAACACACAACAGGGAGATAATTTGATGAGTATTACATAAATACAGATACTGTACAATGCAGCTGTGCACTGTGTGGCCTGAATGTGGCCATGAATGCTTAGTATGAATGAATGACTGACAACAGCACCATATTCTAGACCTAGAGTATTTATTCTACACCATAAAATAGTACAGAAAGAAGAACTTCTTATAAATACGGTATTTATAGATGCCAACGTAAATAAAACAACTATATTATTCCTGGCAAGTCAGACTGAGTGTGAGATGACGCCGGTGAAGGCTGAACGCCGAAATGTGTACGTTGCTTTTAGCTGCCTATGTCAACTTAATACAGTACAGTACAAGTGGTTGCAGCTTGACGGCCATTTTCATGCGTGCTGTTACTGTATGTTCTATGAATTTAAAGAAACAATATTTCAATAAGCTGGAGTTCTTGTAAGTCGAGGAACCAATCAAAGCAAAATTATACAATTAGTCAGCTCATCCGTGGTGGACAAAGTACTCAACCCCAGTACTTGAGTCAGAGTATAGTTCAGTCACATTTTATTTGAGTTAAAATACTGCTTTTAGAAAATATGTATAAAGTATAAAAATTTATATGCTTTTAAAAATACTCAAATGTACAAATTACAAAGTACACTGAATTTTTCAAAATAATATCAATCTAATAGTAAAAATAGCAGATCTACAAGCTTGTAGATCTGCTATTTTCACTATATTTGAAATAGGGCTGGTTAATTCATAATAAAGTAAAGTACAGATACTCAAATGTACACAAACAAGAATAAGAATGTACGTAAGTGCAGTAAATGCCTAGTTATGTCCACCACTGCAGTTCATCCGCCACACACACACACACACACACACACACACACACACACACACACACACACACACACACACACACCCACACCCACACACACACACACACACACACACACACACACAGTCACACATTCACACACACAGTCACATAATCACCTTGAAGTTATCAGGATCCATTATGTAAGGTCCATGGCTCAGCTATTAAAGTGCTGTTTGCAGTGAAACGTAATGTAACTCTGCTAATGGGTCGGTCGACCGACCGGCAGCAACACAGCTGTAAGTTGAGTGTCCGTGTATCTGTCTCATAGAAACATCTGGCCTACTTTGTGTATTTAAATTATAATATGAACAGCATGTTACTGCTGCACTATACTGACTCTGAAAGCGACGAAGTAAGTACATCTACTGTATACTAAAGAGTTGGAGAGACCCCTGTTACTTAACAAACATAACAATGATACTATGGGAATATAGAACTACATATTTGAACAAAAACTAAATACCACACCCCCTTTAAAACATTGTTCTTTATTCAGAAGATGTGTGACTACAGTGAATACAAAACAACTCTCCCCTTTACCAACTCGCCCGAGGGTAGAGCCGGCGGAACCGCGCGGCTTGGTATTCCTAAATTAATCTCAGTAAATTATGCTTAAACGGTTAAACCTACCTTATTCCTAACCTTAACCTCAGTAAAACTATGCCTAAACCTAACCCTATTCCTAAAATTAACCCCAGTAAAACTATGCCTAACCCTAAACTTATTCCTAACCTTCACCTCAGTAAAACTATGCCTAAACCTAACCCTATTCCTAAACTTAACCTCAGTAAAACTATGCCTAAACCTAACCCTATTCCTAAACTTAACCCCAGTAAAACTATGCCTAACCCTAAATTTATTCCTAACCTTAACCTCAGTAAAACTATGCCTAAACCTAACCCTATTCCTAAACTTAACCTCAGTAAAACTATGCCTAAACCTAACCCTATTCCTAAACTTAACCCCAGTAAAACTATGCCTAACCCTAAACTTATTTCTAACCTTATTCTCAGTTAAACAAAATAAAGAAGAACTGCCGTGCGAGCTGTCGGCGTGAGGTTGGCGGAAAAAAGCTGGGGCGAGATGGAATTGGGGCGACCGTACCTGTTACCACTACAGTAATGGCAGTGCAATGCCAGGTGAGATATACATATACTAATGGAGAAGAGTTGCAGGCTACAGTACAATATGGAAGGTTTCTGCACAGGCAAGCATTACACACACATTCAACTAAAATGTTTCTCTCTGCCCAGCCACATCGGTCTGCCAAAAATTGCCACCCTACAAGCTCACAACATGCCGCATTGCGACACATTGTGAGCTTGTAGATCTGCTATACTTTTTTTTTATACATTTCTTTGTTGATTTTTTTGTAGATCTCATCTCAGCACTCAGCCAGTGGTCACTGTATGTCATTTGCCGAACCATCTGTACCAGACAATCTATAATCAATTGTGCCCTTTAGGAAAGTTCTGTGTTTGCGTGTTTGTATGTGTTTGTGTGTGGGGCAGTGGAGTGAACACAAGACAGAGTTGAAACAGGTTCCAATCCGGTAAATTAATTATTTATCCTTACAGGCTAATGTGATTACGGTGTGTGAGCTGACCTGGAATCTGTTGGAAAAACACTTACTGTATGGCCATTGTAGTGGTATTATGGTTTCGATGGTTGTTTTGGGTGTCCGGTGCTGGTTGCAGTCTGTGGAAACACACCTAGTGGTGCAGGGTTATTTGGCTCCATTAGCACCTTGAATCCTGTGCTGTCTCACTCTTAAGGCCTTTACACTAGGAGTGCAACAGATGCAACTCCTCCCAACCGTTTGGTTGCAAGGACCCATTGGTGTGGGTAGCGGAGGTGTTTGAAGGCAGTTTAGGCGGTGGCATAAGATAGCCAATTTAACAGGGGAACGCCTCTTACACAATACTAAATACCCAAATGAAGGAAAAAGTGCCCCTGATGCCCAGAGTCTACAACGCTCCAAAGTCAGGATGGAATCTGGAACAAAGCTCTGGCATCGTTTGGCTCTAATTCTGATTCTATTTCTTGTGACCTACTCTAGCTACAGTATAAGTCACATTGAAGTGAAACGTGTAACCGTAGAGGTGAGGACAAGACAGAGAGGTTGTAATTTCAGACCATCATCGACATGGACGCTGAGTGACGCGGAAGGTCTTGGTCATGCCATGGAATTGTCTTCCACTTCCTCGCGCACACACACACACACACACACACACACACACACACACACACACACACACACACACACACACACACACACACACACACACACACACACACACGTCACACACGTCACACACACACACACACACACACACACACGCACACACACACACACACACACACACACACACACACACACACACACACACACACACACACACACACACAGGCTGTGTGTCCCAGGTTAAATGAACGTCCAGCGATTACATGGCCAGAATAAAAGCCAAAACTACTGTGGCGCACTGTCAGACTACCATTGTGTAGTGTCTGAGAACTGTCTGAAGTTTACTGTGGCCATCACTCTTTGTTAATAGAACTACCGAGTTGATGAAAGAAGGACATTTGACAATTTTGGCTTAACTCAGGGGGCTGAGGCTTTTGGACCATGGCTTGGAAAAAGAACGTGGAGACCACTACCTTGAGTAGTGCCAAGCCAGATGCACCCCCTTCTCCAGCCACTCACCCACTAGGCAGACACACTGTCCTTTTCTGCAGTAGAGTGGAGCTGTAAAAACATTTCTCTGTGATTATTATAATAAAAGAATCGAGAGGCAGATTTTATTTTTCAATATTTATCTTACTATATCAATGAATCAACCCAATTGATTTTTTTGAATTGACGTACAATTAATCTGATTAACCACTGATTGCCATACAACAGTATCATGCACAAGTAGTAAAAAATAGCCAATCTACTGTATAAGCTCACAATGGTTGCATCGCAACAGACCCCTGGGGGACCCCAGTGAACAAACTAAATAGGGTTTAAGTGCTTAAGCATGAACATTTTATATAGTCCCATGTCTACTCTGTTAGGTACCGGTTAGCTGCAGAGAAGCAGGATAGTCTCTCCATCACAACCACAAGCACGCATGTATGCACACACTCTCACACACGCACATAAAGCACATGTGCATGCACGAATGCACGCACGTACAATTACCTCTCTAACTTCTTGTGCTTCAAGTACCATGTTTTATTTTTATTATTTTTATTACATACCCAAAATAAGGAAGCCAAATTGGCACAATCATCTCATGAATTGATTTTTATTTAAATTAATATATATTATGTATATAAATTATATACATAATGTGTGTGTGTGTGTGTGTGTGTGTGTTTGTGTGTATATATATATATATATATATATATATATATATACAGTATATACACATATAAGCCCTTAGTGCAGCACTGGTCTAACGCAGTCCTACTACGTACAAAGAGAGGAATAATACAGTGATTGTATGAAGCCTGTTTGATTTGGCCTTTAGTTGGGGGAAATGAGGAAGGCGGTTGCTGAGGTTAGTTTTTAATCACAACCTTAATCCGTGGGCTATAGTGGGACATTGTGCAAATGAGCCCTGGGCTTAGCGGGCAGACCTCCAGTTCTGCGGCACCATGCTTGACGCCCACCGGTCCAACGCTGGCCTGGTCACTCATATAACAACTAACCCAGTTTGACAGTGATTGTTGCCTCCGGAGTTAAGTGACGCCAGTGAGGGGGGATAAGATCAACTGTTTTTTAAGTAAAGCACTCAGGACTTTAGACCGGTAGAGGTACTATATACAAGATATGAATTTTTGGTGGAAAGAAAATGGTGCCTGTTGTAGCTAACCGTACGGTGAACACAGTGCTCTGAACTTGTATCAGCTTATTTACCTTTGGAGGAGAGCGCTGGAGAGCTGGCTTAAAACTTTGACTGAGTGACTACACAGTACACGCCGATGCCATTTAATAATGTGGACTTGGAAAAATATATAAAATATATAATTAGCCATAGTGACTGTCAGTCTGACCGACCGTTATGTGAACTATAGAATATGCATACAAGCGCAAGCTGCGCAATACATCCATTTGAGAATGGCCGTAGAATGTGCTCAAAGTCACGGTAAAACAATAATGATGAATTACACACCTAACGTGGGAAATGGTCGGAAATCTCGGTACGCTCAAAATATGAACGTGAGTGTGAGTGTGAGCTGTGACATGAACCAACAACAGAAAAACCCCTAGCCCAATACACACTCGGCAAGATATCACGTTTTACAATGGGACTCTCTTAAAAGTTAGCAAAACGCGTATTATAATCATCTCTTATTTATAGTGTAATATGGAAGCCAATCACTCTGTGTATAGCATCAAAAGATTGTCTTTATGATGCTCCGTTTGCCATCAAAAGATAGCCATCACCACCACTGTAGTGGTCTAGTCTGCTACATTTAGAAGAGCAGTTAGATTGCATGTAAACATGTTTACATGACTCTTGACTAGGTCACTTGAAAGTGGGAGATCACCACAGACAAACTTCACAGCCATGATCAGATACCCATAATCCTCCCTTAAGCCATAGCATTCCGTCCCCCCCGGAGAAATTTTTCCACACACAGGACTTGTGACTCAGCTTTATGCACAGGTCATTCGCATGGCTTCTTGAAGGCCGAATCAGTGATACAAATGTAAACAAGTACCAAAAACAATAAAATGAAGCAGTGTTGGTATTATTATGTGAAGGGAAAAAAAATAAAATAAAAAAAGAGTCAACTCAAGACGACGGTGAAAAGAAAGCCTGGTTTCAGAGGCTACTCGGTCACAGGAAGAGTAACACCAAGGATTCGTCGGTGATGTCACTGACTGGTTTATAAACAGCTTCAAGTCCAACAGTGACATCACTGTCCACCCCTTGGTAATTTTACCACAGCCTTGTTTCAACGTGTGTTACTTTGTTCATGCTGCTTGCTGCCTGACAACAAAGCTCAGCTGTAGCCTATTTTGTCACGTTCCGGTCCAATCCTCATCTATCTATGCTTTCTCTCTGCTTTCATTAGAATGATTAGATAGCTACTTGACCACCACACAAGCCGGTTTGATGTACTTCTCCCATGAGATGGTGTACCGGTATATTAAACTTCAAGCATAAATAATGCAAAGTGTCGCTGATTCTGTTTGCCTCAACCATATTACTGGTTGACATGTTTTTAAAAGTTATTTATTAGGTATAGGTGATTGACATACTGTAGCACTTGGCTCATCTTCTTTGTACGTTTGTTCTTTCTTAAAGATCAGAACCACACAAAAGCCTTTGGTGTGCATACTGTTCCTGCTGTAGCTCTTAGGAGTATAACTGTACCTTGAGGCTGTAATAGGTTTGTTTAGTGTTTACATTGGTAAAATGCTTGTAAACATTGAAATAATTACTGTAAACATATGTATCGTAACTGCTGTGCTGCTTTTGGGGACTACATGCCCCCCCCCCCTTATTTTATAGACCTATATTTTAATTTGTGATTGTGTAGTTGCAAATAGCATATTTCATCTATAAATTAAACTCTTTAAGAATGCACATGAATATATAACCCTAATTTACACAATAATGTTAAATGTGAGCCTTTAACACACGTGACACAGGAGTAGGGCACAATGGAATTCTCTTAAGCTCACTTTGGGGCGACTTTGGCCCTTTGACATTCTCTCCTGCTACACGCTACAGTAATCAATGGGATTATCTAAAAGAAATCAATCGATAGTTGCAGCCCTCCTTTAATAACAAACATTCAAGCTTAGTTTAGGTTGGTTTTGCAACTGAATAGAGCAGGGGTTTTCAACAGGTGGTCCGTGGACCACTGGTGGTCCTTTAAGTATTGCATGTGCCTGACCATTTAGAAATGTAGGATTTGTTGATTTAAAAAAATGTCATTCCACTAATTGAGAAACGGTGAACTGAATGACCCGGTGACCTATGATGACCGTCCATGTAGTCATTTACTGACAAATTGGAGGTCAAGAAATGCAACAGAATGGTTGGAAGTGCAGTGGATTGTCTGGTTGAGTAATTATTATTAGGAAATTATTAGTAGTCAGTGGACAATTGGTTTCAGAAACAGTGGGATGGGATCATTGGGATGCATAGCAAGTGTTACAAAAGCATTAATCTTAGCCCATATCCCGACCCAACGCAACAGTGGTCCCCAGGTTGATTCTATGTCAGGGTGGTGGTCCCTGGTTCACAATCAGTTGAAAACCCCTGGAATAGAGTTTTGACCCCAAGAAAAAACTAAAATAATGTACTGGTGACATATGCAAATCTGCTGCATTATACTTTAAGTTACAGTGAGTACAAGAATACTGACAACAGCAGGAATGAAACAGACCAGGCTGTTTGTCCCCGTTTTGAGGGAAAGCACTGCATTTGGAGAGGTTCCAGATATTCACAGCTAAGCAAGGCTCTGGCCAGAAACCTGCCAGTCCACCTTCTAAAGAGGCCGCTCAAGATCCAAATCTCCCTTTCGGATCACTGAGCATCACATGGCATTTGTGGGACAAGTTCCTGGAATGTAACCTCAAAGTACCACACCAGTGTCAATAAACGTAATTTTACATTCACAGGTTCAGCCATATCTCATAAATAAACATAGACCATTTTCCAGTGAATGGTTTTGCACGTTTACATTGTCTAGAAACTCGATAAATATTTACCAAACTTGGGACATCCGGGGGTGACACAGGGGTACAGTTCCTGCCCACGACCATGTAGACTGGGGTTTGAATACTTCATAGTGCCTCCGGGGCTCCGGCTTGTCCGGGGGCTCCCTTGAACACCACTAGCCGCGTTCACGTGCCAGAGGTCAAAGGGCAGAGGTTTCCAACCACCACTGGTACCACTAGTGGTACTTGAGCCCCCCTCTGGTGGTACTGATAGTCGCCCAAAAAAAGAAGAAGAAAGACAAAAGTGGAATGGAATATTTAAATTAATACAGGTAGTTCTTCTGACCAAGCAATTGGTTGAAATAGGCTCTCCAGCCATGCTGAAATGAGCATGACAGCACACCTAGCCGTTAATAGAAGATTTGAGGACGGATTAATAGAAATATTATCAGTTGTGCTGATTAGACAGTTTCATCAGAGCGGCAGCGAAATTGGCTTAGGAATGGAACAAAAACAAAACAATTGAAAGAATAAATTACATTTTCCTCCTGTGTTAATAGCTGAATAGGATGGGGCAGGTCTACGCTCCTGCTCAGTTATTATAGTGGTACTTGGAGAGCCAGCCATTTTCTGTTGTGGTACTTGGTATAAAAAAGGTTGAAAACCCCTGGTCTAGGGGAGGGCAAACTACAGGTTGGTTGGGAGTGTCTGTTCAGCAGGAAGTGAAACTGGAAGAGATAGCGTGCGTTACGTTTTACGTAAACCCCAGGTTTAAAGGACAACGTTTAAAAGAGATCTCTTGATGATTGTTAGTTGAGAACTCTTAGAACTCAGGCTTAGAACTCAGGCTTAATCTGAAAACAGGCAAAAGTCTTTGTATGGGGTGTTAATTAACAATTCAGTCCACGTATCTGAAAACTATAGGGAATGGACTCCAGCTTTGGGTAGGCAATCAAATATCGTATTTGGGCTAATATCTCTCTAGGGGTTTGGGATGAAAAGGGTTTTGCATCTCACGCTGATAAACATACCGTACTACAGACTGACTTACAGAAAGGATCTACGGGAGCCAGAAAACCTACAAGAAAACGGCATTGAGCTTCTGCTACTGGCGGCTGACTAATGAGAGTTTAGTTTGGCTCTCCAAACTGAGGCAGAAACATATATTCACATTCGGTGTTGAACAGAGCTACAACCTAACTGTAACTGTACTTGTAGCGGGAACAGGTTGCAGAATCGCCTCTGGGATGGAGTGACTGAAAGGTCACATGTTCATTTCCCACACCAATCAAGGAGCAAGACCCTGTACATCCTTGCTGCTCCCACTGTGGGTCATTCCGCATAAGAGCATAATACCAAATGCATGTCAAATATGTGAGCATATTTTGTATATAAAAAAACAATATTAGATTTTTCAATGAATCTGAACAATAATCAATATTCTAAGAACATAATCGATAGTTGCAGCCCTATAGCAACAACAACTGAACAGAGGGTGGATCAATGCACGGCCCTCTGCCATGTTTGTGGGCTGCGGCCTGCAAGTAGTTAGAGAGAAACACTACAGCTCTGTCTGTGAGGAGATGCATGCCAAGCTCTTTTTTTTTCCTTTCTCTGCCTCCCCTCCCCAACACAGAGTGAACAAAGCTACAGCAATTGGCTAAGCAAGCAATCTGCACAGCGGCGACCATTTGCTGTTGTTCTGTGTCCAATAGTGCTGACAAGGCTAGAAGCCGTGTCTTTGGTATAGACCCTCTGCTTGGCCTGCAGTCGCTCCAAGGAGGATTAGTTCAGCGCAGGATCCAGCGGGGTGGATATGTGCTCGTGCGTCAGAGCAGAACCAGAATGCCACTGAGGGTCAAATAAAAACAACAACATATGAAGGCTGTAATGATGGATTGTAGTAATGTACCAGTACATAAACTATTATTCACTGCGCCATTGCTACAGGTGTAACTAACATCAACAATCGCTGTGTCTAGACTCTAGTGGCAGAGTGGATGCATCCGTTTGATTTTCTTAAGCTCTCTCTCTCTCTTTGTCGCGCACACACACACGCACGCAGCACGCGCACACACACACACACACACACACACACACACACACACACACACACACACACACACACACACACACACACACACACACACACACACACACACACACACACACACACACACACACACACACACACACACACACACACACACCTCTGCCATATAACTGACAGCTACAGCACATTTGTAATCATTCCATCCCTAGCAACCACGTGGGAGAGTGGCTGGGGCCAACACCCTCTGCAAACACAACCAGAATATGGTGATGTTTGCTCAGTGATCAAAGTGCTAAAGAAGAATTGCTGACGTGAGCCAGAAAACACAGAGCTGCATGTCTCTTGGAGGCAGAGGGAGAAGCCGCAACAGATGGAGTAATATTACTACAGCATCCATGTTAAAATGATCCATACAATGAGTTGTATCATTGGCTGCTCTTGGTGCAGAACAGCACTGGCCCAGCCATACAGTATGCAGCCTGGCGAAAGACTGTTTGGACTGCAATGTTAACTTAACATCCAACAAAATGTCAATGTCATGTATCGCTGCTAATCTTCCTGAAGAACTGGGAGATTAGCCTAACTGCATGTATGTATGTTGTACAACATTAAGCTACTTTTTGGTTACTTTTTAGTGTTGGTTAAAGTAGGATCAGTTTTGGCCACATTATTAGTGTAAATTGGACAATAAGCTGCAGCTACGGCTGCAGACAGGTCGGCATGGAACAAAGCTAAGGAAGTCTAAACATTAATAACATCCTGTGGACTTTATTTATGAAAACACATGATCTAATGAATAACTATTCTGTATTAATGGGAGCAGGAAAAACAAAGAGTAAATTGGCTAATTATGTTTAATTATTTAGGTCAGTTACTTTCCTGCATAAAAGCCATTGTTTGCGGTGAACCATAGGGGAAAACAAGACCCCTTTCAGGGGAATAATAAAATACAAAAAACAATGTCGAAGGTCGATTTCAAGCTCAATGGACGGGCCTGTCCTGTCCCTGGAGCTCACCTGTTCGCTTTACAAATAATTCATGCAGTACTAGCAAGGACATGCCGACCCATGAAAACAGACTAGTGCTGATTTTCACAGTAAATTTTGATTTCATTTTAGTCATAGTCTTTTGAGTTAAATGTAATTTAGTTTTAGTCATCTGAAATGTTTTGGTTTTAGTCTAGTTTAATCGACTAAATATCGTAAGGTTTTAGTTGACTAGATCTACAGTTGATTTTGGCTATTAAAATGTTAGGGAGGGACTAGTGGAGAAGAGATCCAGTAGAACTAAAAGATAAGTCATTTGGTTGTGCGCAGGTGTCACTCTCCGAAAATAGCCGATCTACAAGCTCACACTGTGTCACAGTCTACACATGGACGGGTGCATATATTTGGTCCGATATCTTTGCTCCATACTAACAGTCCGACATGCAATAGTCCGACACCCTACCACCAACCCTAACGTAACCCTAACCACACGCGGAAGCTACAGGTGGGTCTTAACCGGCCACGCATGTGTCTTCTAACCGGCAACGCATGTCGTAGCCACGGGTGAGTCTTAACCGGCCACGGATGTCAAACTATTGGTATGTCGGACTGTATGTTTTTACATTTTCTTTCCACTAGTTGAGAAACAGTGAACTGATTGACCGGGTGACTTATGATGACCGATGAATGCAACTGAAAAAGGGAGTTAAAATCTCAAGAGAGGGAAGAGCACCGGGTTGTCTGGTTGAGTCATTATTATTAGGAAAGTATTAGTAGTGCATGGACCATTGGTTGAAAAGCAATGGGATGTAGGCCTATTGTATACACATGGGATGCATAGCAAGTGATTCAAAAGCATATCTTATTATTAGCCCATATTCTAAATCAGGCCAGGCCAGGGTGGTGGTCCCTTATTCACAATCAGTTGAAAACCCCTGGTCGGTACAATGTACACCGTGTGCTGAGCTTTGCGCTCAGATAACGTTCTGTCGAACTAGCAAAACTGGAGGGAAACACTCCTCCTTCACACAACTGCGCCTTGCGTTCTGCACCGTGCGCCATAGAATCATCTAAAATAGGCCCATAAAAACAACAAAATCATATTTCTTGCATCTCAAATGCAATCTGAGAGGCCAAAACAGTCCCAGTGATGTAAATAGGTTTTCAATGTAATGAATGGATGCAGGGATGGTCTTTTAGATGAGTCCCAGGGACATTTGATGAGTCAAATGACGATTTTGATGATTTTTACAAATTGAAGCATTTAACGTCCATTTCATTTTATATGGTTATAATGTGGTTAAATTCATGTAGAAAACAGAAGAAGAAATGATAATTATAACTACAGCTAGAAAAATAAACTAGAATAAAAAACAGTACAGTAGTACAGTAGTGCATCCCGTGGATGCAGAGGTCGTTGTTTTATTACGTCCCTTAACTATAAACTGCGTTTTGGGATGCAAAATGCTTGCAAAATACTTGCTCAATGGAATCACAGACAGCAAGGTGGAATCTTTGGGTTATGTAATGTTACATAACATAACAGGTCAAGGTAGGCCAACATATTGTCATATTTGAGACACACACACACACACACACACACACACACACGTGCGTGCGTGGCCGTGGGTGAGTGCGTTTATGCATGCGTGTGTGTGTGTGTGTGTGTGTGTGTGTGTGTGTGTGAGAGTTTGGGATGTAGGGTGTAGGTGTCAGTTACAAGTTCAAGAGTCTTGTGGCCTGTGGTGGCTGGTGACTCACTAAGCCGGAGGGACTGGGTTCCTTCATGACTCCATGGTCCTTCTTCCTACACATTCCCAAAACATGGTTTTAAAATGTCAAGCTGAGTGTGTGCAGGCGTGGAGTTGGCAATCAATACCTGCTATCACTGACATGCTTTTTGCATCGCCACTAAACCTGACCTCACAGCTCACAAACAGCAGAAGCCAATAAGCAAACGAGCTAACTTTTTATTGCCCATCATGGAGGCTAAAGAGAGGGTTCAGAAGGGGTGAAAGCAGAATAAAGCCTTTTTGTGTGCTCAAATTATCATTTTAAAGTGACATTCCAACTGCCTATGGTTTAGTACAAGACACAATTTTCAACTAATTTGATAGTATAAATTAGTTTTAACCCCTTATATCCTAAATACTTTACTTTATTTACTTATAATTTTTATCCCGCAATTTTGCAACCCAGTTCTTTCACCCAGTGCCAATTATCGAATGTAATCCTGGGCGCTACACTTCCTCTGCCAACCTGGGGGGGGCAGCGGACTGGCCTCATGCCTCCTTCTATGCATGAGGAGTCCAAGCTGCTTCTTTTCACCTGACAGGGGGGAATTTCCCTGGCCGGACGTAGCGCGTGGAAGGAACACGTTATTCCGACCAGTTCCTTTCCCCTCCACCAGGCGCCCCGGCTGGCCAGGGGGAGGTAGTTTTAGAGACCAGGATTACTGTATGTTTTTGTGAAGGTACCTACCCTAGGGGACACGGGGAGAACATGCAAACTCCACACAGAAAGGCCCTTTCGCCTACCCCACCTCGGGTATGGGCACTGATGACGCGGAGGAGGGAACACGCCCCCAGCACCCACAGCGTCCCCAGCGAGAATCGAACCCAGGATATCCTAAATACTTTAACTCGGTAGACTGGGGTCCTCCAGAGGTCTATACATTTTCGTTCTACACCTAATCTCGCACTGTGACACGTTGTGAGCTTTTAGATAAGCTTTCGCTTTATGTAATTAGAGAATTGAGAATTATCACTGTACGTCGCTCACCTTTTACCTGCTTTTCACAGCCTGGGTCAAGGGTGGCCTGGGCCTCCCCCTCGACACTTTGAAAGGCTACACTAGTACTACACACCCAATTAAAATGCACGTCCCTGCATGACTGAGGCTCCCACCTCTCCCTCCCCACTCCATTTCCCAGAATGGAGGGGCCCACCTCCTGCAAGGGGGACATGTGAGGATGGCTTCACGACACGAGCATGGCTGCAATTACAGCCCTAATGTTATTTGCTACTGCGATACCATTATCAGTTTGGATTAGGATTCGGGAACAATGCCATTTTACCACAGCTTTAGTATCGGCAAGGCCAACTGGAAGCGAGAGGAAAATGACGAAGAAAATGAGCACCTGTCTTGCATCTCCGCTCTCTCTGCCCTCAATGCCGTGTCTCTCCACAGGACACAACAAAAATGTATATATATATTATTTTTCCATTTTTCTCACAATTTAGTTGTTACACCAATCACCCCCCTGTCGCTTCACCCTTAGTCGCTGTCATTGATTCCTACTGTTTGGTCAATGATTCTCAACCTGTGGGCCAGGGCCCACTGGTGGACCATGAGGAAATTGCAAGTGGACCCCTAAATAATGCTGTAATGCAGATGGGTGACGACAAGGTCCTGAAATGGTCCTGAAAAGGTTGGGAACCTCTGGTGTAGACAGCCATGTGGGCACATGTCTTTGGGACACAGTAGTGTGCTGCCTGCGTGATCGCTCAGTGTATAATTAGACCACTTCACTTCCCCACACATTGACTCAGTGAACAAACAAACAGCCCAAGAGTGTCTCTATTCCCAGCGGTGGACAAAGTATGTATATACACAAGTAAATAAATACTTCAAATTATGAAGTACATTTTCTTTTTTAATATCAAAACACATTGCTGTATTGAAATATAGAACATTTCCACGAAAGAAATGTAATTTGAGAAATGCTCAATACAGCAATGAATTGTTGCGGTGCGACACGTGATCTTGTATCGCTATATTCATTATATTTGAGATATAGCTTAAGTGGGTAATTGTACGTTTGGATGCCAAACATCCCTTCATCGAAATGTAGTGGTGGAGTCACTACTCAAATACTGTACTTTCAGTACTCAAATAAATGTACTAGTTACTGTCCAGCACGGCCTATTCCAATGCTCTGCCACAGAGCACACAGTACACACTCACCCTCTCTGACAGCCTCCGGACAGATTGTCATGGTCTGGGGGACTGATATGATTATTCTGAGAAGAAGGTTACTAAAGCCATGAGAGACAGAGAGACGTCTTATCTAATTTCCACTTCCATCGCTTGAGCTGAATTTCCAAATAGACCTACACAATACTAGTCATAGCACATCATTATCTGCCAAAGGGGAAACAGAAACACTGTTGATCTTCAGCAGCTTAAGAGATTACGTTCATCATCTCACTTACTCTAAACAACGAGAGATTCTTTGAGTTCAAGTGGGAGTTCTATAAGAGTAGATTTGATTGATTGATTAATTAATTGATTTATTTTATTTGGTGATATCACATGAAAAGCACTTTCCCGACAAAATCACAATAAAGCCCTAAAGGGTTATTTCCATCTCTTCACAAAAGAACAACTAAACAAGAACAAACAAAAAACATACAATACATCAGACAGATATACATAAATATATTTGTTTTGAGTCATCGATGTCAGAGTCAACATTTCCGTGGACAGTCTGGCCACACACTCCAAAGTACAACGAATGAATGATGGTGCAAACAGCATCACTAGCCTCCCAAAGTCTATCATTACTGAGGAGGGTTCACAAAAATACTATTTCACATGGCAGCACATCCGGGTACGGAACTCACTCGTCATCCATCAGATACTATAGCCATCAACAACAACAGCTTTCAGTCTCTTCTGTGAGTCACTGTCAGCCTGGGTTCTGCCAGGCAAGGGTGTGGGTGGGGGTGGGTTGGTGAGCGGGCCTGTAATATGACACCTATTGACATTCTGTCAGAGAGAGCGTAATACTGTATAGACACAGAAAAAAAGACCCCACAAATTCTCTGTGGTTGAGGTCAGTGATCAAGGACAAAGGAATAACACTGACATCCGTATATGTACCATTGAGGCACAGAAGAAGAGATAAAATGTCATTCTCATTTACAAACTTGAACACTGTGGTGAAAGGCATACAGTAGCATGCAGCTGTCGTGCACAGTGCACATATCCCTCATAGCACTTTTAGGTGTTTAAAATGTGCAGAAGCTTTTTGGATCCCAAAATATTTGGTATATACCAGTTGGCAGCTGCAGGAGCTGGGGTTACTCCACAGGTGTTTGGGTGATATGATGATCACAGAGTGTCAGGAAGAAGCCTCATGGCCCTGGTCCACTTTCTGACACGGTTTATGGCTCTCTTTATTATCATCTCTCTTATTGTATTTGTGCCAAATTATAAATACAACATGCCGTTGTCACACAGCATCACAGCAACAAATATATAAGTTAAGTTATATTTTGACCTGAGATCAGATTCTAAAAATGTCTTCTACATCCTGACAGTTTTCAGAAAAAGCTATGTTTCTGTCAACAGATGCAGGAGAAGACCAACAACGTGGCAGCCGTTTCGGCACAACTCGGACTCAACATCCACAAAGGCAAGACCAAGGTCCTCAAAATCAACACAGCTAACACCAACACAATAAAACTGGACGGCGAGGCATTGGATGAAGTTGAAGCCTTCACTTACCTAGGCAGTGTGATCGACACGCAGGGGGGCACAGATGCTGACGTTAGAGCCAGAATTGGTAAAGCCCGTGCATCATTCATCCTATTACGGAACATCTGGAGTTCCAAAGAACTGACTCCCAACACCAAAGTTAGGTTCTTCAACTCCAACATCAAAGCGGTCCTCCTATACGGAGCAGAAACATGGAGAACTACAGCTGCCACCATCAAGAAGGTGCAGGTCTTCATTAACAGCTGCCTGCGGAGGATCCTCCACATCCGATGGCCAGACACCATCAGTAACAACGAACTCTGGCAGAGAACAAACCAGCTTCCGGCGGAAGAAGAAATGAGGAAACGCAGAAGGCGATGGATAGGCCACACCCTACGAAAGCCTGCGAGTACCATCATAAGACAAGCCCTAACATGGAACCCACAGGGCAAGCGGAAAAGAGGTCGCCCTAGAAACACCTGGCGTTCTGGTGGAGCCCACTATCGAGCATTTTCTATTATTTTGTGGAAAGACGGGAGACAATCAATTCTGAACAGAACCAGTATCTTTTACTAGGGCCTTCAAATACAGTACTTTTCTTAACAGACAGAAGGCAATTGACCTTTTAACCAATAACATTAAAGAAACTGTAATATATGTACTGCAACTACCGCCAAGCGTAATTGTGGAGCGGACAGCACTGGACAGCACTGGTTTTCATTTATTTCTTGATCGCCTCTTGTCTTGTCTTGTCTTGTCTTATTGTTTAAACATGACCGGGCCACTATGCCGCTATGCTCAATAACAAGCTTGATAAGCCCAAAGCTTATTGATAACGGGTACTCAATGAGCTTCTTATCGGATTCTTTCGGGTATCTGTTATCGAGCTCCATCCCTAGACATACAGTACTGTACTGTATAGGATGTGTACACACACTGAGCAAGAACGGGGTTGAGCTGAGGCCACTTGGTAGAGTTGATCGGGTTTGCACTTTGCACACATGGGATATGGGAGTGTTAGTATGTTTGAATAAGTTCTTTCTCTCTTTCTCTCATAAGAAAATCATCCATTCATCCAATTGCTGACCTTGAATTTGAACAACAAAGACTTCCTTTGTCACAGCACTGTAACTTTGACTGAGTTTGCATAGTTTTGGTGGCACTAGTAGAACTGATTTGATTGCTATACTGTTGTCGGTCCATTGGTCCAGCTCTTTGGTCCCAAGCAACACTTCTCAATTACATGATTAATCAAAAAGGTTAGAAATAATCGCAGCCCTATAGCGTGCATGTGTGTGTATGGCATTATGACATACACATGTTTTTCTGTGCATGTGTCTAGTTAGAAGTATTATTATGGATAAAAAATAAAACAATCTGACCAAAGAAAAGAACAAACTAAGTGTGGTGAGTGTACAGAATTGCTGATATTGCGTAGGCTATATGGCAAATATGGCACACATACCTTCCACCTAGTGAAACCAGACCCTCTATTACATCACAGCTACTAGGCTATAGCTATGTGTCACCAGGACCACATTCTTTCTTTATCTACAAGTTCTTTAGGAGGACAGACAGTCAGACACCCACCCTCACACACAGACACAGACACACACACACACACACACACACACACACACACACACACACACACACACACACACACACACACACACACACACACACACATACATACATAGGGATGGAGCTCGATAACAGATACCCGAAGAAATCCGATAAGAAGCTTATTGAGTACCCGTTATCAATAAGCTTTGGGCTTATCAAGCTTGTTATTGAGCATAGCGGGATAGTGGCCCGGACATGTTTAAACAATCAAGACAAGAGGCGATCAAGAAATAAATGCAAACCAGTGCTGTCCAAATAATAGAAAATGCTCGATAGTGGGCTCGATAAGAACCCGGCTCGATAAGCCTGATCGATAAGGTGATCGTTATCAATAAAAATGTACGAGCTCCATCCCCCCACACACACACACACACACACACACGGACACACACACGGACATGCATGGATCACAACTAGACAATTTTACCCTTGAGAGCAACAACAGGGAATTGTATCTGTTCAGCAGCACACAGGAATGGAGGGCAGCTATGTCCTTGCTGACAAACAATCACATGATAGTATGGGAACATGCTTAACTCTGATGCACAGAACGGTGACTATAGGTGACGGTGTGCACTGTGCAGGCCCCATCTATCTATAGGTGACGGTGTGCACTGTGCAGGCCTCATCTATCTATAGGTGACAGTGTGCACTGTGCAGGCCTCATCTATCTATAGGTGACGGTGTGCACTGTGCAGGCCTCATCTATCTATAGGTGACGGTGTGCACTGTGCAGGCCTCATCTATCTATAGGTGACGGTGTGCACTGTGCAGGTCTCATCTATCTATAGGTGACGGTGTGCACTGTGCAGGCCTCATCTTCTATCTATAGGTGACGGTGTGCACTGTGCAGGCCTCATCTATCTATAGGTGACGGTGTGCACTGTGCAGGCCTCATCTATCTATAGGTGACGGTGTGCACTGTGCAGGCCTCATCTATCTATAGGTGACGGTGTGCACTGTGCAGGTCTCATCTATCTATAGGTGACGGTGTGCACTGTGCAGGCCTCATCTATCTATAGGTGACGGTGTGCACTGTGCAGGCCTCATCTTCTATAGGTGACTATACATGACGGTGTGCACTATGCAGGCCTCATCTTCCTATACAATCGTCACATGATACCAAGGTGCAAAAGATACAAAACAAAACACAAATGTTTGTCTGATGAAGACTCAGCGCCGAGGGCCCTGGGTTCGACCTAGGACCTGTTTGTCTGTCTGTCTGCCTGGATTAGCCAAATCAGTTTTAAGCAACAGCTGTGTACAACATGTACACTCACTACACAGTAAGTTCATTTAACTCTGAAGGTGTACTCAGAGACAAATGTTTGCCACTGTCTCCACCAGGCCGAAGGCTTGGGGAGAGAGTATTTTTTGTGTGTGTGTGTGTGTGTGTGTGTGTGTGTGTGTGTGTGTGTGTGTGTGTGTGTGTGTGTGTGTGTGTGTGTGTGTGTGTGTGTGTGTGTGTGCGTGTGTGCGTGTGCGTGCATGTTATATCTGTTGCTTTGTAACTGCCTAATTGCATTGATATTTTCCTTAAATCATGCACCTTATCATCTGTGTTATTACTGCTATTTAACTGCCTCACCCGACTGCTTCTTTAACCACGCACCTAGCATGCACCATTGTGCATATATTTCTCACAGCCCATACTGATATCGGAGCTGTTTTTTTGTTTCTTTCTTGATCTCTTTCCACCTTTCTTTTAAATGCAATTTTGGAGCTTATAGGCCAAAGTATTTCACCCACTTTTTGTGATGTGACAATGGAGTTGCCTTGTGTGTGTGTGTGTGTGTGTGTGTGTGTGTGTGTGTGTGTGTGTGTGTGTGTGTGTGTGTGTGTGTGTGTGTGTGTGTGTGTGTGTGTGTGTGTGTGCACGTGCATGTGTGTGTGTGCAATCTGCAATGCCAGTCAAAAGAATACGAAAAAAATGAAAACAGACAATGCATGGCTTGAGGCATAAATTATAAGTGACACACATTAAGAGAATCTCATATGTTCAGGCCAGGGCCAAAGAAGAGATGCTGATTATGTTTAATTACCTGCTTGCTACTGTTCTCATTTAGTGAATGCATTTATCTTAGATATATAGATTAGACACTAAATGTCAATGAATGAATGAATGAATTATTTTATGTACAGGTATGTGTCATGCCACCTCGTGGCCCATCCCTCATGGGATTATATGACACCTTTTCATACAGTTACAATTATTCTGATATACACTTTTTATTACACTGGTTAGCGGCATATAGCACTGGTTACCGGCATATAGCTATTGCTAATAGGGCAAGCTGTGCTGTTTTCTCTGCTTAGTATTGAACTGCTAGCAATCTGGATATATAGTGTGATGAATCTAAGACCACAAACCAAAGTAATTCATCAAACAATCAACATCATCCATAGCCCTTTGATAAGAAAAAAAGAAAAACTCTTGACTCACAGCGATTTCCCTACAGGCAGACATTGATATTCCAGTGCCTTCTATTTGTTTCAGTGCATATTCCTTCTCGTCTTTCCTGCAGAAATACAAAAGAAAAGAAACACAGGAACGACGTTATAAAACAGCTCCATTTCTTTCATTGTCTATGTAACAATGTAATAATGCAGTCGTTTCAGCATCTTGTTCCAGAACACAACACAGCCTTGTGCTGTAGCCTGTCAGGTTTGGATAACCTGAGTGGTGTGTGGTGGTAATTGTGCACAGTAAAATCATATAACACCCTATATACTTAGTTGATCGGGGTTCCCCAGGGGACATGATAACTTGTTTTTTAGTAAACAAAATATTTTTGCTTCATGCTCACAACATTGTAAATCTTTTGCTAAATGATTGCCTATTATGACCAGAATAGGAAGCCTAAGGTTCATGTGGTTATTAACTGAACTGAGTGTAAACATGATGAGTTTACTGTGTGGGGGACCGACTATATGGTGGGCTATAATAAAAAACAACAATGCACACACATAGACAAAGTTGAAATGTTAGAGTATATATTTTATTTGGGTAGTCTCTCCTGAAGTGCCCAGATATTATTTTGTTTGGGTTTGAATGTCAGTTTTATGCAATATTATATATTAATATATATTATATATAATATTTATGGAACAGTGGAATCCCTGCCACTAGCAATACCCTCTGGCTGAAGGAAGCCCTTTACTCTCTGGAGGAGGCTTAATTATGTTGCCGAGTGGCACCTCTCCCCTGAGCCTGCAATGCATCATTATCTTTGCATGATTCTCACCACTGACACAAACACAGGCCCAGGATTCAAAGCACACAGTAGTCTCACTCTGACTCCGGACACAGAGCTTTCTTATAAACCAACACAAATTATGCACAGAGCAGAAACACTAGTCGTTGTTCCCCAATGCGTTAGTCTGACATCCCGTTAGTCCGACAATGTGGCCGGTTAAGAGTCACTCGTGGCCTCCGCATGCGGTTAGGGTTAGTATGGGCCTATGGTCGGAATATTGGGTAGTCGATGCTTTGGCAAAAAAACAAGAGTTCACGCTGAGTTTCTTCTACAGAATGAAGTCCTGCTTTTCTAATGCTTCTCGCAAAAAGCTGGTCACAGGCCTCTTTCCGTCGCAGCTCGATTATGGCGATACTGTCTACCGTGCTAGTTCCTCAACGCTGAGGAAACTTGACCCCTTGTTTCATGCTGCATTGAGGTTCATAACCAACTCCCCCTATAGGACTCAGCACTACTCTATACGCCCTAGTGGGTTGCACTCTTTAACGTCTCGTAGGTTGCTACATTGCCACATTGGTATATTCTCACTTATAAAGCCATTCTTGGTAGTCTCCAACTTTACATTTGTTCTAAATTTGAACTTGTCCAAAACTCTCTCAACCTCAGATCAAATGCTTGGCTGTGCTATGTCGTGCCCCCAATAAAATCTGAGGCTGGGGGGAAAAGCCTTGCTTTTTTGGACCCTGGTCTTGACCTACAAACCAGACTCAAATTGCAGCCTTCTGTGATTCCCTTATTGAGAGCGATTGCCATGGGCACACATTGCTCCTGCTTTGACGTATAGGAAATGTTTGGTTCTCTTGCTTTTTAGTTTAGTAGCAAATTTCGTTGCTTAGTTTTGACATATTAGCCTTTATTGGTTGCGTTATTAGATGTTCCTGTTCTCCCTCTGAGCTTCTTTGGTAGTGGGTAGGGTACTGCATTTATGAGCGTTGCATGTTTGTCCTGTTATTGTCTTGTATTCATTGTTACTGGCAGAGCCGTGTTACTTATTTTTCCTCTTCTCTTGGCCAGTTCACACTTGTAAAAGAGACAATGTGGTTTTTACTGGTTAAATAAAATAAAAACAAGAATTGATTACAGCAATTAATTACCAGCTGCTGCCTTATATCCCATGGTTGAGAGGTCGGCTAGAGGCAAAAGGTGTGTGGTTGCCTAGAGACGAGGCAGCAATCAGGACGATAGGTTGTCAGTACAGCAATGAGAAACATGGGTCTCAAATACAGTAAGTGGGCGTGAAAGCACAGCAGAGAAAACATTGACCAGCTGTGCTTACACAGCAGCTGGTAAAAATAGGGGATAGGATTGCCTTGTGCCCTTGCAAAGAAAAAGAGTGAAATGTGAGACTTACTGTAGCACTGAATATGTTCTGCACACTGTGCTGCCTGCAGACAAATATGAAATACTTTGAGCAAATAAGCAATGTTCTAGTGAAAATATTAATAAAGACACAATATAAAGGGTAAATCAAAGAGACTATATTCTATACAAATCAGTGAAAAGGGGCATTATTATTTTAAAACAAACAGCATCTAACAACAGGTTCATTATGTGTGCAGTCCTCAAACAGGTCCTCATGGTCTTTAGTTTAGACAACCTGATTTACATGAGGGATCGCCACTGAAGTGGCACATCTGTAATCCTGACTGAGCTACAAAGCCACTCCATGCATTAATTAGCATCTTAACATTGGAGCTCTTGGTCTGCAATTGATCATAGCTGGTTTACTTGAAGTAAACAGTAGTTTTTAAGTAGGTCAGATTGGATTAATCTTGTATCGGCCGATGTGTTCTGCAGAGACATTTGACAAATCTGTTATTTGTATAAATACAACATAATTAGTGGGAGGTAAAACGCCTCTCAGCACATTATTACTTCTTTAAAATATAAGCCAAGGTCAATGTAATTTCTCATTTTCATCCTCCCGTGGGCCTCTCATATTCCCAACCTAATCGGGCCTAAAGTGTGTGATATTATGTAATGCTAGCAGACGAAACGTTTATCTAGAATGGAGTTTTGCAGATTCCTAGTAATTGCAGATTGGTTGTATTATTATTGTGCTAATGGGCTAATACAATATTTGTCTCCACCAGGCCGAAGGCATGGGGAGAGAGTATGTTTTGCACTCTGTCCGTCCGTGTGTGTGTGTGTGTGTGTGTGTGTGTGTGTGTGTGTGTGTGTGAGTCCGTCCGTGTGTGTGTGTGCGTGTGTCCGCCCGTTTGTCCATCCGTCTGTTACTAATCTCCGGCACCGTTAACCCGGTCGATGCCACATTTTGCACACACACTCCCTGGATGCCAACAATGAACCTCTGCCCCACATTTTCCAGAGTGGCCTGTTATAGCGCCACCAGGAGGCCGACTTTTGAAAAACACATTTTAAGATATTACTCCTCCAGATTCTGTCCAAAAATCCCGCAAATCGTTACACACTATCTCTATAGTCATGTGTTCAAGCTGGATCTGTCCGATATTTCATATTCCATCCTAATTGGTTAACATTGGCTTTCAAAGTTTGCAGGATTGGCCCGTTTGGAACAAAATCCGCAAATCATGCAGCGTGCAATTTACGTGAAATCTTTCACTGACTTTCCTACTAGGAATGTAAGTTACTATGTAAGTTACATTTAAATGTTATACTGCATGGTACAGGTTTAACATACAATTGGTGGGTATTTGGTAATGCCCTGGCTGCCCCGAGCACTATCAGAATTATCAATAAAACCTTTCATGCAATCCTTTGGCTTACATGAAACCTGTATAACAAACCTGTGTATTCTTATCATTCAATGCCTTGTGCGTTTTCTTTTTCTTGTGCTACCAATGCCTTCTGCCCTTCCACATTTTCTGCACTGCTGATAAAGGAATTAGGATATTGTACCCGTGTTAAGAGGTTTATAATACTGCCATTCTACCTGTGCTTTATTTCTATCTGATCTCGTATTATTGTCTCCACCAGGCCGAAGGCATGGGGAGAGAGTATGTTTTGCACTCCGTCCGTGTGTTCGTCCGTCCGTCCGTTACCAGCTCATCTCCGGCACCGTTGGCCCCATCCATGCCACACTGCATGTGCACTCACACTCCCCTGGATGCCAACGACGAACCTCTGTCCCAAATATTCCACAACGGCCTGCACCATGAGGCCGATTTGGGCAAAACACATTTCTGTTGATTACTCTACACATTTCATCCATACATCACGCAATTCGGTATACACTATCTCCATAGTCATGTGATCAACACGGATCTGCACCATTTCCTATATTCCATCCTGATTGGCTAAGATACACACTCTGGGCTCCATCTTGCACCACCCTTATCCCTAAACGTATTTGCCATTTTTTACTATTTTGAAAAACATTTTAAAATAGTTCAACTAGCCGATCTACATCGAGACATTGTGATGGGTGGTGCAAGATATAGCCCACAGTGTGCAATTTCCATGACATTATACATACACATTTCCACTAGGCCGAGGATGCCATGCCACTTACTTTTTTCCAAAACAGCCTCATAGTGGCACTACAACCGGACAATTCCTGATTTTACCAACAACTGCATCGATCTGTGTACAACTTTGTATGCACTCCCTAGGCCATGGGTAAACTTTGTCCCTGCATCCCTCAATCTTGATAGATCTTTGTCAGGTCAGTATGGTACTGACCTGACAAAGATCTATCAAGATCGAAACATTGTCGTTTAATTCAATAAAGTAATTATTTACCAAAATAATTGTGTGCGGGCCCTACCTCCTTCCATTATTATATTATATGAAAACTCAATAAGTATTATTCAGCCTAATTATTCCACAACACAAACACAAAGATGACTTAACAAAGAGTATTGCAATATGGACTATGATATAAAACCACAAGAGCACTAAATGAATCACATGAAATCCCATCATCACTGGAGATAAAGGTGAACTAGATAAAGGTTCCTTGGGGATGACCCAGTCAGGCAGGCAGGGCTCCAGACTAACATGTTTTAATGATGGAAGTGCTGCCATCACGTTTTTGAATTCGTGCCAGACTGCCAGTAGGAATTTTATATGAAATCGAAGCATTCAAACATTCATACAAAACATTTTAAAAACAGAAATATGGTGAGATTATGCAGATCTAGCCTAAAGTTGTGGAGCATTTTTCTTACTTTGCCACTATACTGCACAAGAGAGGAAAAGATATTCAGCCAGTGCGTATAGTTCAGGGAATAATAAATGAACAAACAGAATTGGCCAATGGTATGACCAAAACATGAATTTATAGTAGGCTAATAGTTATATAATAAAAGGCTAATAATAATAATAATGAAAATAATGAAAGAAAAGTCAAGTGGTAGCAATGTCAAGTGGTATAGCAATGCCACCAATTTACTACAGACAAAAGTAGTTTAGTTCTGATGTGAGAGGTGGCCGATTTGATAGCAGCCAGGCTGATTAATTGGAATGTTGTTCAAATTCAACTCATGCATCACCTGATGGGCACTGGTCTTCAAGAACCACTGGATTGTATTCAAATTATTATTAATATTATAGGCTATTGAACATAACACATGAAACCAAACCTATAGCGTCCCACTCCCTGCATTCTTGGGGTGAACGTTCACTGAAAATATAGCAGATAGCACACAACTTGTCACAATGCACCACGCGATGGGCTTGATCATGTATTTTCTGCAAAGATATTTGGTGTAGAGGGAAAATGGAGAAGGCCTAGTTTAGACCTCTGGGGAACACCTGTCAACTAAGCATTAGTTTTGTGGTTAAGTCAAAGGATATCATATTGGGTGGGTGGGCTAGTCTTTCCTGAGTTTAGAAATATAATATAGGCTACTATGTAGTATTTTAAATTACATGAAGATAAAAAAAAACAGATGTTTTCCATGAAATCGTATACTCATTAAAACTATAGTGTCACAAGCATGCACTAAAATGTATTTTGCCCACCCATTATTACTGTGTATACTGTATAGGGCTGTAGGCTATTAACGTTGTACTGTTAAATGCACTGCACTGCACGTGACATAACGCCCTCGTCAAATAATTACTGTTAAAGATCAAAATGCAACTCAGACAGTGCATAAAAAGTTTGGCATAATAAAGTGTAGCCGGTTTAAAAGTAGCGATGCTGATCGATGTGATGCATGACCTCTCGCCAATATTAGAATTGCCATACTGAATGCAAGCTGCCTTGATTCCCATGAAGAGACTGTCAAATAAAATAAACAAACATCACCAGTGTTGTTTTGGAGGGAGGACCGTTTTGTGAGCGAGTGAGTGAGTGAGTGTTTGAGCGCGCGAGTGAGTGCGTGCGTGCGCGTGTTTGTGTGGCGTGTGTGTGTGTGTGTACGTGTGTGTGTGTGTGTGTACATGAAAACAAAAACACAGAGACGGGTATAGCGCTCGGGGGACACTCAAATCTATTCCTTTACACGCCCGTGCAATACACAATGGGACTGTATTTTGAAAATGCATTCTACAATCAGTACCCCCCCCCCCCTCTTCCCCCAGTAAACAATAACGATCTCAGAATCTTACCCGTCTTTGCGTTTAGCTTTATAAACGTGCCCGTAGGTCCCTCGACCCACTTTGCAACCTTCATATTCGAAAAGATCTTCTACTCTCTCTCGTTCGGCCGCGAGCTTTGTTTTGAAGTCGTAATCCATTCTAAGCCATAAATACGTCTTAATTTACAATAAAATAAAATATTAATTATTACATGCATTAATTAAATAATCTGGTCGTTTTATTCCCCCACCATTTCCTTGTTTGGGATTTTGGTCTGCTCCGCTTAATGTTCACTGGCTCGTTGACGTTTCTAATTGGCGCGCAAGGCTTCCTGGGCAACGTAGTTTTTTAAACTTGCCGCCTGGATTCATCAGCACGCGTGTGAGGAGCCTGGGGAACTACAACCCGCATTTCGCGCTGCAGGCTGCAGCACTTCTTTATGTACTAAAGAAATGCAGGCATCGGTTTCACACACACAATTACATTAAAATCTTCGCAGTCTTGGCGTAATGCCGGATTTTTGTATTTTATTTTAAACGTACTTTTAAAGCTCCAGCACAGAGACCTGCGCCTGTCAAAATGAGACACTTGCCCTCTCATCTCCTCATAACTTTGTTATAAACGTTATCCGTAATAGGTCGCTCAAAAGTAGCCGATCTACAAGCTCACAAGGCATAGTGTCAGGCGTCAGCAACGAAGCGTAAACTTAAGCTTGTACATCGGCTCGCGACGCCGTCGTACGACGAATTAGAAATCATATTTTTTGTTATGGTTTCTCGGAGTAGGAGTTATGACTGTAAATCTAAAACCAGCGCTGAAAACAATAATAGCCTACATTTAAATGGCGGAATTGTATGTTTTCGTCTTGGAAGTTAAGTGCGTATCATCCTTTTCGAGTTCTATAATCATTACAACTTCATTATTATATCATATCACCCAAATGTGGAACCATATACTTTGATTGAATACCTTTATCTATTTATTTAACACATTTTATAAACACACAGTGTCCAAAAGCACACCAGGACAGGCAAATTACGCAAAAACATATAGAGTATCATAAAGCGTGTTGATCTATGACTCTATGATAGAAGAACAAAATGTAACGCTGGGGAGATGCATCGTCACGTGACCAACGCCCCTTCCCTTCCAGAGTTTGACAGCTCCGCGGACGAATCACGCTCGTCCTGGGCCAGGTCCGGACGCTGTGATTGGTCGAACGGCGCGCCGTGGTGTCGGTGCTGCTGAATAAAACCAGTGCGCTCCGCTCATTCAGTGCTCTACACAGTATGGCCGGCGATATTAGCTAGCACTCGCTAACGGTATTCTCTGTAAAAAGGGAAGACGGTAAAAAAAGAACCAAGACATTAACACCTGGATTGCTTAAAAGGACATTGAGTCAATAAATTATACCGATCAAGCAAAGGACTAAGTCGACCAACGTCCCCCCTCCCCTTCAACGTTTTTTAATTTTCTGTTTTGTTGGTGTCTGTTGTCTCACGATGGAAGAGAACGGTGCACACTTCTTCGAGGGGACTGAGAAGCTGCTGGAGGTGTGGTTCTCCCGGCAAGATGAGACCAAAGGCACCGGGGACCTCCGCACCATCCCGAGGTTTGTGTCTGTCTGTCTGTGTGTGGCACTGTGGCTGCCGTGTTTCTGAACTCCCTTGAGCGATCGGGTAGAGTAGACCGTAGACAGGTCGACTGTTAAAGGGGTTATTTATGTATTATATACTTTAGCTCGACAAAAAACATGCTGTCGCCTGCCGTCAGACCCGATCACGTCGGCAAGCCACACCGTCGCACGTAGTAGGGAAGTCCGAATCGCTTTAATGAACGACGCTTCTTGATCACCTCTAGACAGCCGCACAAACTGCAGCTCCTCCTCACTCAGTGCGACCTGTCAGACGACGCGTTGGAATAAGAAACTCACAAGTCACAACGAACGTTATTAACTATTTGTTCAGAGCCCTTGCCCTTTCCCCCCTGGTCATTTTATCATTATGCATCGTTTTAATGAACCCCGTCGGGGCCCTGGCGCCAGAACACGTCGTCACTGCTGTTAAAAATGGCCACTTCATCGTCCCCCCCCCAACACATTGGCACTTGCGGAGTCATTCATTCTTCCCCCGTCATTTTCTTCCCAGCGTCAGGTCGAAAATAGCAAGCTACGAACTCAACAACGTTGAGCTTCAAGATCTGCTATTTTCGACGAGCGTCACAGTCTGAAATACAATGATTATTATGCAGTAGTTGAGTAACGCTGTGTAATAGCCTATGTAATAAGTGGGGAGAGAGATACAATCACAACTGACAGGTGTGCTGGTCTGGTGGTAGCATTATGAGTTACTATGATGAGGATGAGGCCTCGGCTCAGTCGCATCATGGATCTTTTTGGGCACAAGTCACTGTCTCCCCCTTTAAGTTATCATGCGCACACGCGCGTGGAAATAGCACGTCAATCTGTAATGGGCTCTCGTGTGTATGATCGCTAATATTCATGTCTGACTGACGGTCATACTGGTCAGACAATTCGTGTGTTTTTGCTTGAATGTGACGTTTTAACGTCAGTAGGGCTGCTTTCTGTGGAAAGCTAAAGGGGGTCCATAGTTTGGTGCGTCATGAGGTGGCCTAGGACTAGGAGGCCGTGTTCTTACAAAGATGGCCCGGCGGCAGACAACAAGCATGTGGTAGCCTGGTAGGTAGGTAGACGGTGACCGGACCGCGTGCTCTAGCTGGCTTCTAGCCATTCCTTATGCGGCATTTGCTATTCTGGATGGGCACCGGGACAAGATTTATAACCTCTGCGGCACTCGGAGATCACACAGCCGCATGAAACAGCCACATTTGACGCAGCTTTTTAACGCGAACGACGCCTTCAGAGCCTCTGCGTCTCCAGTCGGCCAAGGGCCAACGTCACGAATGAATGGAGACGTGAACTGGCTACACGCAGTTAGTAAATACATGAACTGAGGATTGAGGAATTTACTATAGAGATGTTATAACCAGTGTGTGGTTCAGCTGCATGGTTTGACAGACAGCGATTACTTTTCTGACTGTAGCTCATCATACTACGATAGCATTACATTAGGTAAATTTATTACCACGTGGGACATACTGTTGCAGTTGGGCTAGTCACGTTTCCCAGCACCCAGCCTTCTCCACCCACTTCATGTGATTGGTCCCGGGCTCCCTCTCTTACGTATGATTGCCTTGGAACCACTACTGTGATGCATTCTAGGAAATGCTGTAGACACCTTCTCATCAAGATAGTGTTTGTCACAACACATTTCCAGCATCAATCATCGAACATTAGGCTATATAAATACACTTTAAGCCAAGCAGACATGAATGGTTGTCAGCAACACTGGTGGCTTTGAATGGGCTGAAGTTGAACTCAATTTCAATTTGCTGGAAGAAACAATACACTTTTGTTGGTTAGAGAATACTTTAGTTTTGAATCCTTGGTGTGAAATGAGGTGGAGAAACTTGGAGGTGTGGTGTCATACAGTAAATAGTTCACAGACGATGCTGCAGCAGCTGATTGAAAATAAGTCAGAGCAATGGCTAATTATTATTACCGGTAGTCACTACAGCCTAGCCGGTGCTGTGTGTCTAAATTGCAAGCAGGTATTCTGTTTGAAACTGCATGATCCACGACCTATTTTAGCTCCTCTCTATGCATGTGGCAATGTCCCAAGTCCTTTTAATTAGTCCAGTGCACGAAAATCCAGAGTTTCTCAGTTGTTAGCCCGATCACAAAGGCTATAGTTTAAGACCGGTGTGTGTGTGTGGGCCTGGCGAGTGCATGGCGACTGGCATTAATTTACTGCCGTGAGGGAAGATTAACGGCTCAAGAGAGACGCTGTCAGTGGATCAGGCCGGCGCTGGACGCCTGCCAATGTCCAAATAAGTCCACAAGGGCATCTGATTCACAAATCTGGACTTCACTTCACTCGCTCCACTAGCTTCTCTCTATGCAGGGTTCAGGGAGCAGCATAGTGTTGAATAAGCCTAAATATAAGCCTAATTATTTACACTTTGGTGAATGTTATTACAGCTGTGTGACCTTCACCTGTGTCTCGTGACCCCCCCCCCCCAACACACACATCACCACCCTTTCTTGCCTTACTAACCTTTCTATTACTCCAGTTTACCCAAATAAATAAACTTGACCAAGAGGCAAGAGCTGTTACTCAGACATGTGTTTGCTCAGCACATGTTCTTGTCTTGGTTTTGAAGGGAGCTGCTCTCCTGCCATTCATCTGCCCTCCCCCTTTTACATCCATCTTCTCTGGGAAAGTTGACACTGCCGAAGGACCAGAAATAGCCTCAGTTGTCCAACCCCAGTGTCTATTTCACACTGAAATGGGAGCTTACCCATGTCTCCGATGACAGGGTCTCTTTAGGTATGAAGCTGGCATGTTGCGACATCTCTTGTGATGTCACTGCGCAGGAAGTACAGTGACCCAGCTTTGGCTGTGGGTTGCAGTCAAGTTCAAACTTGTTATTCCTGAAAAGTTTGTGTAGTAGTTTTAAATAAACAAAGCACACATACCTCCGTTCTAGAGTCACTCTTGAATGCACCGATGGCACTGTGGCTGCTTGCATCTGTAGGATTAATTAAATTATAATTTAACTATGGTAATAAGAGGTGATACTTTAGTAGTTTATCAGAAGGCTATTTATTTAGGCTCCTTTCAAAATGCAACATTATTCAACTTGATAGATAAAGGTGAAAAGTCTAATAAAAGTGTACTTTAAATGACATTGATTAAAATACAATCTTATTGATTATTTACCAAATGTCAACACAATTTGAAACATTGTAATATTATTATAATGAAAATGCATGCAACACCAGTAAGCTATTCAGCATATTCAGATATTTTTATTTATTTTGAAGCTAACTGTTGACATCCCTACTATATTGCAGCACAATTTGTGTTTTAGCTGTTAAAGCTGCTATAAGCAATAAATATTTTTTTTCTTTTTGGTATTCAGACAGCCAGCAATGGGTAAAACGCTCTGAAAATAAATGTAGTCTCTGTGACGCATCTAGGGGCCGCAATCTGCATTCAAAGATTTTCCTAGAAGCTTTGTCATTTGTCGATTTTGCCTGTCTACTTCCTGATTGGTTAGTCATTTCGACCGGGTTTCTTCCGACCAATGACAAGGCTTCTAGGGACATCAGATTGTGGCCCCTAGATGCGTCACAGAGATTAAATGTTTTTGGGGGCTGTCTGAATACCAAGAAAAACATAAATTAATAATAACATTATTATTCTTTACATATTATTGCTCATAGCTACTTTAATAATTAATTTAAAAAAGTATTGTTTCATATCTGTTTATTTTGGATTATATTCAGAACCAAATGTGAGAAAACACTGACAGAAAACACTGTATCCTTCAAATTAAAAGATTATTATTATTAACTGATTTGTGGTTTTCTGGTGGGGGAATTGGTTATGTGGCATGATAGGATAGTTTATGTTGTGATGTTATGAACTTATGAGTAACTCATTGTATAGAAGCTTTACAGTCAAGAAGTTGAAACTTGAAAAATCTTTACATGGCTTGCCTTATCACATGAATGGGCTATTCTTAAATGTGTGGTTTGTTTATCATTGTGATCCACCATCTTGTATCTGGTCTGTCACCTATCTGCAGAGCTTGAAAGTGGCTTGGCATCTTGTCAGTGAGTCCTAGCTGGCACTTTAGAAGGTATCAAATCTCAGTTCAGTCATTCTTTTTTAAATTCTACTTAGTCAGTAAGAAATATTATATTTGTGTGTTAAGAATTGTGAATCTATTTGCTGTTTTAACGAGAACATTTCATAGCTTGTATTGCTGCTTTTTAGGAAAGGCTTTTGAGGAATGTACCCGATGCCTGGAGAGACGTTTCGAAAGGATTCTTAACCGGGCACTCTCACATTTTGCACTCGAAAGCGCACAAAGCTTGCTTTTTTTAAATATGGACCACTAGAAGGGGCGGTTGATTCATGCAGCCCTGTACCATCTCGCAGGGGGGCGGGGTGGGGTTGTGCAATACTCCCTACTGGTAAATTCCCATTGAGCGGTGTGCTCTTCACTCTTCTCTACCAGTCTCTGCTCCATAATGGACGTTCCGCATGCGCTTTCCTGCTCGCTTGGGCTGCCCCTCCAAGGTTGTAGTGGGAATGTGACGCGGTTGCCTCAACACTGCAGCTGTCCTTGAGTACCGAGTGCTGGAGGGAGGGGTGCTGAAAGAGATAGATAGTGAGGGAGAAGCCTGCCCGTTGTTTAGCAGAAAGCTATGTTGTCTACGCCAGTCTGCCTTCAGTGCTCTACCAAGCGATGAATACCAGGGATCTAAAACGGGACCCAAAGCCTAAATCCACAATATCCTGCAGATTTTCTGCCCAGTTGCAGTTCCCTTTTATTGCAGCACAACTCGGACTGAAGTGTTTGTTTTGCCTATGAAAGCAAAGGCAATCAATGTGAGAGACTCGATTGTAGCCTTTTTTCCTTTTCCCAGAGAATATAGTAAAGTAGTGTAAGATTTGCACTCGCCCACGAAATTGGAAATGGAAGTTAATTTACTGTATATTTGTAGTTTGCTGGTATCTGATAAGCCCGTTCCAGCACATCCTCATGTACTGGAACTTTACATCCTCTTGTTAATAATAAGGAATTAATAACGAGGAATGCACTTTGGGTTTACTTTCATTTGAATAATCATGCTCAAGATGGTTCACATTCCTAACTGGCTCTAGAATCTAGATCATTTAATGACATCATCATCATTGTAAACAAGACATTTTTATTTCCTTGTTTGGGCATTTTTGTTGGATAATCCCACAGAGCACTAGACTATAGGTATGTTTGTGTAATTCTGTAATACACTATATCCCTTCCCCTCTCTCTTTCTTGTTTCAGGTTTGAGTGGGACAAACTTTTGGAGAATGTGCATTGTTTGATCATAAGTGTGACAAAAACTGACAAGCAGGAAGCTTATATACTCAGGTGAGTTCAGCATACTCTCTTACTTCCTTTCCCTTCCTGTTCAGCAGATTACAAAGGTTTAGACAGTAATCTGTTTGTAGTGTCCACTCCAGCACCATGACGAGTTGGAACCATCCCATCCTCGGACAGGTGTAGATAGTATGTTTGGAAGGGCTAAATGGCTGTGGTTCTCTTATAGTTTAGATGCACAACAATAACATTATATTCAAATCCTCCAGTATCCCAAATTGGCCAATCAGGGTTGTCAGACAACAATACCAGTGCGATGTGCCATAGGAAGCCCCCTCACCACCCTTTCCTTCCATCTGGTTCCAAAAGTGTCTACTGGCTTATGACATGCTAAGCAGTTTAAACTGTCTGACAGTTGGGTGTCCAGTGTACATGACGGAGCATTAAGCAGACACAAGGTGAATCCAGGTCATGGCAGCTATTTTCACTGTCACGTCATGGTTACTCTAAATAGATGGCGTGTGTTAGTCAACACTTCATTGTGATGCTCTAGTCTAGTAGTCTGTGCCTGTTATGACATTGTATTGGATTAGACAATTACCCTGGCATACCCCGTAGGCTCACACATAGCAAGTATAGGTTTAGTATCACCCGTTGCCTGACCAGTGACATAGACTGTCTTCATCTTTAGATTTTCTAGATAAAATGAAAGGGACTTAACTGCCCAATATCCTTACAAAGACCCAGTAGTTTTCACAAACTCGACCAGTCGTAGTACAGACTCTCTGAGTAATTATGGTCAAATTAGTTAGTTTAACTACTCTAATCTCAAGGCACACCTGTATTCATATCCGAATGCCTAATAAAAGGTTTAGCCACACACTCCATTTCATACTTTAAAAATGTCCAAAGTACCAAAAATAGACTAATCTATAAGCTGACAATGCATCACATCTTGACGCTTTGTGAGTTTGTGATATTTTCATTATTTTAGACATTTTAAAATAACTATTTTCCCCTAGGGTAGGTACCCTAGGGTAGGTACCCTCACAAAAAACATGCAGTAATCCTGGTCTCTAAATTACCTCTCCCTGGCCAGCCGGGCGCCTGATGCAGGGGAAAGGAACTGGTCGGAATAACGTGTTCCTTCCACACGCTACGTCCGGCCAGAGAAACTCTCCCCTGTCAGGTGAAAAGAAGCAGCTTGGACTCCTCATGCATAGAAGGAAGCATGAGGCCAGTCCGCTGCCCTCCCAGGTTTTCAGAGGAAGTGTAGCGCCCAGGATTACATTAGATAAGCAACACTGGGTGAAAAAATGGGTTGCAAAAATCGTGGGGTAAAAAAATAACTATTTATGTTACATACATTTATGTTTGCACAAAGTACTGAAATCGTAAATTAATTAGTGCAATGATAATATTGCAATGATAATATATGTGGTTTCCACAAAATCCCAAGACGCACCTGGACATGTGACATGTGACATGTCCAGGTGTACCGTGGGATTTTGTCTCTCACGACTCACGACTCTCACGACTGGAACTACTGGTCTAATTGTTCCGTCTTCCTGCCTTGTTCCTCTGTTTGTCCTCCACAGTGAGAGTAGCATGTTTGTCTCCAAGAGACGTTTCATTTTGAAGACATGCGGAACCACCCTCTTACTGCAAGCACTGGTGCCTCTGCTGGAACTCGCCAGGGAGTATTGTGGCTTTGATGCCATCGAGGTGAGAGGAGAGCAATTATTTTTTACATCACACATATAGATACATTTACCAGCAATATCATATTGATCAGTGCTTTCTTGTGTATTTTTATTTTTAAAACATCCCAGCTTTCCCCCTGCTCCCTACCTACCCACCCACAAAAACTAAAAAAGGAAATAAAAAATAAAATAAAAAGGACAGTAAAGGGAAGGAAAATAAAGTGAAAAGAGAGAAAAAGGAGAGAAAAAAGAAAGAGAAAAGGAGTGCACAGCATGTTGACTCAACCTCAAATGGTGCATGGAATGCGCCACATGAGTTGTGATCCAGGATAGAGGAGAGAATCTAGCATGTAATCCATATGCACATAGTTAAATAATCAGTGTTAATTTAACATGATGGACCTCATGTGTCCACTTGATTCTATCTTTAACTACTTAAACCATATACTTAATTTGACATCAATGGGCAAACATTAGCCAAAATGGCCTACAAGCTCGTGACGTGACAATGTGAAACGTTTTGTGTTTGTAGATGTTCAACTGTTATGACAGAACCATAACATCCCAGAATGGGCATGCAAGGGTTAATGTGGTTAAACTCTGAGTTAAATCAATAATGAGGATTTTACTTTGCAGAGCCATTACAACATGTTTGCAGATAAACACACTTTACTAGGTTTGCATAAAAATAGATTATCCTAATAAATTTTTTTTAGATTGCAATGAGTAAAATATATTTAGTTCTTATCTGGACTGGTCAATAGTCTTTGAAACAAACTTCTCTTCAAACATCCATATATTGTGACTATTTTAAATTGCAATGGGCATTTTATTTTCCTCAACAGAATTTCTTCTATTCTCGCAAGAACTTCATGAAGCCCATCCATCAGGAATTTCCTCATCGAAACTTCCAAGAGGAAGTGGAATTTCTCAGCCAGATTTTCCCAAGTAAGTAATACCTGAGTAAATACTAGCAAATGTTTTTAAATGTCCAATGACACGCCCCAGAAAATGTCTTTATGATAGTGTACATCACTGAAAACGCAGCAGGTTAGGCTAGCAGGTTAGGCTAGTAATTTAGATAGCAGATTTGCGTTCGTACTGGCTAAATATGGCATTAAAAATCACACCTGTGTGAAGTGAGGAGTGCTAATATATTAAAGTCTGACTCTAACTCATGTTGATTAGGTCATGTAATGGTGAAAACAAACGGTGCCAACACAAACATTAAATCCTCTTTATTGTTAATGGCATTTAATGTTTGTGTTAGGGACAAGATGATGTAAATTTTCCCTTCATTGTCAATGGCGTTTTTAAAACAAACATTGAACTAAAAACAAACATTAGACCTGTATATAGCTAGCGCCCCTCAAAAATATTAATTTCTATCCAATATCTTAGTAACAATGCAATTGACTTGCTGTGTTTTTAGGGTAACCTTTGCATAATCACAATATCACATTGGCAGGGAAATGTTTATCTCGGGGGGCAGGAGGAGTCGTATCAATACAGTAGGGATAAATACAATATGCCCCCAGACTGCTGTGTGACTTCATCATAACATGTACATGAACAGTATCATAATGATATTTTCGGGCCGTGTCATGCCTCCTTTACGCTACAGTCCAGGACATATTCTAACCATTCTGTATGGTAAAGTTAGAGTATGTTAATACAATTTACCTAGCACATCTGCAGTGGTTGGAGGGGTCTCCCTACTCCCTACTCCATTGCAAACTTTCAATCAGTAAAGTTATCTGAAGCACCAGATTGGATCTTAGATGCCAATGCCATCTTTATTGTATTTCTACTTCTGTGACCGCGGACAGTAAAGATCAGAGTAAAGGTCAGTTTCTCAACCCATCTATGAAGGTCAAAATGACCTTCATCACATTTGTGATGACTGCTATGGCCATTTTTAGCCCAAGGAGTGTTTTCACATGAGTGTTTTCACATTAACAAGTTGTTAATGCTGGCCATATGGATTTGCTCTCACGAATTTTGCCTGCATTTTTGTGAGGGGCATGGGGGCTGAATTAGTTGTTTAACCTTCATAGAACATAAATCCACTGAGAAACGGACCTTTGCTCTCCGGTCACTAAGTATCAGATATTACCCAATGATACTGGAAAGGAATTGGTCCTCTTCCTTACTCCCTTTGCAGGTCTTACCAATTATACTAATTATTAGGGCTCTGTTCCATGCTGGTCAAAGTCATGTTGGCTCACTGGAAAGACTCTGCTACACCAGCGAGGTTCAGGGACCCTCATCGTTCCTTGAGGGGGTTCCAAATTCCCCCTTACAGGTGTGTAACTCTGAGAGTGTACAAATGGACTCTCATAGTTATGCAGGTCCTTGAAATTAAAACATTTGAGAACCACTGTGCTACACTAAATAGAACAGAGCCTTCATGGCTGCTGTCCATAGAGCCCCCGAGAGAGAAACACAGACATAACACTTTTTTGAGGGGCCTCCTATATACAGCTTTTGTCCCCTCATGTCTCATATTTGCCATTGACAATGAAAGGAGAAATTAAGTCATTTGTGCCTCAAATATGACGGAAATTTGTGGCAACACAAACATTAAATGCCATTGACAATGAAGGGAAAATGTACGTCATATGTAGACGAGCAAATCAGCTAACCAATCACATGAATTCAGTTCTTAATGAGATGATGTATAATGATAAGGGCGCCCCTCACTTCACACAGGTGTGATTTATTTTCCCCAATGCATATTAGATTTGTATTTCTAGTCTTGCATGTTTCAAGTGTGACAGGACTAAGAGTGACAGAATGTGTTATGTGACTCAGCAACGCAGCACAAGCTGTGCTGTGCATCACATGCCTGGGCCGCCGTGAGCTCATGAACATGGGAACAAACATGACGACTGACATGAGTGTCCATCATTTTTCCCTCTCCAGATGGAGCAGCCTACTGTATGGGCCGTCTGAACTCTGACTGCTGGTAAGACACATGACAGACACATTTGAGTTTGCCTATGTACAGTGCGACTGTATCTATGTTATCTATCTTAATCTAGCTAATAATTTTAGTTTGGCCAAACTTTTAAGACGGAAACATTACCGTGCATGGTGCAGAAATTTGAGGATGGAATAATTACCATGCATGGCGGAGAAATTGCCGCTGTGATTGACTGATCAGGTGTGCCACGGTGGATGCCTGTTATATATATACTTAGTTTAGACAGTTTTTGGTTTAGACTAGTCATTGGTTAGACCAGTCATTAGTCCTACAACTACAACCTATCTCAAACCCTCACCCTAAACCTAACCTCCCACGGGGCAGCACACCGAAACCTAACCTTAACCCATGTCTAACCAATGACTAGTCTAAACTAAGTATGCACCCCCTACATATATATATATAAGTGGCTCAGAAATGGCTACGAAATGTGTAGGTTAATGTATCTATTAACCTACTCAAGTAGGTTTTACTGACAGAGGAAAGATGATGGAGGACAGATAACGGACACTCCTTCACCTGGGTGGAATGTACTCACAATACACTGGAATGTACTCACAATACACTATAACGGACACTCCTTCACTTGGGTGGAATGTACTCACAATACACTCATATCATATCCCAAAACGGGTATGGCATAGTACTAATACAGTTTGAGTTGTATAAATATTGACACTATACATAACATGACGGATGTATAGTAGTCAATAATAACTATTATTTTCCTCTAGGTACCTGTTCACCCTGGACTTGCCAGAGTTCTGGGAGAACAAGCATGCAGATCAGACACTGGAAGTTCTGATGAGTGACCTTGACCCAGCGATCATGGACCAGTTCTACATGAAAGATGGTGTTTCTGCAAATGATGTCACTCGTGTAAGTCTCCCAACATGCCCCTGCAACTTAACACATTGACTGTGAGTCCCACGAGTTTTGGCCAAAAGGCTCAGACTGCCAAACGCGACACAACCTTTGTTTTGTTTTTACACTGGAGGCCGCTCTTCGCTATCCTATGGTCTTTGGTTGGTTTCGGTGGTTCTCGGGAGACCTCATGACGCGTCGATCACAAAAAAGAAGCTTTCCCAACCCTGTAGGAGCCAGTGGAAAAACCCCACACAATGCATTCCTATGGAAAACAGTGTGCCTCGCTCGCTCTACACCAGAGCCTGTAGCATTCAAACCAATTGTCGCGTATGGATCATGATTATTTTCCGATTCTAGGACACGCGTGCGGGTCATTTGAGGGAACCCGTGCGCGGAATGGAGCGACGCAGACTATTCGATGATTTTTCAAAGGTTAGTGAAAAACTCTTAAGAACTGGCAGGCAACAGGATAGAAGATGTTTTAATTCTGGCAGTCAAAGTGGCCCACTGGCCCCTCCATAGGCTCAAGGAGGGGGGAGAGGGGGGGGGGCAACAAAAAAGCAACAACACTACCAAACTGAAAAACTTTAACAAAGAGAATATGCCCCAAGTATAATTAACGTATGTATTTTTGTTCTCAAAAAATCTCAGTGTGCACTGTGCAGCATTACGGAATAGAGATAAGGCGAACATGACGTCCTGCACAAATTAGTGACTCATTTTAACATTGCGATTACAACATTAGCAGCAAAATGTAATGGTGTTCAAGCATTTAGTGATGTCTCAAAACATGAGACGACGGGACTTCACATATCTATAACTGAATAGTAGTTCAGACCTTCAGTTAAATCTATCTCAAACGCTAGGAGGCACAGACTATTTACTGTGCACTTTTTACTCTTTGAACACTAGAAAACAGATGTTCAAGACTACATGTTGTCATTGGCAATGTAATTAGTGCCCTTAAGAAGTAATGGATACTGGCAAAAACATCAGCTGTGCACATGTTCAAAAGCGTGTCAAATTTAGCTCCCTTGCGTTCTTTGATAGCAAGGTGGGTCCAAAATGAAGCAAGCTCCTGTTCTTTAACTGTTGCACCAAAAACCTGCCAGGGGAGTAAAGGTGATGGCCCAGACCCCCACCCCATAAAGACAAAGGTAGGTGAGGGTCGCTCTACAGAATGGGAACAGTGGTGATTGGCTGCGTTGTCAGGGTGTTTCTGTCTTTCTTTTACGGTCATTGTTTTTCAAAGGCAGGCGAGATCACGCTTGGGGAGGCAACGCCTCCCTTGCCTCTATGGGCCCAATAGTCAAGGGGGCCCTCTAGAACACGGTTTCCCAAACAGTGGGCCGGGACCCATTTTTATGGGTATAAGTAAATAATATCTCTTTATCTTTTGTTTTGTACATTTTGTTTGAATTTTTACTTTTTTCAAAAGATTTTCATGAATAAAATGTAAGAAATTAGAACGCCCCCTGCACCTTCTGTATACTGTACAACTGGTTGTATCATCTAAAAACGAGATGATACATCTAAAGGGGATTTATCCTTTCAATAAAGGCACATTATCACTATTTAAAATCCTGCCAGGTACAGTAGGCTACTTAATAAATCACACAGAGTTCTCTCGCTTTGATCACCCAATTCACAGCTCTGCCAAACTCAAAGTACAATAATAATGCCTGTCAATCACATTGGACTTGTGCTTGAAGGACAACGTTTCTTTTCTCCCGTGAAACTCTATCAAAGTACAATAATAGTGCCTGTCAATCACCTGACTTGTGCTTGAAGGGCCTAAAGTAAACTGGAATGGAAATATACATTATTTGGTACAGTACATTGTTTGTTTAGTATACATTGTGTCTGTCTGCTTTTGGTTAATTGTTTTATTTGCTTAAAGTGGCTATGACATGCAAAAAAGGGGGTAATATTGTGTGAAATTTTTGGGAATGCAAATCTAACCAATTAACTGTATGCCTTGTATCTACTGTATGTCACTCGGATTGTCAGCACTAGATTCTTGCATATAAAAAATATATTTCCCCACAAATATCTTTAATAGCTTTACCAACATTGTTCATGTGAAATAGTTTGTTTATGCTTATTTATTATTTATTATTATGAGTATCACTATTTAGCGCCAGGGTTCCCGGTGGTTGCATTCTGGGAAAAGGCATGTCAAGAAGGGGGAATTACCGGGAGAATGCTGGGGCTGGCGCAGTCACAAACTTGATTATAATATCCCCCACCAAATCTTTTAGTTGCACTAATATTGTTCATGTGAAGTAGTTTGTTTTTATGCTTCTTCATCGAAATGATAGAAACCTCCATAGTTGCATGGGTGTCCGGTCTCTGACCGTCTGTCTCCGAGGGAGGGCTCTGTGAGAGCAGCCACTGAGGCTCACATTCTGACGGCTTCAACCCAGCAGAGTGGACATGACCAGGACGATAAATCATCATAATGATAATTACAGTGAATAAGCATAAACAAACTAGTTCACATGAACGATGTTGTGGTAACTAAGGTATTTGAAGAGGGATATATATTTTAGCCCTGGCCTCTGGTTCTCTCAGCCTGCTATTCAACGGTTGCTTTTAGCCAGGGTTTAGATGGTCTCAGTGGGGACCCAGGGGCTTGGTGGCTGGGATACCACGGGACTCTAATGTGAAATTGCCATTATGCAACAGTTACCCTAACAAAACAAACACCTCAACTCAAGTTCATTGTAACTAAGATATTTTACAGGGAAGGTGCGAGCGAACAACGCTCAGACAGCGATATCACACGAAGAATTGTCCCAATATGGAGCATCGGCCATTGCTTTGCGACGTAGCCTGAACCAATCAAATAACCAATAAATAGTAGCGTGTAGATCTCAACCAATAAATGTGTTTGCGGGGCCGCGAAATCTCGCTCAAATAGAGGCTGCGAGCGAATATAGGAGGGGTGGACGACGTCCCTGCACGGCACGTTGTCACTTGCGGTACGTCAGGACAGTATGTTTATGAGATTTCCTTGTTCGCTCGCTAGCGTCGCTGGCAGTGCGGATGAGGTGTAAAACAGAAACACTTTTGGAGAGCACGTGTGAGTGAATTGCATGTATTCTTCTTTCAGATGAGTGGAATACGTGACCTGATTCCAGGTTCTGTGATTGATGCCACAATGTTCAACCCTTGTGGATACTCAATGAATGGAATGAAGACTGACGTAAGTTACTATAGTAACCTTTGACTAATGTCCTCTTTCCAGTGTAATATCTATGGGTGCAACATAATTTCAAAATATCAAAAAAATAGCACATTTACAAGCTCACAATAGAGCTCAGTTTCATTGTAGAGCGGCTATTTTACATAATTCTTTCTGCATGTTGTATAAAATAGGGCTTATGTCATGCTTTGCTTATGGCAAATATCATCATATATATACAGTATATAAGAAACGTGCTTACGGTGATTTGATTAACACTTAACGGTGTGTTCCAAAAGTATGTGTATTGACATTCAATATGTAACTCTGGAGTATTTGTGTACATGCACCACCTCTCTTTATTCACTGTCCTGTTTTGATAAAGCAGAAGAGTTATCAGGTGTCCATCATTGTTCCGTTTTCCTTGATTGCTGGCATCTGTTTGAAGTCAAGTTTTCTGTAATGTGATTGGATCCAGCAGGGAACGTACTGGACCATCCACATCACTCCAGAGCCAGAGTTCTCTTACGTCAGCTTCGAAACCAATCTCTCCCAGACGTCCTACGATGATTTGATCAGGAAGGTGGTGGACATCTTCAAGCCAGGAAAATTTGTGACTACACTTTTTGTGAATCAGGTATGTTGAACTTACGATCAAGGGCTTGGGGGTATTTATATACACTACGTTGGAATGTCTTGGTGCATGAGCGGCCAGTAAGGACAACGTAGACAGACAAACGTTTGCGGATCCAATTATGAGGGCACTACTTGAAGCTATATAGTGAAAGTTAAATGACCATAGTATCACAACATTAGGAAACACCTGTGACATACAGTATAGCCATGCTTTCATGCACGCTTTAAATAAAAGTGAAGTGCTTGTCATGTAACAGCCTTTTTATTGTCTCTTTTTCTCTTCTTCCATCAGAGTTCCAAGTGTCGCAGTGTCTTTTCTTCCGCCCAGAAACTCGAGGGCTACAAACGCCTCGACCGCCAGTTGGCCCAATTCAATGATTACAATTTCGTCTTTACAAGTTACGCCAAGAACCGCCAGCAAAACCAGCAGAGCTGAGCTGTCCAGAATGAAGAAGAAACGTAAAAAGAAAGTCATCGGCCATGTGTGGGGGTGTCCCCCCTATGCTCTGCTTTCTTCCCCGACGGAGAGGCTACTCCTCCCCCTTCCCCTCCACAATTGTTGTCGTTGTTTAGGATCTCTTGGCACAGAAGAGGCCGCCCCGGCCCGTAGTTTAACTTTCAGTTTGAATTGTATGCATTGTTGTACCTTAGGACTCTTGCATGAAAGCTCGTTTCTCTGTTTAGATATTCTAGCTCACTCTTGCTGTGATCTTGAAGTGCATGTAGAGGAATTAAACATGCTCTGTTTCAGGCTGTCCACCCGTGCCCATTGCAGTGGTCCCTTCCTGCAGGTTTCCCCCCTCATTCCTCACAGACAAGGCTTTCGCCCTCACTAGGCCAGGGGCCCTGGCATGCTCAGATGAGTCCACGTCTTCTATTTATTGAGGTTTTTATTTTTCATTTTTTTATTGAGCTCAACCCCCATCCCCTGTCAGTCAACTACCATCAACTGTGTCTGTCAACATCACATACCTTATAATGTCCAATTTAATAATTTTATATTATTTGCTATTTATGTGTGCATTTTAACAATTCACAACCTGTACAGGTGAGGCCAAGAATATTATTTTGGTATGAAAAGGGAGGACTACTGTTTTTGTCTCAAGTTGAGTGTTTTAGAATCGGTTAAAGTTAATAACAATAACCTTCATTCACAGCAAGTTAACAAGTTCTTTACAATTACAAAATAGATCTATAAAATCCAACCCGACTGTTTAAAAGGTCAAATACATAAAATTAATTAAACATATGCAATTTCAAAGGAATTTGTGTTTCATACACACACAAGGATCCTTTCTATTCCTTGTTGATTTAGATTATTCTGCAAAAAGTTATGTTGATCTTAAAGAACACATTTTTTTCTTTTTATATACCGGTATATATTTTTTAGAAAGAACACATTTCATGGATTTCTCATGAAAGAAATCTGTAACTACATCCTCATGATTATTGTTGCACTATTGAGATGAAAAGCTCAAGGCTTCTTACTGGTCAGTGTCATTTTGGGTGCTCCTGGCAGTGGACTGCACTGGAGCCAATAGAATTCCTTATTTGGCTATTCATTATTTGGGCTTTGAAGCCAAGCTATAATCTAGTCTGACACACCCCTGCTCGGTCAGCCATGGGTCTACACCTCGACAATCATCTAGGCCATTTGAATGTCTCAGTACATTTATAGTTTAATGCCCAGTAATGGAATCCATAATTAATTTGCGTATCCAGAATGGGTCTGGGTGAACGTGCACTTAGGGTTCCCTTTATATTTGCTTTGTAAAGTCTAATATAATGTATTAGGCTTATAATATACTGTACATACACAGCATATTATACTGTTGCTTGCCAAAAATAAATTTGTACTACAATGTATAAATTAAGCTTAATAACGCTGTAAATGGGAACCTTCTAGGGGTTTTATCCCGGCCACACTCCCCACAAACCCTCTAAATACTCACATAGATTTATTAAATGGGGGGAGCACTTTGAGTCCCAACTGAATGTAGTGCAGCCAGCTACAAATGGGCTGTCCTACCTGTTGAATGTAGAGGTCTCTAGAGAAGAGCTTTAGCTGTGAATGTATGACTCGAGGAGACCCAGTTTCCCCACCCCTTCCGCCCCCACACCATGTAGCTATGGTGTACAGGTCAGGACAATGCCCTCTGCCGTCCAGCATGGCAGCCATTGTTCCATGGTCCCAACAGAGTCACCCCCCACCCACCACCCCCGCAACAAAGTCAGACTGTCAGCTGGTCCTAGAATCGTGATATGACAAGAGTAGCCCTACTGGCTGCACCACTGGGGCTTTGAATGGGAAATAATGAATCAGACACTTTGCTTACTGCAGCGCTTGCCCAGCAAAGCCTTTTTTCTTTTTTGAAACAATATACATCCTCTCTCTCCCTTTCCCCACCATACAGAAATCGGTAAGCACACAATAGAGGCCCACCAATCTGAGCATGCCAGGGTGATCCCGGATCATTCCGCACATAACTGTTGCATAAACTGCCATTTTATTAATTTTGTGCGCAGACATTTCTTTCTGCAGTGAATTGGTCCAAATGTGGCTCCCTAGCAGTTTTATTTATTTATCTTTTTCTTCTTCTTTCTTTCTTTTTTTCCCCTTTTCTTTTTTTGTTCTATCAATGCCCTTTGTTCAGTGAGGGGAAACATCCTGTGACACTATGGTGCATGTGACTACTAGTGCTGTATTGCTTGACAGTGTAGTGTGCTACCGTCTCTTCCTCCTGTGTAAGTAAGGTCTGTGTACCTCACCCTCTTTTTTGTTTGTTTGTTTTTTGGGTTTTTTATACTGGCTAATACTCAGTTGGAACCGCCACATCCTGATACAGGTTTTAATGGACTGGTGGGGATACTTCCTTTTTGAGTGGTTGGGTTCATTTGTCTAATCACATTTTGTATTCCTTAAGCTTGATTTACACTTAGTTGAGCTGGGTCTCATACCGAAAATAGCAGATCTACAAGCTCTGCGATGCACTGTGATGCATTGTGGGCTTGTAGACCGGCAATTTTCATGTGCGAAACTGGTCCGCAACTAACTATAAATCAGGCACAGTGCTGAAGCTTGAGCATTTTTGTAATTCTGTTGCCAGACATGTAGCAGTTATATGGGGAGGGTTGCCTTTTGATTAATAGCTGAATTATCATTGGCATTTGTATGCTTTCTACCAGAAAATGCAGACTTGGTTTGAATCTGTGTGCGCAGCTAGAGTTACAGGACCTTGCCCTGCCTTCAGCACACGTGGATTACTTTCATCCTCAATTTTGGGAACTAAATATCACATTTATTGGGATGGCACCTATAACAGTAAATTGTGTATTGGATCACTTAAGGCGTATTTGAAAACTATGCAGAAAATGACAGTGGACCATTAGTTAAATGAACAATTCGTGCAAATACTCCAAGTGAAATTGACAATTGGAATTGCTTGCCCTCCAGTATGTCTGTCGTGGCTTTTTTGGAGTGTTTTTTTATTTTATTTATTTGTTTGTTTGTTTTTTGTTTTGTTTTTTTGCCAGAGGACCAATTTTTAGTTGGAGTCCTTACCTGAAATATCTTTACCTTTAAGTGATCTGCCACAATTGTCATAGGTTCTTTATGTTCATCACGTTACATTTTTAGCTTTTTGTTTAGTTTTTTCACAATCCTTTTTTTGGGGGGTGGGGGGGACTATGTACTACTTAGGTTTGACAACCTTGTGTAGTAGGTAGTCCTATTGGTATGAATCATTTTCCTTTTTATACTAAAAACTGAAATGCATTTTATGCTGTTCGATGGTAAAGTTTTTACAAAAACATTTTGTAAGGAATGCATTTTTGCTGCGGACCAATCTTTCTTTTTTCTTTGTCCAACTGTTTTCTTTTTCTTTCTGTTGTAAAACCAGTGTTCAACACTAATTAGTTAAGGGGTGACATGTTGAAAGCGAACTCGATCACGTGGCTCTATTCTTCTTCTTTTTTTTCTCCTTTTATTTTCTTTTTTTTTAACCACTGGAGCCCTATTGTCAAATGTTCAAATATTTTCAAAACATTTTCTAATTTGAAAATGTTTTGAAAATGTTCACCAATAAGGACATACGCCAGGGTTGAAGTGGGTAATCTTGCCTTACCTATTGAATCCAATGGGAAAGGAAAGCGAAAAGCCTCCCCTGAGTGAGAGGGAGCAATTGCAGGAAGTATCAGGATGTACGGAAGGGAAACTTTGCTGTTCTAATTCTTTCTTTTTGCTATTCTTTGAATGGTCAAGATGTGCTAATTTTATCTGTACTATGAGCTTGATGCTTCAATAATTATAATAAAAAATGCTCGCTTATCTGTATTGTCTTGTCTTTTTGTTACTTCCATGATACAAACTAGTACGCACACGAGGGAGCAAAAATACCAACTCATGGTGCTTGTCATGTTTAAAAACAACAGACACATTAAAAAGAGGCAAAGCCATTTAAAAACATTAAAAAGTATAGAGGAGGCAACATTGGTTAAATGTGCTGATGCATTCAAAGTGCAATATAGATACAGTAGTATTCAACATGTTTTAATGATATGGATTAAAGAGAGGGAACCATGTATTGATTTATTTGGATAAGCTGACATAGGCCTATATATCACATTAAAATTCTGTGATTTTTCACAATTGAAAACCAAATGGAATGTAAAAGTCAGCAGTGGTATATAATCTGTACATACTATTATGCTGTTTTACATTTTTCATGCACACCTCATACCATCATTGGCACACTGCAGCAAATGAGACATGAAATTGTTATGAACTGCGGTATAGAAGGTATTGTACTAAGTGGACCGAGCAAACTAAGCACTTGATTGTGCCAGTAGAACAACTTGTCTGGCATATATGTGTGTGTGTGTGTGTGTGTGTGTGTGTGTGTGTGTGTGTGCGCGTGTGACATGAATCTTTTTTCCCGGTATGAGGTTTCCACCCGACAGATCATCAAAAATGTAGTACTGGATATTTTTCAATCATATAAAACCAATATTGAGGATACAGTAAATGAAGAATACTGTATATTAGTCGACATAGAACACATTTTGGTGCTTGAAGGAGCTGTATGTATATGCATGTGCACTTTGCACTGCAGTATAAAGTATGCCAGAATCATCATGACAATCTTAATTTTTAATATATTATTTATTTTATATATATATTGTAAATATACATAGGTTGACAAAGTGGACATAGCTAGCTAATGTTCTGGACACTTAATTTTATATTGTGAAAACGTCCATAGATATGATTCTGTTTGTTTACCAACATCTATTTGTGGGGCAGCCACAAATAGCCAGCTGAATGTGTAAAGGCTGTCTGGAAAACAGCTCACATGCACTGATGCTCTGGGCTGTCTGCATGACCCTCTGCAATGATTTTCACATGAGGGCACAGGCACAGTCAGGCAGTGATGCAACTAGTCGGGATGCCTTTATTATGGAGCACAGATCCTATTATGGGCTGAAAGTAAGCTGTATAAGTATAACTACATTTATACAAGTCATTTGCAATACTTCACCTACAGGGTGCTTCATATGCCTATGTATTTTGAAAGGACATTTCATTCTTATTGTAGCATCACTGTTAAGTAGGTTATGGAGTGTCAGAATTCTTCCAGTTTTCAGGGAATGAAAACAAATAGGCCTACCGGTAGGCTACTGTGTCTTTCACAAAGGACACATGTACTAGTTGGCCATGTAAGAGAAAGAAAATGTAAAGATCCGTGTCACAAAGAATGAATGAATGCGGATTATGTCCATGTCCAATCTATGCGTTCAATCATGGACATGAATAGCTACTGCATATTTATTTACCAAAGATTGTTATTACCAAGCTGCTAGCCTATATGCCCATCATATATAGTCCACTGACACCATCTAGTGGTTAAGCGTGGCTGCACTCGGTTTCATTACTTGGTATTTGGTTTGGTTTGTATTTGGTTTTGCGCGTGCGTGTGTGCGAGTGACGTATATGACGGATATGACGTATGCGTCACGTAAGTACGTGAATGTGTTCATGTTGTCAACTTGTCTTCCGTCGTGGTGAAAGTTTCACGTGGAAAGGAAATCCAGCGTGTGAGATTCCAGGCCCAGAGAAGAATAAATCCGCCACAATGTCTCAATTAGATGGAATAATGTAAGTTTCAAATGTGTTATTTATTTCCTGTACGTACGTACGTTCGTGGAAGTGTTAGTGGTAGTTTTTAATCGGTCCTCAGCCTTTGGTCGTAAACTAAATAATAGCTAAACTAAGACCGCTAGCAAGTTAGCTAGTCTAGTAGAGACCAGTAGCTTCTGACATCTGGTACGACCCCCATCTGGAAACAACAAGATTTGTGTAAAAAGAAAATGAAATGGTTAAAGTGGTTGAACCTTTTCTGGTGAACACTGACCAGAGACCACCTGGAAACCTCACATAGCCTACCACTGCTCTAGACAAAATATGGTCACATCACACACTGTAGCCTAGACACGAAGATTGTCAACGATTTCTTGTCAGAATCGATACAAGAGATCTCATACAGTTCTAATCTTAGTTTGTATAAGATATCCACGTATACGCGCCGCAACTTAAAGTTCAGTATTAAGTTGCAATACTCTACTTTGACAGCCCATTCATGAAATCCTATCTGATTGTATTAAACTACAGTAAACTCACCAACATTGCAGCTGTGCAGACGGCTTGGGTGGTCATCTTTTTCTCCACATAGTTTCATAAAAATCCTATTTTTTGATTGATTGAAATCTTTATTAACAGTTTGTAGAATTTACAGTACATTTTAAGCACGAACTCAATACAAAGACTGTCAACTGTGAGTGGACGACCCAATTAAGCATTACACTTGTTTACAACAGGGTCCACATTGTTCAATTCATCAAAACATTTAAAGACATACAGACATTTAGAGACATACAAATAGACATTTCTCTGTAGGTAAAGAACAGAACAGGAATTCATCATACTTTCTGTTAGCTGCAATTTTCAACTCTAGATTATTTTTTATAATGGGATGAATCTAGAGTTGCAATACCCTCCCAATTTGCGTTTGCGATCTGCTTGTATTAAACGACGTTAAACTCACCAACATTGCAGCTGTAGGGCAAGCTTAGCTCTGGTCCATAGCCTTCTACTGGTTCGATTCTGCCCTGCAGTAAGGCTATGTGACTATCAGTATTAAATCTCAAATCGAAATCAGACCAGCCTCTCCTCTTTTGTGGAAATCTCACGAACGTTTGACCTACTCACCAATAAAAAGACGGGTTGTGTCAATAGAAAGCATACTTTCCTTAGTGGACGCACTCTGAGCCCCCCAACACACGTATAAACGGTACTTTTTGGCCAAAAAGGGATTTAGTTTCCACCGGGAAAAAAATACTTTGTTACTCCGCTGCGCCCAGAGAACTGCCTCATAGAGAATATTTTTCCTCCGGTGAAAAGAAATCCCTTTCTGGCCAAAAAGTACCGTTTATACGTGTGGTGGGGGCTCAGAGTGTGTCCACTAAGGAAAGTAGGCTTTCTATTGACACAACCCGTCTTTTTATTGGTGAGTAGGTCAAATGTTCGTGAGATTTCCACAAAAGAGGAGAGGCTGGTCTGATTTCGATTTGAGATTTAATACTGATAGTCACATAGCCTTACTGCAGGGCAGAATCGAAGCAGTAGAAGGCTATGGATCAGAGCTAAGCAAATTAACTTTTTTACTTGGTAGCGCTTGTGCTACCAATTTCAAAATGAAGGAGCACCAGAAAAAAATTAGGAGCACCCACCAAAATCTAAGGAGCACCAATATGTAATCTATTTTTTACATTCATAAAAACAATAATATAACGTGTGGTTTACAAATAACATGAAATGACCAAAGTATAAAAATGCATGCCAGAATTTAAAATGTAGTGTCTGTCCCTCATCCATCTCTTCAAAGAGACAGAGGCATCAAACATCTCCAGATGAGGACCCTCTAGTCTACACTGATTCCGGCCAGTCACATCACCTGTTTTCTTATTCTTTGTTTTGTGTTTTTCACCTTCATAGCCTATTTAGATCATATATTAGAATTTCTAATATAAAATAATTTCGATGTAAAACATTATATTTATAGCTATGCCTACTCACTTCTAATCAGTGGTGGATAAATTACTCTAATGTTTTACGTAAGTAAAAGTATCAATACTGCTGCTATGTAGAAACACTTACAAGTCTGCTATTCTCTCTCCCTTCCTCTCTCTCTCATTCCCTCTCTCTCTCTTGCATGCGTGTGCGGCTGTGTGCGCACACACGCACAGCTGAGCCGGTCCGCCTCCGGAGCTAGAGGCTCCGGTCTTTTCTGAATCTGAACGCTTGAAATAATGTACTTTCTGACGCATTTGCGACCAAAATGGTCGCTATTTCGAGCCCTGCTAGGGCAAGCTTGAATTATCCTCTTTCAATCTGCCGAGCTTTTGTTTCATAAAAATCCACCGTAGACATGGTATGAGCTACTTTCTGTCAATACATCCTCTGCAGGTGATTCTTTTTCTAAGTGTTGGAGTTTGGAAGCACTCGTTTTTTCTGCCTCCTGCATTATGTGCAAATGTGAAACAGATGGCATGCGGGGCCATTCAGTGACTTACGACGAGCGCTTCCAAACTCCAACACTTAAAAAAAGAATCACTTGCACAGAATTTCTTGACAGAAAGTAGCTCATAACATGTCTACGGTGGATTTATATGACACAAAAGCTCTGCAGATTGAAAGAGGATAATTCAAGCTTGCCCTAGCAGGGCTCGAAATAGCGACCATTTTGGTCGCAAATGCGCCAGAAAGTACATTATTTCAAGCGTTCAGATTCAGAAAAGACCGGAGCCTCTAGCTCCGGAGGCGGACCGGCTCAGCTGTGCGTGTGTGCGCACACAGCCGCACACGCATGCAAGAGAGAGAGAGGGAATGAGAGAGAGAGGAAGGGAGAGAGAATAGCAGACTTGTAAGTGTTTCTACATAGCAGCAGTATTGATACTTTTACTTACGTAAAACATTAGAGTAATTTATCCACCACTGATTAGAAGTGAGTAGGCATAGCTATAAATATAATGTTTTACATCGAAATTATTTTATATTAGAAATTCTAATATATGATCTAAATAGGCTATGAAGGTGAAAAACACAAAACAAAGTATAAGAAAACAGGTGATGTGACTGGCCGGAATCAGTGTAGACTAGAGGGTCCTCATCTGGAGATGTTTGATGCCTCTGTCTCTGAAGAGATGGATGGATGAGGGACAGACACTACATTTTAAATTCTGGCATGCATTTTTATACTTTGGTCATTTCATGTTATTTGTAAACCACACGTTATATTATTGTTTTTATGAATTTAAAAAATCAATTACATATTGGTGCTCCTTAGATTTTGGTGGGTGCTCCTAATTTTTTTCTGGTGCTCCTTCATTTTGAAATTGGTAGCACAAGCGCTACCAAGTAAAAAAGTTAATTTGCTTAGCTCTGATCCATAGCCTTCTACTGCTTCGATTCTGCCCTGCAGTAAGGCTATGTGACTATCAGTATTAAATCTCAAATCGAAATCAGACCAGCCTTCAAGCTTGCCCTACAGCTGCAATGTTGGTTTAATGGTCGTTTAATACAAGCAGATCGCAAATGCAAATTGGATGAGTGGGGTGTCAATGGAGGGTATTGCAATTTGCAACTCTAGATTAATCCCATTATAAAAAAATCTAGAGTTGCAAATCGCGGCTAACTTTCTGTCAAACTCTATGCAGCGATAATGTTTCTGTACAGTGTACACATGTCCTAGAGACTGCCCCCCACAAGTACCAGTACACAGTGGCAACAGGAACAGACAGATTCACTAGTACATTACTGATTTGAGCAAACAAACACACAGATGACGGGCAACTTGAAGAGCTTGTACTGTACATTTGGCGAGTGACATTGTTGTACGAAGGGATATAAATGAAGCATTAGTTGAACTTGGTTTCTTTCTACTGTTTGTTTCCCCAGAAAACCCAAGACAAAGCGCTCCAAGCGCTTCCTGGCAGGCAGAGCGCCATTGCTAAAAGAACAAATTAAAAGGGCTATGATTATGAAAGGAGGTAACACAAGCCCAACTGTTACAGAGGCACTGAAGGACATTGTAAGTACTGATAATTGGGTGCAAGCTGAGAAATATTTTATTGCATTAATATTTATAGGATTTTGGCATACATTTGAGATATTAAACTTCTAGCTATGAAGAATCCAACTGAAAAGTGTGATTGGAGTTATGTGACATGGCACTTTCTGTTCACCCCACAGTATTCACTAAAGAAGCCCAATGCAGTGCTGTACAAGAAGTAAGCAATGTTATCCATTAATGTGATAGTCCTAACAAATATCATCCTGCTGGCATGTTTGCCACACCACAGCACTTGTTGTTCCAATACAAGGGTGGTGATGTGAAGTAATAAAGTTTAGACAAATTATTGGTTTAGAAACATTGAGACTGGGTGCACAGGTGACTGTTTCATGTGATCAATTCCCAACAGATCCCCAAATCTGTTGGGGAGCACTGGTTTCAGTTTATTCAACCTCCTCTTCACTGTTGGCTAGTGAGGTGCACCCTAGGAGACATAAGACATACTTTGCAACGGCATTGCGCGGCGAGAACAGCTGATATACAACCTTGTGTCGAGGATGCGACCGTTGTGAGCTTAGAGGTCTGCTATTCTCGGCCATGCTCTGTGCGCGCAACATCTTCGCAGGACGGAGCATGAATTTGGCTTGATGGGCTGCAGCTGCACGTGCACAAACGGGCTCTGCTGATGTGATCACAGCACACAAGAACATAAGGATCATACTGAGCTATTTTCCGTTATTGCCTGAGGTAAATAAATTGATTTACATTGTTTATTTTTCTTTTAGGAAAAACATAACCCGCCCATTTGAGGATTCAACATCATTGGTCAGTGTAAATGAAATGTAAATTTAAGAATGGAATATATTACAATTAATTCACCTACTTTCCGGTGACTATATTATCTATTTGTTTGTCTCTCAGGAATTCTTCTCCAAGAAGAATGACACTTCTCTGTTTCTGTTTGGTTCACACAACAAGAAACGTCCAAACAATCTCATACTTGGTAAATGACCAGTTCATAAAATATATTCAGTGACTTCAGTCATCATCCATACACAAGTCCACTCATAACAGCCTTATATAGACATATGTTAAACATCTCAAAGATTTACTGTAATAGTACACACAAAACTAAGATATTAGAATATATACTACTGACATTTAAAGTGGCACCATGTAACTTTAACTAGAAGAATACAATGACTTAACGCTTTTGTAGAACACATAATTTTTGACCACCTTACTTTAATCCAATTCATGATTTTCATGTAAAGTGTCTTGACGCACAAATTAATTTGTACATGTTTGTTGCAGAACTGTGTTCCTAGTGTGCTTTGAGTTGTTGTGGGGACGGTCAAGTTATAGATAAGGTGCTAATTTCTAATTTCTTTCCAACTATAGGTCGTCTCTTTGACTTCCATGTGCTCGATATGATTGAACTTGGCATTGAGAAATACGTGTCATTGAGTAGCATTAAGGTAATGGGTTTGAGTCGATCAGTGATGCCAGCACATTTAAAACTTTCAGATGTGCACTGTGTCTGTTACTGTTTGAAATGTTAGGAGACATTCCCAAAGTGTTACAAGTGTTTAATCAACCTTCTCTTTAATCTAATGTGTGGTTTCTAAACTGTGTGGGTGGTTTCAGTCTGCCAGCCCATTAGTTGTTACAGGCCTCAAAATATCAATAGTGCAGTAACCGGAATGCTTGCCTTAAAACACGCTCGCTAGCAACGTTTGTAAACAAACGTTTCAAATATCTAAATTTATTTCTGTTTTTAATCACAGAACAGCAAATGGGCCGAGGGGACCAAACCGATGCTCGTGTTTGCTGGGGATGCTTTTGACTCAGACAACGATCACAAACGCCTCCAGAGTCTCCTCATAGGTACATGCTCAACAAGTGGAGGATTACAGATGTACAGACACACACAGACTTGAATATATGTCAATGGGCAATGTCCATTGGGTTTTTTTTTAGATGATGGGTAAGAAGAGAGAGATGTGATGTCAGGTGGTGTGGGCTAAGAAGTGGTCAGGGCTATATGAGATGTACAGTAAGTGCAAAGAGAGATGGTGAGGGAGGGAGAAAATTATTTGTACCAATTGACCAGACAGTAGACAGTAGTGTAACATGTTAAGGTGAGTATAGAGATGGAAATGTTCTAGCAAGAGAAGCCAATGTATTGAGAATGTGGGACATAGTATGTGTCAGGAGTTATTTGTGACAGAAGGCTACCAGTGAGAGGGAAGATGTATACGATGGTAGTGAGACCATCCGTACGGTTGGAAACGGTGGCACGGATGAAAAGGAGGCACAGCTGGAGGTGGCAGAATTAAGGATGCTATGGTTCTCATTAGGAGTGAAAAGGAAGGACATCAGAAATTACTGAATTAGAGGATCAGCCCAGGTTAGAAGGTTTGGGGATAAAGCAAGAGAGGTGAGGTTGAGATGGTTTAGACATGTGAAAAGGAGGGATGAGGGTACATTGGGAGAAGGATGCTGAAGATGTAGCTGCCAGGTAAGAGGATGTCCAAAGACGAGGTTTAAGGATGCTGTGAGAGATGACATGAAGGTGGCAGGTCACAGAGGAAGATGCAGAAAACAAAACCAAATGGGGTCCATGTGTGGTCCAGCCCTATGGAATGTAAAATTCAAGCATGTGCTAATGAAAATTATTTAAAATAGTTTTGATGCTCATCCTAGATCCTACTACCATAGGGGATGCAAAGCAATATGTCCGTTTATCCGTCCGACTTCTCCTACCAAATCACTCCGTTAGCACACATCTCTCTATGCACAAGAAATGATGCATGCCACAGAAATCCTTCTGCACTACATTGCATCCATGTCATATTTACTGTACAAATATTGCTTTTGTATGACATACTGTTATTGCACAACATTTCACTGACACAAATTACATTACAATTTCCACATTAACCGACCCCTCCCCTTTTCCCTGCGCGTGCACACACACACGGTACTGTACAGTACACTACAGTATGTTACAGTACAGTATGGTAAAGTACAGTACGGTACAGTAACGTGCGGTACGGCATGGTACAGTATGATACCATAAAGTATGGTACAGTATGGTACCATGCAGTACGGTACGGTACAGTACAGTACAGTACGGTACAGTATGGTACCATGCAGTACGGTACAGTATGGTACAGTACGGTACTGTACAGTATGGTACAGTATGATGCCCTACAGTGCCGTACAGTATTATACAGTAGTATGGTACAGTACATCACAAAGGTATAGCCAAATATATGCTGAAATGCAAAACCAGTCTAATTTTGGTGGCCATTTTGAAATATCACCACCATATTGGATTTTTGGATGGCTCGGTTTAAAAAGTTAAAGAGTTGACCAAAGGAATGTTCACGGCAAATGTCACGCTTGTATCACCAAGCGAACAACCGTTCCAATGATCTGCTAATTGCACAAATTCTGTGTGTGTGTACGTCTGTAATCCACGTAACTCGAGAACCGTTCGCCCCACCGACTTCAAATTCGACACACACGTTCCACACACCCACAGGGAGTGCAGTGCCCGGTCTCGAGTTGGTCGGACCCACGGTTGTCCAGAACCGCCACAAAAGGCCTTTTTCATTTGGCGGCCATCTTGAAAAATGGTGTCCATTTTGTTTTTTCAAGTGGACAACGTACTTTTCTGAGAGAGTAGGTTCCGAAGCACTCGTGTGTCAATTTTGGTGCTTGTACCATAAAGTGAACGATTCTTATGATATATTGACTTAATATCCTCCACTGTGCTGTCGGCTGTCTTTCAGAATAAGTTGATTGACCATGTTGATATATTGATGATTTCTTTGACCTTGCAGACTTCTTCAGAGGACCTACAGTACCCTCGGTACGTCTGGCTGGTTTGGAACATGTGCTTCACTTCACGGCATTGGAAGGCAAAATCTACATGCGCAGCTACAGGTACAGAAATCTGTCATGTACAGCTACAATGAATATTATGCAAATCACATAATAAATAACAATATTATTATTACATATAAATCACTATTGTATATAAATCACTCTGAATAAAAATGGAAGATGGAATACAAACACCATTAACACTTTCATTTTGTCGTATTGTGGTTTCATGCTGTTTCTCTTTTTCAATAATATTGGTTAAACTAGCCAATCAATAAGCGCACAGCAACATTTTTACCCTTAACGACATATAGGGATGCCAGGTTGAAAGTTAAGTCTGCTAATATATTTGTCTACTTTATCAGCTACCAGCCATGTATAATAATTTTGGATACTCCGCCAACATCTGTAAATGAAGAAAAGTTTGTTTCCTGTCCTGGTTAAAGTGTATTTTGGCTTTCCCTTTGAGTAACCTTTTTCATAGATGTACTTGACACTACGCTTTTAAAAACGGAAAAGCCAAATTAGGTTAATGAGGATGTTGTTGCAGGACTCTGTTGAAGAAGTCTGGATGCCGGACACCAAGGATAGAGCTTGAGGAAATAGGACCATCGTTTGACTTTGCCATGAGAAGAACACACTTTGCGTCAGATGACTTGTACAAGATATCTCACAGACGGCCCAAAAATCTCAAGGTAAATAATTACTACTTTATTGTCTTTCAGTGTCTCGCTTAGCCAGACAATTGGACAATCTACTGATAATTCAGTGAATGCGCTACAACTGAGTGGAAGCTATTCGGAATAAAAATAAATAACTGCATTGTAGAACTAACACCAACAGAATCTCAATCCCCAATGACATCATATACCAGCCATAAAATACCCAACTCCTCTGTCCATCCCTCTCTTAGCCCAAGAAGAAGAAGAACATCTCCCAAGATGTTTTCGGCACCAAGTTTGGCCGGCTGCACATGCAGAAGCAGGACCTGGGCAAGCTGCAGACACGTAAGATGAAGGGCCTCAAAAAAAGGAAAGGGGGAGTGGTCGCCGACAAGGAGGGACAGTCACCCCAAGTGGACGAGGAGGGACAGTCCCCCCAAGTGGTCAAAGTTGACAGTTGAGACCTTTAACTGGAATAACACGCTGAACAGTGTTGATGAACTTTCTGTTGGATTGTCACTGCTTTGTGTGGTGACTGTTTTGTGTAGTCACTGTGGTGTGGTTTCATCGAGTGTTGCTCAAAAAAGAATTGAAAGCTAAAGTGTTAAGTAGCCCACAGTACACCACACAGACCAGATTGTTGGGTTGCCAGCTGAAAATATATGCTTGTTAAGTTGTTTGTCTATAAATGTTTTCAAGAATTCATGAACCCATGCAGCAAACATTAAACGTTAAGATAACACTTGTAATGCTTTTCTTTGTAAAAGAATGGAGACATTTGGGCAAGTTGGCAAACATGCCAACTTTTCAGTAGCACAAAAACTGTTATTCTAATTACCGGTAAGTAATTTATCTATTTTACAAGGGAGAACCTGTGCGTCACATTAGCTCAGGGCAGGAGTGCAGTTTAGCAACACTGCTGCACACTTCAGTGGACACGATCACACGTCACGGAGCGCGTGCGTGCGAGCGCAGTACACATACTATTTACCCAGGTTGTGCGACTGCGTGTGTCTACTATGTGTAGCCATCCGTTACTAATGTGATGTGAAGGGTACAATACTGCGGCAACATGAAGTGGAGGCTGTCAAATCCTGCAATTTCCTTCTTCCCATTGCACTGCAACATAACTAGGGTGAGCCGCCTGAAAGTCGGCGAAATTCTAGTTATATTACAGGCAATTGTTTATTGGTTCAAGATTTCAGTTCATAATTGCTATATTTTATTTTACATTATTGGTAGGTGTATTACATTATCAGCCTTTACAGTTTAACTTGATTGTCTTAAAATACATTTCATGATTTAATGTGTAGACCACATTTGTTGCATTGGATTTTTATGGCATACTCTACTGTCGCTGACCTAATGCAGGATGGTTGACGGTTGTGTAAGTTCTCAGAGGTGCCACTAGAGGGCATTGTTGGACTAGAAATTAAACCCACATCTTAATAGGAACACATTCAGGACAGAGTGAAAAACAAACTTGCAGTGGTGGAGAAAGTACTCTCATTTGTCTTCAATGTTTGTGTGTTTACGTAATGTTTGTGTTTACACAAACACTCAAAAATGGCCATTTTCAATGGCATTCAACGTTTGTGTTAGGACAGTTTTTGTGTTACACGCATAAAGCTGGACATAGGAGGGAATAGCTCCCCTCAACAACTTGGTCACTTGTCTGATTCCCCACCCACTACAATTGAACCTGGGTGGTGGGCGGCCACCACCACAGACAACATGCATTTCTTCCTATACAGACAATTGCTCATAATTAGATTGTCCAACATTTTATTTCTTATATAATCTAATTTATCATAGCCTATATGTCCAAGAACAATAGAACATTATTGTTGTATTATGCCTGCCCCCAGCTGTGGTAGGCCTACCACTGGATCCTACAGGCTGGCATGCTAAAGATGACTTCATGCTCTCTGCAACCCTAGTATATATACTGTACTTCAGGGGTTTTCAACTGGTTGTGAACCAGGGACCACCACCCTGACTTAGAATCAACCTGGGGACCACTGTTGTGTTGGGTGGGTGGGGATATATGGGCTAAGATTAGTGCTTTTGTAATGCATCCCGTCATTCCAATGTGTATACATCCCACTGTTTCTCAACCAATGGTCCACTGACTACTATTAATTTCCTAATAATGATTCAACTCAACCAGATAATCTGGTGCACTTCCCCCTCTTGAGATTCTAACTCCCTTTTTCTGTTGAATTTCTTGGTCTCCAACTTGTCAGCAGTAAATGACTACATGGACGATCATCATAGGTCACCACAGGTCGGTCATTCAGTTCACTGTTAAAAAAATGATATAAACATATAAACAAATTATACACTACTAAATGCATGGCCGCAGGGACCACATGCAATACCTTCACGGACCACCAGTGGTCACTGACCACGTGTTGAAAACCTCTGGAATCCCACAGGGTCTATATTAGGACCCCTCCCTTTCCCCATCTACACCAAATATCTTTGCCTAAAATAGCCAATATGGAAGCCATTAAGCTGCTATGTGAAGAAGTTGGGGTCCAGGCAGTCACACACTACCATGTTTCATTAGGTATTGTTATTGGTGGGTAATTAAGTTTGTAAGATCTGAGTGAGACGTTGAACCACAAGAGGTCAGTGTATGAAAACAGTTTGTTGCTCCATAATTAAAGGGACTATAAAGTAGCCTACAGTGGCATTTCGTTGACTGAGTGACCGACCATACACCCAGTTATATAATGGCAGGATGTATGGTCACTCTACTTTGGTCAGTCAATGCTATTTTATTGATATTTGAAAGTGTGTTGTCTGATTTATATACAACTTAAATATATGTATCACATTTCAGCTGCTGTTTGAGTTGTCAGATTTCCGAAGCCTTAGTTAACATAGCCTACAAAGCCCTACATACAATAGCTTGACTCATTTCATCATCGGTTCATTTAATTGCGCCATTTAACGTCACGAAAATAGATCTGTTCTGTCCGTTTTTGTTCTTGGGTGATTATATCTAGCTACTTTTTCCATCTGTTTTCTCTATCCATATAGGATTGTCTTGGTTCCCTTTTTTGCTGTTGAGGGGGAACTATAGCTAGGCTACATCTTTATCAACATTATAAAGAGGTATGCTTGTCTATCTTCTGTCTCATATAGTCCTCTCTGCAGTCACCTAATAATATTTCAACTGTACTTCACTGCCATGCTGTGTCAGTCGGACTCCGATTAACTGCAGACTCTCGACGCCCCGCCCCTCCGTGCTATCTATTTATACAGTGCTGCAACACGAGCGCCTTGACAGCTATAGCAAAGCAGCGGACCATAAGTTAACGTGTCTGAATGGATGCAACTTTAACACTGCATTTAGCTCTTAGATGACATCACAGACGTGCCTTTCCGATACATAACGGGGTCGTTTATTTGAACATTGCCACTGCCCGCCCCCCCCATCCCCTCCTCCAGTGAGAAGGCTTCTCAAGACAGACAGCAGACAGGACAGGCAAACTGGAAGAGAAGGGTTTAAAAACAAAAGGGGAAAAAAAGCCAAAATGACAGAAGGCAACGGCATGATGGAGAACGATTCTGCCGCGACAGAAGAGACGGTTGCTACCGTTCCTGAGGAGGAGAAGAAGAGGCTGCAGGAGGAGGAAGAGGAGGAGAAGAAGGAGAAGAACGGGGAGAGCAGAGGAGCCCTGATGGAGATGGTGGTCCCGGGACCCGGGGGGGCAGCGGCGGATGAGGAGGTGGACTTCGTGCACCCAGAAGGTGGATGGGGATGGATAGTTATGCTGGCTGCCATGTGGTGCAACGGCTCCGTGTTTGGGATCCAGAACGCCTTCGGCATCCTCTTCGTATCTCTGCTCAAAGAGTTCGGCTCCGAGGAGGATGAAGACCTCAGGTTCAAGACAGGTGAGTTAGGCTCGCTTCACTCAAACACACATACACGCGCGCGCGCGCGCGCACACACACACACACACACACACACACACACACACACACACACACACACACACACACACACACACACACACACACACACACAAGTGTGAATGGATGAAAGACCGTGACTCAGTTTACATAGCCTCGGAAACACAGACGTTTACAGTTTACATGATGCAGGTCATAACTCAAAGAGTGAGTCACTCACTCATGCTGCATGCACATGGAGCTAACGTTAGCAAACATGTAATATGATCTGCCTTTCCTGGTATGGAATTATTTGCCTCAGCTGCACTAGCTAAAACTCCTGTCCTGAGTTTATAAATTGTTGGTTCCAATGTCCATTTATTAAATTAACATACATAAGGTCTAATTTTCTTTATGGAATGTCACTCAAGGAAACAATTAAAGATGGCTTATTAGGGATTTTTCAAAGTCTTTGACATTACAAAGTGGAGTTGAGTCTTTGCATCAGTGGTGATGCTGCAGCTTCACTGATACCCACCTGGAGAGACATGAATGAATGAAATTAATTTGAACAACCACTTATTTTCATGTCATTTGATCATTTCAAATAACCTATTCAGAATGCTTAAAGCCTCAATGTATCCCTAATCCCATAATTCAATTTCCTCAGTCATAGGCCTACTGATCAAACTGCTTACTCAGCAGGGACCCCCCGCCCCTCCACAATTTGACCATGACCCCAGTCACCCCACCCACCACCATACCAAATTTCTTTCCAGTTTCCACATTCCATCCTCGTCTGTGCTGTGTGCGTTTGTGTGTGTGTGTGTGTGTGTGTGTGTGTGTGTGTCTGTGCACACATCATGCCAGTGTGTGTTTACTGTTTGTGTCTGTGCACATTGTGTGAATATGTGTGCACTAGTATGTGTATTATGTGTGCTTTGTTTTTCTCCTGAGACCTTAGCATATGAATTATGACCACGTTCTGTTCCACTGTGAACCTAACCACCTGTTGCTAGTGATTCTACTGGGATTTGGCAAAATAATGCAGCATCTGGTTGCAACGTCTGCTTTCTCTTGTTATCTAGCTGCCCCACCAGTTCAAGGACAGATTATAGACATGATGTTTCCCTTACATGGCAAGAGTATTGGCAGCATTGCGGTGGTGGATACAAGTAGCCCAGATCAGTGCTCTCCACCCTTTCTTTTGGCCCAAGGACCATGCACTTCCAATATTTAATTAATAGTTTTTGGGTCAATGTCTTGAATTTCTCAATATCTTATTGAGGGAGGTCGAATTTTACTGCGATGCCAGTGCTGGTTTGAGAGAATTCCATCTCCAACCTGAATTTAGCACCATTAACATTTCGCACTGACGCATACAAATGTTTTTCTAAAGGCGGTTATTCTACAGATTAACAATGGTCGTGAATATAATAATATTAATTGTGAAGCATGGCAGGGGACCCAACGACCCCTGTCTTAGATAGACCTTTATTTAGCCTAACTATCAGATGCCAATGTTGGATAGAACTGGCAGTGGCTGTTAATTACTTGCGCAAGCAGAGCGCGCAAGTAATAGTTTCGCCCCGGCTCGTACGCACCGTCCCAGCCAACCCGCCACTTTTGATGCGTATGCACCGTCCCAGCAAATTGTGCCTGATTTGCTGGGACCAGATTACATGGTGTGTATATAAATAAATTTACCATTTATATGTATAACTAGCTCTCAATGATGACGTAAGAAATATGTGGATTAAAGGACCCAATGCCAGAGTGTAATTGGTTTTCGATGGTGACGTAATGACGATATGTTTTAGTGTTGGGAGGATTAAAGGTAATGCTCCTCTGTATACATGTATGTAATCTGGCACCACTGCTGTATCAGGCACAATTTGCTGGGATGGTGCATACGCATCAAAATTGGCGGGTTGGCTGGGACCGTTTTTGGCGCAAAGTAACCACAGTATACCGCTAATCAACTTACAAATTACATATACATATATATATAGTATATGTATAACTAGCTCTCAGTGATGACGTAAGAAATATGTGGATTAAAGGACCCAATGCCAGAGTGTAATTGGTTTTCGATGGTGACGTAATGACGATAGGGTTACCGCTAATCAACTTACAAATTACATATACATATACATAGTATATGTAATTGGTTGACAGTTTGTAGCGGTCGAAAGTACTTGCGCGCTCTGCTTGCGCACTAGTTGGCCTACTAGTGTGCAACAAGCAAGTATGCACTCGACAGAGTGCAGTTCTAGTTAAATGACTATTTTCTCTATAAGCATAAAAAAGAACATTTTCGCCTACAATGACATGCCCCAAAAATAGGGACACCAGGGTTAATGTGGTTAAGTGGATCACAGAGGGTTTCTTTGTAATTGTGATGAGACTTTTCATCAGCATGGCTTAAGACAAAGTCCAGCTGTCTCCTGCCATCCCTCACCCACTTGTAGTACTCTAGAGTGAGAATCACATTATCCAAGTACTCAAGGAACCGGTCCATTTGGAGGTAGATTATATTCAAGACAATATTACTTAACCCCATGAACCCTAGCACTCCTTGTCTGGGCATGTCATAATCTGTAAACATTTGGCGAGAATAAGCTTGTACTGTACACAGTATGTGTTTTTTATTGCGACCGAAGGTCGCAGTTAACTATGGAATCTTGCGTTTTTCATCACTCAAATTCCCCATACATGGGGCGTTTTTCGTCACTCAAAATCCCCATACATGGGGAAAGACCCCATATATAGTGCCCAGGTCTTGTGACATCACTATGACATCATCAGGGATGATAGTAAATCAGTGATCCTATCATAGTAAATGTGACCTGCTATCGCAATTAAGCCCATATATGGAGATCCCTGATGTCATCAATATTAGTATATGGATATATGTCAGAACCTGTTCTGACATTCCATATGTTGATTCTTCCCCATCCATCCTTCCTCTTCGATGTCTCCCTTTTGACTGATACCTGTCCATTTAAACTCTAGACGGGCCTGCCCCAAAGTTATTACTGCGGCCGCAGCCGGCGAAAACTGCAGTTCTCAACAGACCCGAAAATTAAGGCCCGGCCCTACCTGTGCCCTCATCAAACCATGTACACTCAAGACACTGCCACCCTTATATCTCCATATATGGAGCTGACCTGTTCTGACATTCCATATGTTGATCTGACCTCATCAAACCCTGTACACTCAAGACACGCTCCATATATGGCCAGTGCACGCGACCTCTCACCCTCAGGCACCTTACTGGTATCATATGTATGTATGTGTGTGTGTGTGTGTGTGTGTGTGTGTGTGTGTGTGTGTGTGTGTGTGTCAAGATTAAAACTATCCATGAATTATGCCTCAGTGCATGTTTTTACATGGCCCGTACAATGATTTGAAAACCAGTGATCCTGCCGGTTTTGCCTTGTGAAATAACAGTACCCAGATACAGACCATAAGTAAATGTACTAAAACCTGGGTGAATACTTATTCATAATATTAATAATAATATTTGGAGTCTGGATATGGTAGCATGGATGTATGGACCATTAACATGCCAGTACATTTCCTGTTGAACCTTGTTTATCGTCCACGTGCATGAGTGTTCATGTAATGTGCTTTTCTAAGTGGCTGCTATTCGCAGAGAGAGGGACAGAGAGGCAAATTGTCCTTTCCGTCTCCCAATGTGACCGCTCTTCACTCAAGTATTTTGCTTTTTCCTTAGCACTGATACGCCAACTCTGGTCTTCCTGTTATGAGACCCTGGGTACATGTGTGGCCACTGTGATGTGGGGGCAACAAGAACGAACAGAGACTGCAGTAGCTTAACCTCTTGAACCCTCTAGATTTATTAATCTGGACCTGAGTTGGCTCTGTACTACTTGGACCGCTTTTCTCCATCTACACCAAATCTCTTCGCCAAACATAGCCAATCTACAAGCTCACAATGGGTCGCAATGGCAACACCATTGTGAGCTTGTAGATCTGCTAATGTTCTTCCCAGGCTATAGATGCTGGGGTTCAAGTGGTTAACGGTTTGACTCCTGGTAACGGAAGTGTACAGAAGGGCCCATATAGACCCGGCAAGCCGGATGAGAAGATCTTTGGCTAGAAATACTCGACAGATCTCACAAAATCTTCTAAATGGAACCCTTAATGTTAGACCAATGTACTATTTTTGTCTCTTTGTGATTAGGACATAAATATAATCATTTCTAGCCCTGGAGCGATGAGGTCAAATGAGATTATAATGGGATTGCATTGGTTATTAGTGTCCAATAACATGCTCCATAAACACTGTGTTTGTCGATACTTATGTAGGCTTAGATTGATGTTGATGATTGATTGATTAGACTCACTTGTCATTGTCAATACTATATAATGTATATTTCCATCACATGCCATAAGGGCTTATTTGAGTGACAAAACTCCCCACTATGTGCTCATTTAGCAGGACATGATGATGACCCTGTCTATCTATAATTTATCTTTAAGTTAAGTTAAATTTATCTTAACCATGTTGTTTCTATTCCCCTTTGATTGGCCTGACAATACACCTCGGCTGGTATCCATTGTTTGCACCTAAAGGCACTCGTATGACTGCAGATCAGTATACTGTGTGTGTGTGTGTGTGTGTGTGTGTGTGTGTGTGTGTGTGTGTGTGTGTGTGTGTGTGTGTGTGTGTGTGGATAACTAAGTTACAAGAGTTTTGTAGCACGTTGTCATTCAAAGGGGGCCCTGGTAAGATGTGGTGGCCTTAGTAGGAGATTGTGTGGTGGGGTAATGAGTAAAACTTTATCTTAAACCTTACAGTGTACTAAAGCGGGAGGCACTGGCACGTCTGTGCATTAGATATGGCACTGGTTAGACTTCAGTTGAACTTTGTAAAACTCTAGTGGTAATATAGCCTGATGTGAGTGCAATTGAGCATTTGAGACGAATAACCATATAAGTCTATACTAATTATAATGTATAAATCATGGATAAAGGTTCAGGGCAGATAGGCCTTTTCCAGAATAAATTGCTCAATTACATTAGTAAGAGTGTGTTCTGGGGCCGGCGGCTTCTTTTCAAGCTGCTCAATAATTTGATTATAATCATATTATATATTATTTTACTTACCCAACTCCCTTGGGATACTTTGCGATAGTTGTTGAAAGGTGGGTTACCATTAACAACCTATATTATGCAGGAAAAATGTACGTTTCATTCTGCTTTAAATAGCATGTGATGGGTCAAACTAGGGGGTTTTCATGATTCTGAATTCATTTATTTTGCACGAAAAAACACTCCTTTGTGCTATTGCTAAGCATTTATTTTCCAGATTGGTCCAGAAATCGTCTAACTTTCCCTAACTTAATTGGAATTTTCTCCCCAGGACCTTTCTTGGAAAGAATTCATCCTTTCTTGGAAAGAATTCCTATACCTTGGTTCACCAGTGTGTGCTTTATGACCTATGATAAGTACTGATACCTACAGTGGAAATCTGTACAATATGTTCTTTTGAAAATTCCCTAGGCCTGGCCAGAGTTACTGTACGTTTTAGGAATTCATGTGTGTCTGCAAAGTTCGGAAGCATAGAATGTGTGTACACATTGAAATCCCATCTTTGTTCCCTGTGCAATGAGAGCCCCTGTGCAAGGCGTGCCAGAGCACATGTTACAACATGTATTATGTGTTTAGAATCATTCTTAATGGCTAAGGCATAGAAGAAGGAATATCATTAATAATAATAATAATAATGATACATTAAACACTTTAATGGTTAAATGTACAAAGAACGCTCTTCCCTGTCTCAGGTTAAGTTGGTGCTCTTTGGCTATCAGATCAAAAGATGAATACCTTTGTACTTTGACTTGTAGATAAAACCAATAGTAACTGAGTGAGGCAAGCAACCCAACCACCTACACTTTGCGGCCAATGCAGGTCTTCATCCAAGACGTATAATAAGGTTTATATACATACCGTAGTACAGTAAAGCAGAATTACAAAGTGCTTTACAGTTTACACACAATAAAGCTATGATAAATAAAACCCAATAAGATGAACAATGATGATATCAGACACACATGGTTTGAGAGTAAGCTCCTTGTGACTACTGCATGATATCTCATCCGTATGACTTATGGATTCAGACATAAGCATAGTTAGAAAAGCCAAACCTGAATTGCATATTGATAATATAATGATGATGATAACCGTGATATAAAAGCAGTAATACACATGAGGCTATGATACACTAACACTGTATAAGTATAGTATTATGTTTAGAGATACAATCACATATACTACAACCCAACACCTGTCGCAATGATATAATTATTATATACTACAGCTACACTTTATTTCTATTCAGTGCGCCTGCTTAGTATGGTAAAGGAATAGAGATACTAGAAGGGCTCCACAAGTAAACAGTGGTGTTGGGGTGCCTGGTGGCCTAGTGGTCCAGGCGCATGCCAGATATAGGCTCTGGACTGACAGCGCATTGTGTGTTCAAGTCCCGTACACATAGGCGGATCTAGAGATAAAGGGCCCCTGGGCCACCAACATGCAAAGCCCCCCCCCCCCCTTGTTTTTGGAGACCTCCCTCTGGAAGCCATATGGATAAACTGAGGGTTTAAACACTTGCAGTAACATGTATCATATGATGGTTTAGGACAGGGGTTTCCAACAGGTTGTCCGTGGAGGTATTGCATGTGGTCCCTGAACATGCATTTAGTAATGTAGGATTTGTAGATTATTTTTTACATTTTCTTTCTACTAGTTGAGAAACAGTGAACTGAATGACCTGGTGACATTGTTGACCGTCCATGCAGTCATTTACTGACAAGAAATTCAACAGAGGGAGTTAAAATCTCAAGAGGCGGAAGTTCACCGGAATGTCTGGATGAGTCATTATTATTAGGAAATTATTAGTCAATTGACCATTGGTTGAGAGTTGAGTGCACACTGTGCACAGTAGGATGTTGTATACACATGGGATGCATAGCAAGTGACACAAAAGCACTAATCTTAGCCCATATCCAACACAACAGTGGTCCCCAGGTTGATTCTAAGTCAGAGTGGCGGTCCCTCATTGACAATCAGTTGAAAACCACTGGTTTAGGACATTTGGGCTTATTTTATTGCCATGATAAGCCCATTACTGGCAAAAAGTTAAAAGTTAATAACTGTTATTAACTTTGCACTTTTTGGGGGCCCCTAAGCCTCCGTGTGACAGCAACGCGGCCACGCAGAGGCTGAAGCTCAGGGGCCCCCCTAGCTCAGAGGCCCCTGGGCCTGGGCCCAACAGGCCCATTGGATAATCCTCTCCTGCCCGTACATTACGACCTTTGCTGCATGTTTCTCCCCTTCTCTCTCCCTCTTTCCTGTCAATCTTCACTTGAAACTATCGATAAAGGCAGAAACAAACAAATAAAAATAACTCACTGGTGTTGAAAAAAAAAACTGTGTAAAGTTATTGGGATTATCAATTTAGTAATTGTATTTGTGGAGCCTTAATTAACAGGCTGCTATTAATAATAGAGAAAATACATCATGAAACCTGACTCATTTTGTTTCTTAATAACTATTTTGTTATTTATTTGAATGTTTTTGCCCCAAATAAGGATACCAGGTTGAAAGTGGTTAAAGTGTCCCTGCAGTGGCCTCACACACCTCCGTGTCTTGTCTTTTTGTCGTAAGGAGATTGAAACACTAACAAAGGCCTATTTCTGTGTGAACTCGTGCTGCCAAGCACATTTCTGTATTGTCATGCGTTCAGAAATGTTTCAACTAAGCATTTCACTTCAACAACTGGTTATTTACGTAGCAAAAAAGTTGGACAAAGTTAGGCCCACCACCACATTCATAAACTCTCCGCCAGGTTCCCAGGGCTGTAATTGGAATGTATTTAATGTCATGTCATCCATGTCCATGTTTCCAGCGCCAGAGATGTAGTAAATTATAAATCAACGCAGACCTGGGGCAGGTTCTGGAATCCTGGCGAGCCAATCACTGTGCTTCATATTGGGGTGGGGACAGTCCAACCCCCATCGTCTGGTTCTCCTCTCTCCGGCCAGGTCAGTGGCCTTTGCATCTGTGTGTAATGGCCACCGCTTCCCTTCTCTCCGGCCAGGTCAGTGGCCTTTGCATCTGTCTGTAATGGCCACCGGTTCCCTTCCGGCGTGGAATGACGGGGTTATTCGTAGGCCTCTGACCATGTAAAGCCTTTTGCACGTGGAGACCTTTGGACCTTCCAGGCAGATTGCCCAGTGTCTGTTTTGATGGAGCTGGAGTAACCTGAACTATCTGTTGACGTCTCACATTACCCTATTATAGCCCTTTTTTTTTTAAATACGCTTTATATACCCCTATATTATGATGAGAAAATCAAATATTATGATCGTGAGGAACATTGCGTTTAGCCGTGTGAAATTGACACTGACAAATGACTCAGCAAAGTTGTAGGGTGTAAATATTTCTTTAGTATCTACCTATGATGGCCGGCAGCAGCTCTCAGCTCTAACGGGGACAGCGGCGAGCCAAGCACAACGCGCTGCATCCACTATGTTTGCCAAAGAGATTAATTCAGAATGAACAAAGGAGGTTGCCTCGTATAGACCCCTGAGGGTCTCCGGTCAACAAAGAATATATAGGGTTTAAGGCGTTAACATTTAGTAAGCAATTTCAGTGCTCAACAAGAGTTGCTGGTCCTGGGAAAGTCAGAACAGAGTATCTATCTAACAATCCTTATGGCAATCTAATCCATCTAATATGTCATCATCTTCACTAGTACCGTAATAGCCATGCCTACAAATAATTTGAGTTGCTTATTTATTGAAGTATGAAAAGTTTATGTGGAGATGCTCTGAATAGAGTGAGATTGAAAGACGGGTGAAGAGGACGAGGGGATCAAATCAAATCAAACTTTATTTGTATAGCACCTTTACAACAGCCAAAGCTCAAAGCTAAAACAATGAAAAGAGACAATAAAATATAAGACAGAGCATACAATAGGACAGAGCAGAAAATAATATACAGGTAAATCAAGTGCAGTTAAAGGCGAGGGAGAACAGATGAGTTTTGAGGAGGGATTTAAAAGCCCCAATTGGCTCGGCAGATCTAATATGGAGGGCAGCATGTTCCAGAGTTTGGGGCCCGCAGCCGCAAAAGCATGATCACCCCTGCTCCTCTTACTTGTCGTGCACTCGACCAGCAGTAGCTTGCCCGCAGACCTTAATGCTCTAGATGGGGCGTAGGGCACAATTAGGTCAGAGAGGTAGGAGGGAGAGAGACCGTGAAGTGATTTAAAAACAAATAAAAGCACCTTAAAATCTATTCTGAACTTAACAGGGAGCCAATGGAGAGGCCAGAACTGGGGTGATGTGGTCTCGTTTTTTGGTTCCGGTGAGAAGACGGGCAGCTGCATTCTGCACTAAGTGCAAGCTCCTAAGTGACGCCTGGTCGATACCAGTGTACAGAGAATTGCAGTAGTCAATTAGTGTGGAAATGAAGGCGTGGATGATATGCGGTAAAAGGGTGAGAACGGTGTGAGGGATAAATGGATAAGGGCAGTGACTGGATAAAGGGATGAGTGGATGAAGGCATAAGGGATATGTGGCGATGAACGGACATGATGATGAAAGGATAGCGCAGAGGGGACAATTACACATAAGGACGGAAAATGAGGGTGTTCGAGGATGAGGGCATGAGAGAGAATAAAGGGGATGAGGGAGGAGGATGGACGGAGGATAGGAGCCAGTGATGCCAGTTGCAGGTGTTGAAGGAAGGCCCCGGGGGTGGTCGAGCTTGGGCATCCATCAAGCATGGGTTTCTGTCTGGTGGAAGACACTGAAGACCCCCACCAGGAAAAAGGGCAAAAAAGCAGAAGAGATGTGTGAGATCCAAGTAGATGTTGCAAGGTATAAATACTGGCATGCCCTGATTGGTGTGACAGTGTGAGGGGAGGAGATAAGCCTTGTTTAGACCAAAGATTTGTGACGAGACAAAAACTTTTATTAACCCGTGTATTAACCAGTGTAGAAAAAAGAGCAGAGCAAGTACACAGTTAACACAGGCCAAATTGACTAAGTATAGAGGGTTAAGTGGTTAAGCAAGCATTAGAACATTGTGCAGACAAATTCAGAGCGGTCTAAATTACTCCACTGGGGAGTTGTTACCAGACATGATTGATATCGGGTGACAAACATGCTTACATACAATAACTATATTGTTGTAAAAGATAATAAAGATGTGTGTGGCATAACAACTGTGGAGCAGGAGTAAAATGTTACAGGTTCATACAGACATGCTTGTGTAATAATTGTATATGATATAATAATTGCCGGCCATGTGAAACAGTTTTGGTTTGTTTTTTGAATGTGACAGAAGTTTGTCCACCAAAATTCTCAAGAGGATAAAAATAACATTCAAAGAATAGAAATATAACTATTTGTTCATCCTACCAGGTTTCATCAAGGCAAAGCTATTTCTGTCCATATCCTACCTGGACTTGGACTGTCAAAATAAATAATACTTTACTAATTATTTACAAAATAATTTGCTGGGCCAGATATTATTGCTGGCACGCTAGTTTTGGCATCTTGCATACCACTGTCATTACAAAGCCTATTACCAAAGCCATAACACCGACAAACAATGAGCAACTTAGTCATTTGAGAAAATGACAAAAATGTCTGTTATCACCAAAAAATAACCATGATTGATAATTGTGATGATCTCTTTAGCTATAATTATGCAGCCCTACTACGGGGGACAGTCCTACCAAGACATCTCTTCCTGGAAGTCTTAAGGGACCCCTCTAAGCTATATAGTTATATCACTTTCTTTATGGTCTAGCCTTGATCCTGGGCTTAACCCCACACAGACAAATATTTCAACCTAGTTTTCAAACCAGACGTTACAACTTATGGCCCATATGAAAACGTAGCTATGGACCTTTGGTCAATGGTCTCAGTGTTTTACGTTATAGTTTTTATTACGTTTTATACGATACAGTCGGGCAGTTGGTGTGGGTAGGCAAACGAGAGCCTCGAAAAGCAACCTCACGTAGACCAAATCACTCCCACAACGCTGATGTGACGAGTTTCAGGTGCGTACACACAAGTTAATATTTGACAGGACGTTTGATCTCTGAGTTTGGGTGAAGGTTGTTTGGAGATTAAATGGTACAGCAGGTAAACATCCGCGCCACCTCAGTGGTACCAGGGTCCGACCAGGACAACCAATTGTTTGGCTTCCCGTCCTGAAGTGTCATCATCAGCCCATAGCCCGAGGGGCTGGGAGACAGGCCAGCAAATGGCAGCGGGATACCAAGATGCTTTAATCTCCTTCTGTAAACAGGCTGAAGTGAAGTGATATTAAAAGCTGAAGCCATCCATGTTAGGTTAAAGTAGATAAAAGACCTGGCAGTATACAATTAAAAAAAAATATGTACCTACTACCTAGTATCTGTCTGTCTGTCTGTCTACATTTACATTGGTTACTCAATGTGGCCTGTGTAGTTAAGACAAGTGGTTCTCAAACATTTTCATGTCGAGAACCTCTAAATTTATATGCATTTTGTTGTGTAGCTCCAGTTAGCTCATTAGCCGCTACTCTAAGGTTGTAAGGTCGGTGCTTTGGGTTAACACTTCCGCGTTGCGGCCTTTCAGGGCTTAGGAGGCACTCCCATTGGCTAGGCGGAGTATGGGTTCAGACTCCGGGCAGCCAATCACTACTAGGTTGTCAAAGCCAAACCGATCGAATGTAGGTCAGGTTTCACCTGACAAAAAACACTGGCTAACTGTTCCTCATTTTGATGGGGACTCCCTGGAACCCCCCCAAGGAACCCTGGGGGTCACCTGAACCAGTGCTTTGGACTGTAGGTCTGTCTAATTGGTTAATTATTTCTGGCTTTAGCAACTAATCTCAAAAGAATGGGAGTGAATTCCAAAATTTCCAAATTCTGCTGACGGAAATACTTTTAAATGGCTGTGAAATGTCTCTCATTTCACTAGATTGTTTAGACTTGTAACTAGCCTGCAGAAATGATTCGAATTTCAGTTTTGTTCTATGAGAATCTAAATAGGAACAGTACCTTAACTGTGGTCGGGCCCCATTTGACCAGAATGCATTGAAAAGGGGGTGGATAGAGAACTTCCCCAATCACCAACAGCCCTGTGCACACCACCCCTCTCCCCACACAACCGCCTGTTTAACGTCTTACATATGGTCCTCAAGAATACATTACAGTCAGAAGTCTTTCCAAGAACGCTGTCACGTGTTTCCCCACATTTCATGCTCAGACATAAATTATTCTGCACCACGTTCACATTTTTCTTGCCGTGTCACGATTTGCTGAGTTTCACTTCCTGTCATGTGTGGACAAAACAACACGAGCCAGGATTTGGGGATGAAAGGTTGATGAGGGAGACACACACACACACCACACACAGATGATCTGATCCATAACCTTCTGACGTATACTTGGCCCTTATACAATGAATAAAGTGTATATTAAAGCACTTTAAAAGAGATTGACCAACAAATTAAAATAAAAAGAATTACACAGTTAAATGTGTACAGTCTAAAACCAAAGTGGAGTCAGGCACAACAAACCCCTGCCACACAAATACGCATTATTTGGGCATTGATCCAATGCCAGTGACATTGAGTTTGTCTTTTCAAGCTTCGTCGAGGTCAAAGGCCATAAAAAAACCCATATGGGACTCGTTATTTGTCAGTAGTAGTATACAGTACGTGTTAACTGTTTTGGGGGTTTTGTATCTTCAATGCGTAGATCACACTCGAAATGGGGATTTTTAGTTCGTAGTTTTAATGGAAAATATTTTGACTGTTGTGTAAAAGTAGAAATAAATTATCCTGCACACTGTCTTACAGCATTAAACGTTTCAGTCTGTAAGTGAAGACAGTGTGCAGGATTCTGTTTTTCTACTTCTCCAGTTCCAGTTTTCCAACGCACCTGTCCGCTGTAGGTGTGCATATGGACTTTTTTCTTCTGACTATGTTAGTGTCAAAACAAAGATTTTGACCATTTTCACTATACCTTTGCCCTTGCAACTCGAAGCGGGTGGTCCTTGACCCAATCGGACCATTGATTACCTTTCCTGAAAGTTGTCATTCTGTGCAGGCTTGCAGCTGTTGGTAAAGAACAGACATACATGTCCCCTACCTTGGGGGTGGGGGGTCCACAAGATAAAAGGATGGAGCTGTAAAACATAATAATAAACTCTGTCGAGTGCAGTTCTAGTAGGTCATAAATAGCCTACTAGTGCGCAAGCAGAGCATGCAAGTACTGTAGACCGCTACAAACTTTCAAATCTCAGCCTCTCTGTGAAAGAACGTTTGCAATATTTAATTATTAGGTTTAGCTATTTGCGACGTACCTTGCTTTTGGAGGAGAAAAAGTAGTATTTTGAAGTATGGTAATGATTACTTATGCCTGTTATGGCAGTGGTGTCAGATTACATACATGTATACATAGGGGCATTACCTTTAGTCCACCCGACACTGAAACATGTCATCGTTACGTCACCATCAATAACCAATTATACCCTGGCATTGGTACATATATTCATCACGTCATATGCTCAAATGTGTATATGTCTATATATACGTAATTTCTGAGTTGATTAGTGGTATAATGTGGTTACTCGGGTGGTTTGATGCGTATGTCCCTTTTTTAAATCCACCTGACACTGAAACATATCATCATTACGTCACCATCGTAAACCAATTATACCCTGGCATTGGTACATATCTTCATCACGTCATGGGACATACGCGGAAAACATACCTACACGGTATGTTTTGCCAGCATATGACGTCATATCTTTTGCTGCTAAGGAACAGCATATGACGTCATATCTTTTGCTGCTTTGGTACATATCTTCATCACGTCATGGGACATACGCTTCGTAGCATAACGGAAAACATACCTGGACGGTCTGCTTCGTGCCAGCATATGACGTAATATCATTATGCTGCTAAGGGACATACGCATCGTAGCACCTGACTGATAACATTACTTGCACGCTCCGCTTGTGCAAGTAACTATGAAATATGTGACGTAAAATATGGTACAGCTTGAACTATGGGTAGGTTTATACAAAAGCTATAGGGGCCCCTAACTGTCTTCTAGCAGTGCCCAGTGGAAATGCTTTCCAGCTGGGAGACAGAGTCACAGTCATGACGCTGAACGTATGGAGCTCTTAAGCCCTGATTTATACTTGGTGGCACGCCAGTGTCGTGCGCCATTAATAGCCAATCTACAAGCGCACAACTCGCCGTGATGCGATGCATTGTGAGCTTATAGATCTGCTATTTTGGGCGCGTGACACCGGCACGCCACTGAGTGTAAATCAGGCATTAGGCCCAGATGTGTGAGCAGAGTTGTAGCATGGCTGAGGCCCTGCTTGGGGCCCCTGAGGAAGGATTAAACAGCAACTGTTCTAATTATGAATATAATTGCTGGTCAGGATCCACAGTAATGGCATATCCAGGGTTTTTTTCTCTTTAATGCTTGACATCACAGAAGACGGGGGGTTGACCGGTGGAGGTTCCTGAGTGGCCAGTGAAAGGAATTAGAGCAAGCGATGGGTCAGGTAGTGCCATAACTGGTTCAGTGTAACACTAAGGAGCTCAGGCTGGGTATGCACCTTGCGCATGCATAAAGTGAGTGGCAAATTGAGTGGCAAAGGGAGTGGCAACGTGAGTTTAACCTCGTTTAACATCGTTTCATGCAATCATATTGGACTTTTCTGTTTGTATGTATGGGCTGTCAAGGCCAGAATTTCTTTTTCTTTGCCACTCAGTAGGTGTTACTGCATAACGTCCGGATGATGATGATGATGTCACGTGCATTCCCTCTATACGTGTCTCCCTTTCTAGTCTTGCGTAGCCAGACAACTATTCCACAATCTCCAAATGCTATATAGAGTCTGGAACCACACCTCCCGAAAACCGGTCAAGGAAGCTGGCATTTCCTTTCACGAAAATTCATTTTAAAATATCTTTAATTATTTTATTTCCATTTCTGCTAAGCAGCAAGCTATGCTTGGATTTCGATTCATATTAGGAACATTTGCGCGACTGCAAAGACAAAACGGAAGTGGGGATGAGGCTTCACTTCTGCTAGTGCTTTATTGCTTGCTCATGCTCAGAGCTTCCGTTCTGCAGACTGTATGACGGAAGCATTTGAAGATTGCGAGAGGCAACACTACCCACTTTTTTAACAGACACTTCTTGTGTGCTAAAACACACATTAGTTGCTGGGATGTCTCTTTGCTCTCTCTCTGTCATATCACCCCCTTTCTTTGTTTACTTAAATTAAATTGTCCCCTGGCAACACTTGCATTGACTTGACGTTTGTAACTGGCGGTATGAGAATGTCATGCAAACTTTCATTGTGATGTGAAGTCTCTTTGTGTACGTATGTCTGTAATCCACGTAACTCGAGAACCGTTCGCCCCAAATTTGACACACGTTCCACACCACCACAAGGAGTGCAGTGCATAGTGTTGAGTCCGTCGGATACATTGTTGTCCAGAACCAGCACAAAAGGCCTCTGCCCGGGATCTGGACAGGGCCCCATCACACTGATGTTCTGACATCTGCATAGACTCCATATGTGGGCATGCCTGACGAAGAACTCCATATATGGGCATAAAAGGGACACAAACATAATAACTGGGTGGGGCATTCATTTCCAACTTGCATCATTCCCAATGGGCACCGCTCTACTAGATTCTAAATTAGAAGCCTGACAATTAGAAGCAAAGTGATTGGTCTTTTGTGGAGGCTGAACAAGTGTTGTGGGTACTTGCAGTGTTACACTGCAGTAAGTAATGAGTCTCGGCAATGTGCCAAACATGTTTAGCTTAACATAGACCACAGCTTATAAACTCATTAACCTTGCTGACTGGGGACATGGTTCAATCCAGTCCACCACATTCCGCTGTGTCTCAGAGTTTTCTGTCTCTTTGTCTTTCTCCATCTCTTCCTCCTCTTCTTGTAAGTCTCTCTTTCTCTCTCCCCTAACCATCTCTCTCTGTCTCTCTCTCCACTCCATTTTAGTCTCTTTCTCTTTCCCTCTCTTCATCTCTTTCTGTCTCTCCTTCCCAGTGCATTGTTTCTCTTTCTCCCTCCCTCTTGCCAGTTCTTCCTATCTCCGGTCTCCACCGGTCTCTGGACGGTGGTCGCTGCAGGGTCTCCACTGGTGCAAAACTCCCCTGCCCATACAAAGGGAGGAGGTGGAGGACACCTACTGCACAAGGTCCTGGGAGGACACATTAGCAATATACTGGACTGAACTGGACTGGACTGAGCAGAACAGAACACTAATAGGAAGGGACAGAGCTAGGCTGCTTCCCTAAGGCTCAGGCTTCCATGTATGCAACAGGCATGCAGTCTGTCAACACACACAACACAACATCAACAGTTCAACACAAGGGACAATAACAAACTGAACAAGCTGGCGAGGAAGGCTAGCTCTGTAGTTCAACTGGACAAACTTGAGGAGGTTATGGATGATGAGGAGGAAGGTGGACTGTATCCTGCAGACCCCCTCCCGAGTCCCATCCCCCCACCTTCTGGTGCGTTTGCACTACGAGGATCATATACTGTGTGTTTAGAACTTTGACAGACGTTGACAGATGTTATGGATAACTGTTGAAAGATGAACTCATAGGCTGTTGGTAGATTACACATATTCATCCTGATACTGTTGACGGTCTGTTGACAGACATTCTCAGTTACTCCTGATATACTGTACACATAAATCCATTCTCATATTCATTTTTGATAGATTGCACACATAGTCATTCATATACTCAGTGTTGATACACTTTTGATATACCATGCATACATAACCCACCCGTATGCTCATTGTTGAAAAACTGCACATTCACTAAATTCACATTCACTGGTGATAATGTAGCTATAGCAATGATTGTACAGTATATTTATAATACATTATTTACTGTAGGTTTATATATTTATTTTGATATCCTCTCCTCTGTTTTAGTCTCTCTTTTTCCCCTCTCTCTGTCTTTTCCCTATTTCTCTCTTTTTACTCTCGTGCTCTCTTTGGCACAGGAATTCAGACTTTGCTTGGTGGGAGTTCAGGCTCAGCCGTGGGCGTAGTGGTTGGTTGTACAGTACGGCACAGTTGCTGGGCTCAGGTCAGTGGGTCTAAAATTAGTGCTGTCTGATCATAATGAGAAATGGCTTGCAGGTCTGGGTGGAGGGTCGCTACAGTGCACTGATCCATCATTTGTCTTGTAAAGGCATTTACTGTAAATATGTAATACACAAGAAAGACAGTGAAGGAGGATTACATGCAACGTGTATCGTGAGTGGAGTCCAGTCACCTCTTCAGGGCTGCAACTATGGATCATTTTCTTAGCGATTATTTTATCAATTACCTTTTCAAGGAATCGAGTAATCTTGAAGCACATCCTTTTTCATATTAAAAATAAGTTACATTTCATTATGAATCAACGTGGAATTTAACTAATTAACCACTTAAGCCCTATACTTAAGCCCTAAAAGTATCCACAAGTGCGCAACATGATTGCGATTCACGTTCTGTGCCTACGCGGTATGCACATCTTTCACCATTTACCTCTGGTTTTGTGGCGCTTCAATGGGGTCTCTGGCATTCCTGTCCTGAGATGACTGTCTGTGTTTCTGGCCTGGCACAGAATGGGCCAGGGGTTCACACTGCTCTGCGGGGGACTGCGGACCTGTGCCAATTTGTCAATAGGAAGCAGCTTAGCTTCCCCACATCAAACCCAATGGCTTTGACAGAAGTGAGAGGTACCGTGCGTGCACGCTCCAACTGGATGCTGCGCTAGCTGGTAGCTGCAAGCAGCTGTCCTCCAAATGAGTCTCTGTGACTGTATGTTCATTGACACCTGTCAAATCTGAAATTCTGCCTTGGTTTATATGTCATGCAGTACAGGCAAGCTCTATGAGTGCAAATAATGGTTTATTAGACAACAAAGAACAAAATTAAACATGAAAAGAAACATTAGGTAGGTGGCAGGTAAACTTATAAGTGACTTTGAGTTTCTATTTTTTATTTTACCCTAATTCTTAGTACTACATAATAATAATAATAATAAAACTTTATTTGTATAGCACCTTTCATGACATGAAATGCAGCTCAAAGTGCTTTACAGAACAATGGAGAATAAAAGAAAAGCAAGGCAACGACATTAAAAAAACAAACATAGCACATGCAATTTCCTACTGCCAGTAACACTTTGAACGCCCTGTATCGCCAATATCCATTTCGTTTTTACTTGTTTGACCTACTGTTTTAGTTTATTTAACGGGACACAGTCTAGGGACAATGCCCTCAAAATGCCCTCAAATACACCAGTCTTTGCATCAGGCTGTCTGACTAGACTTGAGGTAAGTGGGGAAAGATTAGAGGTTGTCTGTATTTGACACTTTGTGCAGTGGATTTGTTCCCCCATGTACAGTTTCTGGTCATTGCTTTTGTTTTCCCATTTAAATCGTCCAACAACTGTGTTTTTAGTACCGTACCTACAATAGAGAAATGGTCACATACTGTATACAGGAGTAGATAGCTAGCCTAGCAGTGTGCATGGCTAGTCTACCATCAGCAACACTTAAATCATTATATGCTAATATTGTGTCTAATATGATTTCACGTTACCTCATCTGTTCGATTGATACGGTTCTGCCATCTTTGTTGTAGTGTGAACATTTAATTAATTGGATTCATTAATATCGTCACAGTAATCATTTTTGGTTGGTACCCAAACCTAATTATGAATCAGGCTTTACAGTGCACAATGAATTGACTGATAGATCTTGACATGTCGACCTGCAGGTTCGGGATTTGTTGTCATACTGTATGCTATGCCAAAGTTAAGGTTCTCAGAACCTGATGAGTTCGGCTCGTGATTATCGTGAAAATGAAAACAATCATATCTGGAAGGTTCGCTGTTCGCTGTTTTTTCCAGGTTAATAATAAATGAAGAGCACAACATTAAATGTAGGTTAAATGAAGCATGTCGGCTTCCATTCTTAGATGACAAGGTGTGATCCTCCTTCCATGTCAGAACCTGGTAGCCTAAGCAATTTGCAGGCCTCTTGCTTACAAATTCCTAGAATGTGTTGTGAGAGGACAAGTTGTTTATTTGACCAACTCAAAGAAATGGCCTGTGGAGTAGCAATATGAGTCAAGTCTGCCCAGCCATTAGTGGTTTCCATTGACTTGTGGTTAATAAATAACTCACCAACTAGTGTTCTAATGTGAGCTTTGTAAATTTATATACTGAAATCTGGGCAAACTCACCTGATCCATTAGGGCACAGGCCAACAGGCCATTCTCGCCTTATACATTTGTAAGACAAATATCTGGTATTTTCTGAGAAGAATTAGACATTGGACATTCTGTCTTTCTTGATGTTTTCTGTGTTCTCTGCATCAAGCACGGGAACACACCGCTGCGTCCAGCATTGATTACTGCTGACAGGGTTTGTGCAACCAGACAGACACAGACCAGCAAACATGTTTATTGGAAATGGAAAAGAAAACATTTCAAGTTCAAGGAACACAGTTGAAAAACAAAACAATAAAGGTGTCACTGTCAGCCTCCCCCCCCCCCCCCTTTTTTCTTTCTTCCTGGTTTGTGAGAGAGGTAGAGTTTTTCAGTGTGAGTGAGTGAGTGTGCACAGGCTGGTGCTGGTTCCTTTACTGCGGTAGGTGTGGGGTGACCAGGTTCAAGCTTGGTGAACGGAGGGGTTCCTTCCTAGCAAGTAGGCTAAGCGGAGCAGACAGACGACTTAGAGCGAGCTCTGTGGGCTCTGCTCTGTCTGTCAGTGACCAAGCAAGCTGTGGCCTGCAGGCTACCGCTTGGATGTCACTGGGAAAGAGACCGTCCTAATATTACATTTTGTGCACCCCCCCCCCCCCCCCAATCCTTTGTCTGAAGCGTAAATGCTTCTAAATCAAGAGAGCCAAGCAGATGAAAATGGGACAGCAATTTCCTGTTGTCTTTTTGAAGATTCCTTGGTCCTTCTCTTTTTCTGCACTTGACATTTATTACAGTATGTAAGTTCCTCTCTTTTACTTCGGTTGACATTTATTACATTATGTAGGTTAAAGCGGGCGGAGGGCTGTGATGCCTCAGCAAAACGGACGACTCAGCAAATACTGTACTGCCATTAAAGTCTTCCAATGGACTGGTTTGTGGAATTGGTTCTGAGAGACTGTGTTGTTTGGCTCGAATGTGTTTCCTCACACAGTGAATGTAAAAAACAAAACAAAAAAACAGGAAAGCTAAGCTGAAGCATTATGCAAGAGGAAAGCAGCTAAATATAGGTTGAAAGAAGTTCTTTGCTTTTCTTGAGAGGACTAATTATTATAAGACGCATGTTTTTGGGCGAGGGATTCCTTCCTTGTGCTCCATTCAGTAAATAAGCACCGCTTGAGCAACCTCGTTGACATCTCAGGTTACTGCTCTGTGCTCGTTTGGTCATAACTCACCTCGGGTCAGTTTAGGCTAACAGGGAAAATAATGAACCTTTCTGCTGAGAGGAACAGTCCATTCCAGGGTTTGATTTGTAAACTACTGTTTGTTTTGTGTATACCCCAATACCCCATACACAAAACAAAAATAGCTGATCTACAAGGCAAGCTCACAGCGCGTCGCATGAGCTGGCATATCTGCTATTTCTTAACTTAGAAACTGTAATTTAGACTTAGACTAATTTAGATTTGGAATTAGAACACATTTAGAACACCAGGGCATAATGTGGTTGACATACATTTTAATGTAATTATTAACTTGTGATATTATCCAACATAATCAGATTTCTCAAAAGGAAATGCATGTATTTAATTAAGTCTGACCAGAAGCAGGGATTAAACATATCCCCCTGGCACAAATTAACGAGGGGGGGGGGGGGGGGGCATATCAAAAGCAGAGGCAGGCATCATACACTATTATTCTCCTTTTTTGGGACTATGCTCTTATAAGTTATTGTACTTTTTTTTTTTTAACACTTTTTTTTTAATTTGTATTGATGCCGCAATGAATAAACATATGTGTACATTTTGTTGTATCCGACATGTAAATATCCCCCCCCCCCAATCAAGGTCAGAACAAGACAAATAAAACAAAGACAGGCAGTACAAGGCAGTAAAAATTATCAGTAAACTAGTATTGAAAGTACTAATGAACATAGTAAAAAAAAAAAAAAAAAAGAAAAGGGTAAAACAGCATTTTCCATCAGGGTATGGTATCTAGGTTACATGCATTTTATCCATCATTCAGTTAAATAGTAAATTGCTCTATATCCAACTATCTACTTACTGAGGGCCTCTAACCAGAGGTCGCCCAATGTCAGATTTGGTGTGAGGTAACAGATTGTACAAAGGAATATATAAGTTATTGTACTTTGCATATCAAAAGCAGAGGCATGGTTCCCCCTCCCATATATACTGTTAACCAACAAAACAAACCCTGGTCCTTTTCTCCTCAGTATATCTGTCCGTATTATAAAACTGCCTCGCCTTATCTCTTCCTCTCTTATGTTGGCCTCTTGCCAACAAAGCTACAGTATGTTACTCAACTATGTGTGTGTATGTGGGGGAGAGGGGGACTGAATGCAGACGTTGAATGATATTTGCAAACTTTCAGCATTATGAGATTCCACTGATTACAGTTCTGTAGACTAGAGATATTTTTTCCCACAAACCATACCATAAGATTACAGTACTTTTTTGCAGAATGGTCTCTGAAGCCAACTGAAAATACCCAGGCAGGAGTCTATACCTTCCCTGTACAACATGCTTCATTTCTAGCCAGTTAGTTTTTAGTTGATGGTAGACAGACGTAGATAGGACAACATGAAGACAAATTACAGTGACCTTCTCCCGTTACCAATGGTGGGAAACAGTCAGATACAAAAACAAATTCCAGCCGAACCTCATGTGTCCCCGTTTAGTGATGCAAAACGAAAACAACACTTGTTTTTTAAGTAGGCTACTCATTTGGCCCCCTCTCCGTTTGTATGTGAGAGATGGCGATAACTTCTGGGAACTCGGATTTCTTATTCGGTACTTGCTAATTTGTAACACATTTTGTCTTCATCGTAATAAAAAAGCCCTCGTCAGTAGCAACCGACAAATGTAATTCAATTAATTTGTGGTCAAAGGGCATGTGTGTGTGTGTGTGTGTGTGTGTGTACATGTGTGTACATGTGTGTACAATGTGTGTACATGTGTGTACAATGTGTGTACATGTGTGCGTGCTTGCGTGCATGTTTTTTCTGTGCATGTCTTGTTTGTCTCCTCCATCATGTTTAGTCTACTCCTTTCTGGTGATAAGAATAAAAGACGGAAACAGTATATTTCCGGATCTGTGGCATCATGTTTATATTCAAGTGTTCCTAGAGAGAGGCATGTTATTCTTGGTGTATGTCAGTTCACACATTCCTCCATTCCAGCTGGGGCACATGTACAAATATTACCCCAGCAATGAACCGTTTGTGGACAGGTTTTGCCAATGTGTACACAAATACCAGAGGTGTCTTAAGGCCACCACGAAGAGACTCAGCCAAAGTTTTGTCAACAACAACAACAAAAAACCTGCCTCCCATCTGCTCCTTTCTTTTTTCTCTCAGAAATAGATCATACACTGTTATTCTCCTTTTTTGGTACTATATGCTCTTAGAAGTTATTGTACTTTGCACATTTTATTTGCACAATGTGTTTACCTTTTACTGCATCATCTATGTAGGCTATTAGATTGCTAAATATTAGATTAGATTGCTAAAATATTCCCCCTTCATATTCCGAAAGACTCCATTGCTGCTATGTTGTGTCAAATGAAAGACTCCATTGCTGCTATGTTGTAAAGACTGCATTGCTGCTATGGTGTGTCAAATGCCCGACTTTTTCAATATATGAAGAACCACCATTCATTCTTCAGAACACTCAAAACACTGCCCTTGTAGTGTGCGCACGTATACGTGTACACTCTCAGAGTTACAAATGGAAATGGTTAAATAAACACTGATGATTTTACTGACACTGATTTATCTACTGAAGAAGCTTTTCATCAGATACTCCTCTTTATGTTTCCTCTTTAATATCAACATCATACTCAATAAACTTTACGTTTAATTGTTTTTCATCTAAAAGAGTTACTGAAGTAGATGTCATTTGTTTCGACGTCTCTATGGTTTCCATGTGCTTAGTGTTGATATATGAGGCTTTGTCTTCTTCCTGATCACTTCTTCCTGTTCCTAGTGACTTCCTGTTTCCTCTGTCCACGCTCGTCTCGCACGTCTTTGTTATAGAGAAAACTGGGCCTAGTAGTGACGCCTTTTCTGCCCTCATTTGCATTTCACCCTGCTTCATTCAACCACTGGCTGACCAATGTTCAGTTCAAATCATATGACGTTTTACGTCTTGTCTTGCCTACTGTAATCCAGACCTGAAGATTTAGCTGATGTTTTCCATCAACCATTGGGGATCTTAATAAACTCAGTAAACTCAAAAGTTTTTTTTTTATGTTTTTTTGTGGCTTTCGCCTTTATTTTATTATTTGTTCATAGAGGGACAGAGACAGTAAGCTGACAGGAAATGGGGAGAGAGATGGGGGTGACGTGCAGTACAGGCCGTCGAACCCGCGGCACACTGCCAGACTGGATTACCTGCCAAGGTGCCTGGACCGCTGAGCCACGGCCCTGTTTGACAGTTTGACAGTTTCACACCTCACTAATACCGTGGTTGGCAGAACTGACTGATACTCTTCACTTGGAAAGAATCCGCCTTGGTTTAAACACTTAAACCCTTCAGCATACATTATGCTTCATTGACCGGGGTCTCCCATGTGGTCTATTCTAGGCCCTTACCTTTTTCCCTCTACACCAAATTTCTTTGCTAAAATTTGCCGAGCTACAGCAAGCTCACATCACGTAGACTTGCTATTCTCGCCAAATGTTCACCCCCAGAATTGGGATACAGTTAGCCACTGGTTCTGGGCAAACATCTAATCTTCACTCACTCTTCAATCACTCTTTTGGGTCCCGAGAATCCCGACCTGAAAAGTTTGGGAACTGCTGCGTTAGGTAGGGAATAAGTGAGGGGTGGGGCGACTGATGTGTTGAGTCGATATTTTATCTTACTTGTATTTGTGTTTGTGCTCTCTCTCTCTCTCTCTCTCTCTCTCTCTCTCTCCCATACAGCCTGGGTGGGCTCTCTGTCCATGGGGATGATCTTTTTCTGCTCTCCCATCGTCAGTGTTTTCACGGACATCCTGGGCTGCAGAGTGACGGCAGTGTCTGGAGCCGCCGTGGGCCTGATCGGCTTATTGGCCAGCTCTTTCGTCAAGTAAGGAACAGTGTTGATTTTGTGTGTGTGTGTGTGCGTTTGTGAGTGCGTGCGTGTGTGCGTGCGTGTGTGAGCACGCGTGTGCATGAAACATCCCATAATATTACAAATAGTTTTATTACCATTAATTTGCACACTCAGAAGGTTGTCTGTTTGCCAGAAAAGAGAAACATTTTGGCTTTAAGGCAACATAAAGAATGGTATTTACTACATAAACAACCATTTGGAAAGGCTTCTGCCCCATCCTGTTCTTATTTTGAACTAATTCAACATTTAACCCCAGTGGAAATACTCTTTGTGATTGATGGAGTTCTTTGCAAGGAATTAACATTTGCCGAAGTTAAAACGTGACCACTTAAATGCAATTAGTTGACTGGGGTCCCACAGGGCTATTATACTATAGGCCCACTACTTAATGTCTAAGCCAAAAATAGCAGATTTTCAAGTTACAGTACCGACGTGTGCCATTGCGACATGTTGTGAGCTTGTAGATCAGCTATTTTCTCTCTATCTTCTATGTTTCCAGATCTGCTTCATGTGGTTTCATGTGGTTAAACCTGTTGAACCACAGACGCTGATAACTGTTGGCTGAAGGGGTGTGGCCTGTGACTGTGGAATATAGATTGGTGTGGTGCAAGTCACTACAGTATGACATCATCCACATTGTCCTTAGGTGGCACCTTTCAGGATAGGTGGTGGAAGATTGATTGCTTCCACCTCCAATCTGTGCATACTTATCTGTGAATCGGAGTATTAGTATTTCATAGTAATTCACGTGAATAATAACAGTAGAAATAGAAATAATAATTAGTGTATTGCTATAGCACTTTTAGAATCACAACGTGATTTGTACAGCACACATGGAAAAAACAGTGAGTAACACATTAAACACAACAATATTCATTCAACCAATTTTAATCATGTTAAATCTGGCCAATCTTTACACGTCAATAGAAAGTTGCTATGTCTGCTAAGTAAAACAAATCAAAATGCGATAATCAGTGGTGAAGGCGGCATACGCCTCATTTGACTTGGCCAAGTGGAAATAGCGATTTGTCTAAAAACACCTTAACCAAAAAGGATGAAAGTGCCTCTCAAGAACAATGTTGGTGTAACAAAACAAAAAGGTTCATTAAGTGCATGCATTTTCAGCTACGACCCAACTTTCAGTTCACTGGGCAATTCAGACTATTATGGCAGAACGGTGGTTCTGTTTTGGGATGTCCCTCACAAAGTGGTGTAGCTGCAATTAGCCCTTCACTAAGTCCCTCCCCAACCCATCCTTGTCCAATAGGCACGTTAGCAGCGAAGAAAGCTTGACCTGCATAGCAACCGTTGCTAAACTATTTGGATTGGCATTGGACAATCGCTTTTTGGGGTGGGATTTAGTGAAGGGCTAATTGGTCTACTTTTGAGGGGACAGACATACAGTAGGGGACAGAGATAGATGCACACACATTTTAACCACTTTCACCCTGGTCTCCCTATTTTGCGCATGGCATGAATTTTACAGTGGGCGAAATCCTCCTCAAACTTTCAAACACTTTCAAAAGTAACGGAAATATGGGGTGTCTGTGTGTCTTGTCTTGTGTGGTGTGCACATATTTCCAATACTTAGTCATTGATCTCTGATATCACTATGAGTTTAATGTCTATCAACAACATACCAATAAACAAAAAAAGCTGATCTACTAGTACAAGCTCACAACGCGCACCGATGCAACATGTGAGCTTGTGCATCTGCCGCCACGTGTGACTTTACTCTTTCCTCAGGTCTCTCGGCCCGCTGTACTTCACCTACGGCATTGTGTTTGCATGCGGCTGCTCCTTCGCCTACCAGCCCAGTCTGGTCATCCTGGGCCACTACTTCAAGAAGCGCCTGGGCCTGGTTAACGGCATCGTGACAGCGGGCAGCAGCGGCTTCACCATCGCCCTGCCCTACGTGCTCTCGGGCCTGCTGGAGAAAGTGGGCCTGCACAACACCATGCGCGTGCTCTCCATCCTCATGTTCGGCCTCATGCTGGCCGGCTTCACCTACAGGCCCCTGCTGCCCACCAAGCCGCGGAGCAGCTCGGGCCGCTGCCCCCGATTGGGCGAGGTCTTCAACTTGAACATCTGGAGGTCCCTGGGATACCGTATCTGGGCCTTCGGGATCCCTGCTGCCCTCTACGGCTACTTTGTGCCTTATGTTCACCTGGTGAGTTGTTGATGTTGTAGCCTCGGTAACCTATAGGCTTTTATTTTCGTTTGCATTCGGCTGAAAAAGAAAAGCCTGGGGAAACCAATTGGAAAATTTGGCATAGGAAGCCCACTTCCTTGTATTTCGCTAACCAATAACAGTGCAGAGGTGCGGAATTGGAAGGTTCCTGGTTCGAGCCCCTGCTCTGTCTCGGATACCGTCAAAGTGTCCTTGAGCAAGACCTAACTTCACCCAATGAGCAGATTGGTGCCTTGCATGCTTTCCTCCGCCATTGGTGTGTGAATGTTTGCATACAAAAAATTGGTCTATTGACCATATTCACATGGTGGCCAGTTTGCTGTTCCTTCACACTCTCTACTATCACTATCACAAACTTACATGTGTTTGCATGCATGTTCAGTCCACTTTCCCACCCTATACTGTAGGTGGCTGTGACATAGAATAACATCACGTGGAGGAAGATATGTAGCTTAATCCTGAACACCAACAGAGAAATGCATTGGATGATGATTTCTCCCTGTGTTGCCATCCTGTGTTTTGCGTGTGCTCTGTGGGTTAAGGAGAGGAGTGTATGTTGAAATGGGGACCAAAGGGTCAACTGGGGAGCAGCAGCGAAGATATCATCATAACAGATATCGAACGTCGTGACTTATATTCACGTGAAAGGCGAGAGGAGGCAACCCTTACTCCAGCTGGGGTGTTCCCCAGTCAGTTGCGAGTAATGTTACCATGAGTTTTGACATGGGAATGGGTGCCTCAGGCCTCTCTGAGGCACCCATTTCATTAGGATCAACTCCAGTGTGTCAGGCACTTTTCTACATGACTTATATTAATAACCAATAAAGATAAGGACTGTCTGTAGTTGTAATATGTTAACCACTTAAACACTACTTCCTTGGACATGAATTGTGACGATAGCCATTCTACAATCTCACAACGTTCTGTGTTTTTATATCGGCTCTTTCCACTAAATGTTCATCTGTTTTTGCCAGATGTTTGTATATTCGTGTCTTTTATGACGTGCCCAGAATAGTGACACTTGCGGCTCAAGTGCTTTCAGAATGACCTACACAGTAACATCAGGATTGCTAATTTACTTATAGGTCAACTCTTTACACTTGCTGTGTTAAATGAACACAAGTCTTATATCCTCTTTCATTGGCATTATTCAGAGACATGCCATCTTTAGGTAACCTCGCGTGGCCAGACACGAATCTGCCGGGTCAATAGTCTGGCTAATCTTTTGGCACAGTCATTTTAAACTATGATCCTTCTCTTTTGTCTGCTCCTGCTCTCTAAAGCCTCAAAAACACTGACTATTATACCATAGCAAACAACTTATGCCGTTTATTTAAACTGTTTCAAAATAGTTCTGCTTCTGCTTTACAGTTTAGGTGACTTAGAACATTATATTTGTTATGGAAGGTTTCTATAATATTTAGTAACAGTGAATGCTACAGGCTCAAAATGCTCATGGTAAAAGGGTCAAAACTGTTTATGCTCCTCCGTGTGAATGTTGACCTAACCCGAGACTTGCTTTGCTTTGCTCGACTCCATGGCAGAAAACGAAGCTTCACAGCGACTCCCTAATTCCTCGGTACGCTTGTACCTGTATGTGTGTGTACACAAGACAGTTCAACCATGCGTCCTGGTGAATGTAAGCAAATATGACAGCGAGACTTGAGCTGCAGTCAGAGTACAGTCAAAGTAAACACGTCTTACGTTTCCCAAGAGTCACACACTACTCATAGGACTATAGGACGGGAACATATGATATAATATGATATTGGCGAAAACACCTTAGGAGGTGTGAAGGGGGAGAGCCGGGATGTGCGGAAGGTGGGTTCAGGAGTTTTCTGTTTATTTGGACAATGCTGACCGTTATTGGAGCAAGGTCAGCCTCTCCTGGGGCTCCTAGCCTGTATTATCCCAACACGTGTCCAGTGTCTGCTCCGGCTGAGACCCCGTTGGTTCTCATGCAGGCCTGGTCACTTATCACAGGTGTAGTCTCTGGCTGCAGAGCCCAACATCAGGTTGAGGCAGAATATTCCAGAAAGGCCACCAGCCCTCTCGATCTGCACTTGCCCAAGGGCAACTTGACAGTTAATGCACTCATTCACATTGCTTACATGATGCTGCATACAGTACATCCTGGAACATATGCAGTCAGTGCCTTGCTCAAGGGCAGGGAGTGTTTATTCAGCCGCGCTACTTCCTCTCCCTTTTCAACATATAGCGGCCTGAGGACCATTACTCAGTGATAAAAGAGCGGTACACAGTAAAATCCTGAGTGTACAGTACATTGAACTGCTTTCAACCTGGAGTCACTATAGCAACAATAACAGAACTACAAGCTCCCAAGGCAACATCTCGACACCATCGTGCGACAATGTAGAAAGTGGGGCTTTAACTCTGGTTGTAGATGGTTAGAACAGTGGTTATCAAACTTTTTCATGTCAAGGACCCTCAAAGTAATATGGACACAGACAGACCCCCATCTGAAAATCTTTTGTGCCAGGGACCTAGCCGATCTACGACTTTACAACATGCGACGTATTGTGAGCTTGTAGAGATGTATAGGGTATAAGGGTATAGGGTTAAAGCGGATTCTGATTCTATATGAATTAATTTAGCTGTGGACCCCATGGAATCTGATACAAGTACCCTGGGGGTACCCGGACCCCACTTTGAGAACCATTGGGTTAGAAAGACCCTTCTGTAAGTGTAAGTGAAAGGTCACTGCCCCTGCAGTGATGGTCAGTAATGGGTATACCATATAACCACACATACACACGCATCATTCCAAAGTCACAGGTTCAAATTCAGATCGTGACCTGTGACGCATGCTCTGAGTCCCTGTTTCCTGTCTCCTTCTGCACAGTACAACCCTCTGTGTTAACTTCATTTGGGGACATTTGGGTTCATTTTGGCAGTCCCAGATTTACAGAGGATTGTATGTGCAATGTGTTCAATCTAATAAAGCAGGCATGCTTTAAACATAGTCCTAAAAACAGAGGGAAAGTCTCAACAATCAGATTGTTCAGTTCAGGAAGGGAGTGTGTGGGGAATAACACAGCTGCTTAAATTAGCAGGGAGACCCCCCCCCCTCCTTTCTCTCTCTTATCCCCACAGCAAAATGCTGAGTACAGCCTTTGAAAGATACATGTCCTTTTCCACGTTCAATGCCAACTTCCACATATCAGCTCTGAGTCTGTAGTGACTATTGAGGGTGTAAAGTCCAGCACACACACACACACACACACACACACACACACACACACACGCACACACACATTTTCCGATTAGTTATTTCATGTATGAACTTACTTATTATACTACACAAAAAACTCCCCATTCATTAGTAGTATAGATTTATGCATTTATTGTGAGTTAATAATCCTTCTATCTTGCACGGACCTCTGTTACATTTTTACCAGACATTACACACCCAACAAGGGTGTGTCACATCATAATGTGCCAATGGAAATTAAATAATTGGGCAGCTTCTTTGTTTGTGCTGCATAATCACACAATGCCCAGAGCTACTGTGTAGTTTGTATTCTTAATTAAACATGTTTAAATTAATAGGTTACATTTACAGTGCCCGAAGACAAACCAAAGTGCTGAACAAGAACATGTAAAAACAGCATGTAAGTGACACAAAATAGCAAACAATGCAAAAGGGAAAGCAAAAGTACATACATAGGCCTACATGGTATATAAGGGTATATGCGTAGTCAAACAACAAAAGCCAGGGAGAAAAAGTGGGTCTTTAAAAGAGATTTAAAAACACCCAGGAACTGGGAAGAGGCAGGGCAGTTAATGTAATGCATTATGTATTGATTCTGGAGTGATCCAAAGTGATACACAACGTAGTGGTGTGCCCCCACAGTGTAGGGACCTTGTTTAAACGGCCTGCTATGAGCTCATCACAGTGTGCTTTATGACGATGTGCACCTGTCGGCCTGCGATGTGTGTCTTGGAGGAGGTCTGGATATTCAATTAGCCTTAAAAGAGTCCGGGAGAATGTGTTAGCCTTAAAGGTGTCATGTTAGATTACTTTATTAGGGTTTAGTTTAAGTGTTATAGCTGCTGTTTCCCGGTGGCTCCAGCACATGAACACTAGGGTCCCTAACTCCCTATATCCCTGTAGATCTACCACTACTACTATATACTACTACTCTATACTACTACTAGGGTCCCTAACTCCCTATATCCCTGTAGATATACCACTACTACTATATACTACTACTCTATACTACTACTAGGGTCCCTAACTCCCTATATCCCTGTAGATCTACCACTACTACTATATACTACTACACTATACTACTACTAGGGTCCCTAACTCCCTATATCCCTGTAGATGGGGAGGGGAAAAAAGGAGGGGGTCTTCTTGACACTAATAGACCTCTGGGCAACTCCGGTCAATGAAGTATTATAGGGTTTAAGTGGTTTAATGTGGAAACTATATGAGCGAGACAATGATATTATCATGGCTCGATGTCTGGCTCATGAGCCATCATGTCATGTCATTTCCTCTCCCCACACAGCCCCTCCTTCGTGTCTCTCTCTCTTGACACAAACAACAACAACAAAAATGATCATAAAATTATATTTTAAAATGACAATATTTGGGTTTGTAGCAATCTATACTTGTGTAGCACTTTTAAAACGTGTACCACAATGAGGTGCAGTCACATCATTGTGGTACAACTTCACAGTAAAATATATGATCCTCAGTGTTAATGTATCCATTTGTAATGATTCATTTGTTAAGGATTTTACTGTGGCCTTATTAGACGTAAAGTACAGCACAGTCAGGTTCAGACTTAATCCCAGCGTCTCATCTCATGACCTCTGTTGCCCATCTTTCTCTATCCATCCCCCATGTTAGAAATTCAGAAATTCATCCAAATAATATCCACCTATTATCCAATGAATTCCTCCTTATCAGAAGGTTGTCAAACAGCATTTCACAAGAAAGTGTAAGCAATGCACTAAAGAATGAACGGTATTTACACCATAAACACATTTGGAAATGCTTTTCTGCCCCACCCTGTTCCTCTTTGGAATTTTACTTTAAAAGACTTAAGGCTTTTTTGTGTGCTCATCCCCCAAAAAACACACACAGTATAATAACATGTCCTCATCTAACCTAAGGTTAGTTAAGGACCTGGTTGTAAGCAAGAATTAGTCAAATTGAGCTTAATCTCATGGTGAAAAAAGTATTTTTGCTGAAATTATCTTTGGTTTGAGTAATTTGCATTTGAGTAATGCAGTAATTTGTACAATCAATGTACACTCGTGAAAGTAGCATGAAATGTGATTCCCAGAACATCTCTACTGCCTGCCTCCCTGTCTCTTTTCAAACACATTCTGTCATTCAATTTCCCTGTAATCCATAAATCTGATTATTAATTCCTTTTGTCAGTTATGTTTGTATCACCAGTCCATCAAATGTTATCGGCACTCTTGGTATGGACGGGTGTAATACCAGATAACGTGAGTTATCACCAGATATTGCCAGCATCTAGACTGCATGCCTGCCCTGCGATTGGCTGCTGTTGTCAGTATATCACATAAGGTGGAAGGACAGGCTAGTTAGAGCTGGACGAAAAGGTTCCGGATTGGCTTGTGGCAGTCCATAGTTTCAAGTCAAGGGTGATTAAAAGAAAAAATACAATATTAGCTCAGACAGACGCACGCGCGCGTTTTTCTATGTTGTCACGGGTCCTCAGAAAATAGTCCATTCCTTGTGTCATTGAAGTAAGGCCAGAGTAAAGAGATAATTCAGTTACCCTTTTACTTGACAATAGCTCTGTGGCCATTGGACTCATTGTGAATTAGTCATGTCCGTCCCAGAGATGTCTGTGTCTGTGACTGTGTACTTATTTAGTCTGTAAGGCCAGGGACATTCTATGGCCACACGTGTCCACTGTACATAGTAAGCGTGTGTGCGTGCCTGTGAATTAATTTGGAACATGGTGCTTGGGACGCTCAGCGTTAACCGCTGAATGTGTGTAAAGTGTAATCTACAAAACGAGTGCATGTGTGTGTATTTGCGTATCCATGTGTGTGTGGGAGTGTCGTGTGCATGTGTGTGCGTGTGTGTGTGTGTGTGTGTGTGTGTGTGTGTGTGTGTGTGTGTGTTTATTTAGTTAGTATTGGATGTTCCATGCTACCGGGCCACCTGGCTGGCAGCGGCCCTAAATAAGTGTTGTAACATCACATACGCTTGGCCCATGTGCAACAATACGTGACCACACAGCACACACACATCCACATGCTCAGGAGGCGGCATGTAGAAAGAACAAATCAGAGGAGACGCATCGCAGACGTCACTTTGTTTTTTAATTAATGATCTACTACAGTGGTTCCTAAACGTTATAGCCTGTGACCCAAAACAGAAATTAGACATGGTCCCAAACCAGTGAAATTAGCAGATCTACAAGACCCAAAGTTTGGGAACCAGTGATCTACTAGAATGGAAGTGGTCACTGTTGGGTGGAAACCTGTGTCCAGAACACTTACTTTTCTGGAAATGGGGGGGAAAAAGAAAAAAGCGAGCCTTTGTTCCAATGGATGGCTCTTGTTAATTCTATTCATTGGTTAAACATTTATTAATGACTTTCACTTTCAACAAGTGTTTTAAAAACACATGTAAGCTAAACCAAATAGGAAAAATATATGAAAAAATCATATCCACAAGCTTATAAGATCGGCTTTTTTGGCTACTTTTGATCTTGTACGTCAAACTAGGGCATTCATTTAAAAGGTTTCTGTCCGACAGGAATAAAGTATTTTATTGCAGGCCTCACAAAGTAAACATCCCTCCAGTCATTGACTGCCTTTAACTTTGCTGGCAGCTCTTCAGTCGAGGGAAAGCAGTGGATGCCTCAGCATCGCTGCTTCATACTGTATGTACTGTATATTAGGACACAGTGGTTCCCATCTTTTTCTGGATCCACTTGAAAATCTCAGCAGGTTAATCGCAGTTATAGGAACACCTGGCTTCCAGGAAATAATGCATTTTGTGTGTTTTACTGGAGATATTGGGCATCTGTAAGTGCTTAAAGACAAGAAGAGTAGTGGCATAAACTACAGTGGTTCTAAAAGTGCAGTCCAGGGACCCCCAGGGTTCCTTAAATGGACCCTTACACGGCTGCAACTCTGAGACATACATGTTGATTCCATTTGTATAGTCTCAGAGTTATGGGGTCCTTGACATTATTTGTATTCACAATCATACTGTACAATACTGTGTATAAAACACCTAATGTATCTGCCCTATCATGTCTCGTACTGCTGCATTGCTATGACAACTTTGCCTCTCGGGATTAATCAAGGCCTATCTAACTGTACATCAGATGAAAGTAAGGCTTTGAAGACGTCATATTGAGCAGATCCGGAAATCAAGCCAATTAGTTTGTATTTGAAGATTAGATCAGTGATGATGCACGTTGAAAATATCATATTACGCTTCTTAGAGGGAATGATGGTGGCTCCAGAGAAAGACTTCTGCAGCGATAACCAACTGCAGGACACAACACCCACTTGCAAGCTAGCAAGAGCCCTCCAATACATTACAGACATAACTGATACAGTGTGTGAATGGGTTCAATGCGTAGGCTACAAAAGGGAATTTAAAACATAACCAGATATAGCAAGCCTCTCTATTTAGAAAGACCACCTTAGAGATTTACTTAGTTTAGTTATCGGGTCCTCCAGGGCTCTATACTAGATCCTCTAGTTTTTCCCTCTACACCAAATCTCTTCTGCAAGCATAGCAGATATACTTGAAGCTCACAGCATGTTGTGACAACGTGACAACCTTTTGCCCCAGAATAATAAAGCAAGGGTTCAAGTGGTTTAACTAACTTTATGATATCACTACTGAGGCGGATCTTAAATAGCTGAATAGACAGACTAATTGTGTCACGTGAATACTTCTGCGTGTGTGTGTGTGTGTGTGTGTGTGTGTGTGTGTGTGTGTGTGTGTGTGTGTGTGTATATGTGGTCAACCCTTGCTCAGTGCTGGTTTATGTGACCGTCAGCTGTGTTGTTTGCATCAGCGTGAGTGTGCGACTGTGCGCACATGGTGAATTTCATACGTGTGTGTGTGTGTGTGAGACTGTGTGTGTAGAGTACATGACTCAGACATCTGCAATGTGTGAGAGATCCAGAGAGCCCCCCGGGCGTCCAGAGCACATGGCGCTGCCGCCGGCTGCTTCTGGTGACCTGCTTGTCTCACTCAGCAGGAAGAGCAGTGGTGGACATGCTGAGCACAGCAGACCCGTTCACACACCACCTCTGTCTCACTGCTGCTGCCTGCGGGGTTGAGACTCTAGGTCGATTTTGAAGGTGCGGTTTACATGGTCGTGATACATAAATTGGCCTCGCTCTGCGCACATTCGTATTATGAAAGGCATATCGGCCCGTGTTGAACGCACTCGGCCCGTGTTGAACGCACACACATTTGGCATACCGCGTCCCTGAATATTTTAGCATTGTGGGAGTGTCCATATGTTAATTATTCTCGCTTTGCGCAATTTGCTATTAAGCCCCTTGACCTAAAGACACTCAGCGCATAACGATTAGACGTGGGTCTGACCACCTCATAAACGCAACAAGCACTGTTTGATTTGACACTTGAGCGGCTCTGGAAGGCTGGTAGAGTGTTGCCATGTCTGTTTATTATAAGCGGCTTATTTTTCTGTAAAGTTGCTTTGTGTGGTTGCTTTTCTTGTTTCTAAAGTGGTTATTTGGGCTTTTCTCCTAATGTTGTTTAAACCAGTGATCGTCACACAGCACATTCCCATGTCAAGGATCCCCAGATGAATGCATTTGCCCAACTAAGGACAGCTAATCCAAAAATTAAATAAAAAGATTACTTTTGAAAATAGCAGATCTATACCAGCTCACAATGCATCACATTCATTCATTAAAACTATGAACTCTGACTGCAGGGGGATATATAATGATCATTATAACAATGTGCAAGAACATATTTAAAAAGAAGGAAGAACTTTATATTTGTGGACAATCAAAATATGTTTTTTTATTTTAATGTGGTGTCATTCAAATTAATCTGGATATGGCAGACTCACTATTTAGAAAATAAAAACATGGCACTTCATTTAAAATAGGTTACAGACCCCTGTTATATGCGCTTATTTTTATAGACCTATTTACTTGTTTCTATGAGACATGGCAGATTTGCGTCTTTAAAAAAAAAATGTTGAGATTAGAAACGGCCATAATTCTTTCATTTCTCAACCTTAAAAATAAATAAAAACATCTCCATAATCCGTGGGAAATGTGCTTTCATATGCTGTATCACACCCGATTCAAGTCTTCTTCAATAAAATGCTACGAGCGAACTCAGCGAAGACCATACCATCAGGGCCACAGCATTACGCAGCACGCATTCAACTCATTCCTTCGTCGTGACTTGAATGAAATAAAATATAATAAACGTTATTTTACTGGTGTTTTTCAATAGAAACAAATAAAGAGCGTGTGTAGGCTACTGTGTGAAAGTGCAACAGTGCATATACATGCATGCACTAGGCTATATTTCTTCCGTGTCGGGATGGTGATTGAGCTCTTCAAGTTCACAGCCCGTTTGGTCTTTCATAAAAAAACGTTGATATTAGCCTATAAACACTCATGGTTCTCTCATTTCTCAACCGTTTTATTAAATGTAAAAATCTCCATATTCCTTAGGAATCTTGCTTTCATTCGCTGTATGGTACATGGTTCTATCGTTATCGAATTAATTAATTACGCATGGATTGTTTATATGCTGCTATCTACTCGCAATTCCATTCCGATCTGAAAGGTGGGTCTGTTCTTTTGAGGCATAAAGGTGACAGCATGCAGTGCAATAGGAATAATTAACCCAAATGTGACAAAGGCATGTCATGTCTTCTATGGTGCCAGCCTGAAGAAATGTCATACCACGATCCCCAAAGTGCGCATTCCGTATGTGACATCAGCTGACTGGTAAAGAGAATAGTACGGACATGTTGATTGGGTACGTCTCAAACACGCCTTAAACACACCCATGACTAATTCAAGGCCGTTTTGCGCACTCCGGGGGGTGTCAAAAGCGCTTCTTAACATGCCCAAAATTGCAATATGACATACTACACGCCCCCAGATCATAATACTGTAATTAGATTAGTAATATAGAAGTAAGTAAAATAGAAGTCCTTAATCGACCCCAGAGCCTCTGTCAGATGACTGTGACATCACGGCTGCGTATAGTGTGAGCATATAGTGTGAGCTCGTAAATTGTGAGCTTTGGCTTCACATCGCGAATGATTTACTCGTACGATATGAGTAGTAGTAAAAACACGTGTCTTCTGCTGTTCAGCCGTATCTCCATATATGTCTAATGCTCACTATAGGACGGTGCTTTCATCTCTTGTGCCGAGTTGGGATGTGGATAGTTTCATGACTTCAAGCTAGATTTCAAGCTGTATTGTGGGTTGTGGACGTGGTTTACTACTTTAGTTAATGTTCCAGGAAGAGAAAGGCTGTACTTTCCTGCATAATCTTCAAATCCCTGCAAATGGTGCCATCGGAAGGTAGTACATATTCCAGCTATCCACAGCCTACATATGAGACCATTAGCATTAGAGAGGACCCATATATAGAGATACATGTTCTTTCAACATTTCCTACGTTAAAAAATCCCACATGTATAGTTAGTTGTACAATGAAAGCACAACAAAAGTTGATAGTTGCAGATCAGCTGGTGAAGACATTAAGGTGTGGAGTGGAAAAGACCGGGGCCCAGTACAGCGTTAAGTCGAGGAAAAGTAGAGAATACATAATAAATTACATATAGAGAGACTCTTTCTCACACGAAATACTAACAGCTGAAAAAAGTAATATTTATTTAAAAGAAAATCAATTTCTATAGAATTTCTTTCTACTGGAAAACAATAATGTCCATTTAACCACAGGGCACAAAGAGCGTGCAACCATTAACACTTAATGAAGCATAGTGTCAGTTCATGCAGGACATGAACATGTAATCGGTAATGTAATCGACTGTCAGTCCGCTGATTGTAAACAATCAGCCTATAGCTTCCTATTCCCCATTCACAGCTCTGCTAGTCATTACATCACACTGTCATCCAATCAGAGCTTAAGTATAGTACATTTTATTTATAAAGCACCTTTCTTAATAAGGTTACAAAGTGCTGTACAATGAACACAGTAAAAACAATCAAAAATTAAAACAGGACAGTACAACAAGCAAATAAGAACAACATAATCAAGGTCAAGTAACATCAGGAAAATGTTTCCGAAATAAAAACGTTTTCAACAAACTCTTAAAAACATTGACAGACGTTTTTTTAAAGTGCAAGGCATAAATTAGGTGCAACTACTGCAAAGGCACGGTCACCCATTGTCTTTCGCTTGGTCCCAGGAACCATTAGGAGGCCTTTGTCAGAGGATCGCAGGGATCTCACATTGACCTTGGGGGGCAGAAGATCACAAATGTACGGTGGGGCCAGTCCATGTAGGGCTTTAAAAGTAGTTAGAAGGATTTTAAAATCTATTCTAGCCTTGACAGAGAGGTTCCTTTTAATACAACTTTGCATAATACAACTTTGCATTCACTACATCTCTGCTTCTCTTGCTGCCTGCTTCACCTCCACTGCTGCTTACAGTAGCTGCCTCCTCCACCTCAGCCTCCACCTTTTGATAAGTCTGGCAGAGGCTCAAACACTTTGCGATGTTATGTCTGCTGATTCACGCTAATCTGTCAACAACATATTGCTTTGGCCCGCTATTGTGTGTGTGTGTGTGCGTGTGCGTGCGCGTGCGAGAGAGAGTAAGTAAGTGAGCACATTTTTTTTATAAAGCACCTTTTGAAACAAAGTTACAAGGTGCTGAACAATGGACACAGTATATATAAACAATCAGTTAAAAACAGGGAACATAGCACAATAGTGTACACATATAATACAGTAATGCATTGAACAGAACAAAAACATATGGCTATAAAAGTGAAAGGTAAGAGAGAGAGAGAGAGTGTGTGTGTGTGTGTGTGTGTGTGTGTGTGTGTGTGTGTGTGTGTGTGTGTGTGTGTGTGTGTGTATGTGTATGTGTGTGTGCTTGTTCTACTTCACTGCACTCATGCTGCAGGCACAAATGTATCATGCATCGCTTCAACATACATAAACACACACACGCATGCTTATACACATTATGCCTGAACAGCCTGCAGTTACAGCTCCGATGTGCTGTTCTTTATATTGTTGTCCTAGGGTTTATGTTGTTGGTGTTTAAATACAGCCTTATAGGCCACTTATTCTGTGTTTGTTCTCTACTCTTAGCTGTAGCTGTGTTTCACGCAGCACCGCAGTGTGCTGCTATGACAACTGAATTTCCCTCTGGATCAATTTAGGTCTCTCTCTCTCGCACACACAGACACACACACACACACACACACACACACACACAAGGGAAAGGGAAAGAGCGGGAACCAGAAGAGATAGGATACCGACTCTTTCTCTGGAGACTGTCACTCCTCACACAGCCCAGAGGTGCAGCTGGCTGGTGTCTGGTTCCTGCACTGTGGTTTCAGGGCTGTGGGGGCGGGGACGTGATTGAGTGACAGTCTACAATCTGTATAGAACAGTAAGTCTTGTTGGAAATGTTGAAATAATCTTTTGTAGTTTTCGTAAATTCTTTTGTAGATTTGAGCCTCCAATGCGTTCTGAAACCCATCTATTTTCCCCCCAAAGTTTAACCACTTAAGTCGTATACTTGATAAGATGTGAAAATAGTCCATCTACAAAAAAAAATGCTATTTCGTAAATGTTGAACATTTTGACAGTTTTTGAAATGTGGAGAAATGTTGGCCTATAATGATATTCCGTTTTCCCAAACTATAGGATCGCCAGGTGGTTAAAGTAGTTAAGGGAATTCTCAAGGCTTGCCTAAATGCAGAAAAGCTATAATACTTACAGTACATGATCATTGTTATGTGAGATTCCATGAAGACTTCTCTATATTACGAGATCATTTAGTAGCTCAGTGAATACTGTGTGTGCACTATGAGGTATGAGCTGTAATATTCTTTCCCCTCACCCTGTAACGGAAACCTAGCATCTGCATTGCATTTCTCTCACTCTGATGGAACCGTTCTCTATAGGTCTCAGAGAGCGTGCATAGAATTGCAGAACAGTTTCTGGAACCTGAACAAACGCGTGGGTGGTGAATGTGGTAATACTGAGAAATGTAGGGATATACAGGAGAGGGGGCGGGAGTGAGTAGCATGGTGGGATATGACGGAAACCAACCCCTGTACGACCAGTGGTGCAGAGCAAAGGGGGAGGCGCCTTTCCCTGGGGGACGTTTAGAAAACGGTGCGGCTCCCTACACTGGCCCCAAACCTCCACCCACCCCCCCCACCCCTCCACCGCCATGAATGCGTACAGTCACTCTCGCGTTCTGTCGAACCTTCGTGCACGTTTACAGCAGAAAGAATTCGGTGCTCCTGTGAGACTTTAAAAAAACTGCATGAACTTCCCTGAGCACCTGGCAATTGTCCCTTTTTACAGCGTGGTCCTGCAAGTGGCTAGCCGTCTATGAGTGTGTGTGTGTGTGTGTGTGTGTGTGTGTGTGTGTGTGTGTGTGTGTGTGTGTATGTGTGTGTGTGCGTGTGTGTGTGTCTACTCTAGAGCTAATGTCTTAGCTCTTAGGACCCCCTTGAAAATGAATATATATACCAGTAAGACGCCTGAGGGCGACCAGGTCGCATCCGCCTCATTGATGGCTGACACCTGGGCGAGCGCTGGGCTTTTTTGCATGGGGGGTCAGATCAACATGGAATTAATTCTGTACTGGCCATATAAGGAGCATGTCTTGAGCGTACAGGGTTTGATGAGGTCAGATCAACATATGGAATGACAGATCTAAGGGTGGTCGTGGGGACATTCTCTTGAATGTACAGTGTTTGATGAGAAACCTTGCTCATAGATGGCTGATGGCATAGGCTTGTTCCAACGAACAAGATGCTTATTTTGAATAATTCCCCATAATATACCAACCATGTAATTTGCAAGTAATTGCATCTTTTGCACTTTCATGTTTATTCATGTTCTCGTCATCCTGTGATTGTGGCTGCGCCGGCAGCTGTGTTCAACGGTGTCTGATAAGGTGTGCTTCTTTCCCTTTCATGTCCGCCGCAGATGAAACACGTGGAGGAGCGCTTCGGCAAGGACGCCAATAAAGAGGTCCTGCTCATGTGCATCGGCATCACGTCTGGCGTGGGCCGCCTCATCTTTGGCAGGGTGGCCGACTACGTCCAAGGAGTCGACAAAGTCTACCTACAAGTGAGCAGTCCACATTCACACACACACACACACACACACACACACACACACACACTTGCACGCATGTGCGCATGCACGCACACACAAACACACACACACACACACACACACACACACACACACACACACACCGTCAATTTAGTATTCTGCACCAAGAATGAGATATAAAAAGTAAGCCAGGCCTATGACACGGCAGGCCCTGTGCTTATGCAGGTGCAATCAGTGAAGAAGCCACCGCTGCCTGAGAGGAATGTATTTCTTGAAATGAGTATTTTGCATTAGCCTGGAGTTGTCCAGTCCTATTTTATGTTATTATTATTATGCTAACAGTGTTGTAAACCTTAACCCTCCGTCCATGCAGGTGTCTTCCTTCTTCGTCATCGGCCTGATGTCCATGATGATCCCCCTGTGTCACATCTTCGGCGGGCTGATCGCCGTGTGCCTGCTGATGGGTCTTTTCGACGGATGCTTCATCTGCATCATGGCACCCATCGCCTTCGAGCTGGTGGGATCCAAGGACGTGTCGCAGGCCATCGGCTTCCTGCTGGGGATGATGTCGGTTCCCATGACCGTGGGGCCGCCCATTGCAGGTACCGCAGGAGGGCGGGGCTATTATAGTAGCCGATAGTAGCCATACAATTGCGCTGGACGCTGAATGGCTACATAAAGTCTGTGTTTATGCGGAAATACATATTCCCAGGGCATGAAAAATGGTCGAAAAAAGAACAGGAACAAGGTTATAAAACTGTAACTTGTAAGTATGATACTGGTTCTACTTCTACTACCACTACTGAAAATATAGGCTAGGAGGTAGATGGGTTTACTCCTGTGGAACAGTTCTTAATTGGGTTAGGAAAGGCGTTCCAAGAGTGTCAGCAGAAAGGACCCAGATGTACATGTACCATTTGGACATGTACATCTGGGTCAAGTACAGTCTTCAGCTGTACTGTGATGTGGCATTGTCGACCAACCAAAGTGCAGTACAAAGATGGGAATATTAGCTTCTCCCCAGCAGTGTTCTCCATGCAGGTGTGAAAAGGTCTGGATTTCATGTAGGAATTCATATAATGAAAACAATGTTTGTATGTTAATTATAGTATGCTTTTAGGCCTTACAAAGTATGGGATTTGCACAGAAGTTATGTTAATCTACAGGGGAGGAAAGAATAAAGACAACCTGATGCACACGATTATAATTTACGATTACATAATTTGTGATAGTTGGTGTGCGTGCCTTATCAAAGTCTTCAAATTCAGTCAAGAACTCTGGGCCTGTAATCATCGGAACGGAAAATGTGTGGGAACTCTGACCAAGCAGCAGCTTTTCACAAATGCATCCTAGACCTTATGTTTAATTCACACCTGCCCTCTGGTGAGAGAAAGGACTTTACCAGAGTCCTGTCAGGAAGGAGGCAGACATTCACAGCTCTCTCCCGCCCCCTACTGTTCATTGGACCACATTTATTCAAGGTATTTTGAGAGTGCGACTGAAAACTTGAGCAATAACAACCGTAACCACGAGAAACATGAATAACTCCTACATAACAGAGTGTCAGGGGAAGAGATGATCTAATCACCTCACATATGTGGGTGTGTGTGTGTGTGTGTGTGTGTGTGTGTGTGGGTGTGGGTGTGGGTGTGGGTGTGGGGGGGCCACTGGGGGGTGTTCTATTCCTTAAATATTTTCCTTTTCCTTCCTTCCTCCCACCAGGCTTCCTGAGGGACAGGCTGGGGAACTACGACGTGGCCTTCTACCTGGCCGGCATCCCACCCATCATCGGAGGGGCCGTGCTGTGTCTGATACCCTGGGTGGAGCGCAGGCGCAAGCAGAGAGAGGCCGAGGCGGCCCTCAAGTCGGGACAGGGCTCCACCCTGTTGGACTGTGAGAAGTCTCAGGGAGACGTGAAGCGCCAGGACTCGGATTCTGTTCTCTAAACTCCACCCTCCCTCCACGTCCGCCCCCACAGCCCCACCGCCACTTGGATCATTTTATAATCCAAGGACCACATAGGTGCATATTTACTTGTGTATGTGTGAATGAGGTTGAGTGAGGTTCACAGTCTTCACACGTACACATACCTGTGCATGTGTGAATGTTCTCTGCCTTCACAGGAGAGGACGTCATGAGAGAAATGCCAAAGTAATGATGATATTACATATCAGATTGACCACATATAGAGTACAAGTACAGTACATACTTTAAGCATGAATGTGAAATAGGGCTGGGCAATATAGTGATTATATTGGTATCCAAGACTAGATATTATCTAGGATCTTTTATGTTGTTATATCTTGACATGGCATAAGTATTGTCTTTTCCTGATTGCAGTCACTTAAGCCCTAGTTTATGCTTTAATAATCATGCGGAAAAGGGAAAAATAGCTGCAACGCACACTATACAAGCTCTACAAGCTCACAATGCGTTGCATCCTGACGCGTTGTGTGCTAGTAGATCTGCTATTTTTTAAAAGAAATTTAGCATATTTATATATATATATATAATATTGGCACAATAGATAATAGATATTCAAATATATTGATATTTGATTTGAGCACATCGCCCAGCCCTGAAATTATCTTTACGAACTATGCATTAGATTGTTGTTCTATGGCCAAAGATTCTATTTGACAAATCAACTTGAAGGTTAAAATGGAAATAGGTTGTTGGAGAAAAAGAAGAAGATTTGAAGTAAACTCATGCTTTACTTATAACTGTGGGTGCTTTATGAAGGCTGCTAGCTCAGAATCGTTTGGCCAGTCATGCCTAATGTCATCACCGCACGAAACACCATAAATAGCAGATCTAGACTACAAGATCACAACGTGTTGTGAGCAACGTTTTGCTGAACAATGGTGTTGTACGACAAAGTATAAATCAGGTCTACACGCTGCCCAAATCCACAGTCTGCATTTTTTTTAAACATTGGAGGTTTACATTGCTATTTACAAGTTTTACATTTTACAGTATAGTTTTACTTCTGCGACATGAAAAAAAAATCTTAAGTCATATATTGGAGGGAAACCATGGCTTAAATATTTTAATTGCACAAGAATAATTGCCTGCTAAAATTGAAGGGGAAGAAGTCTTTATTGGGTTTTTACTTTTTATGTTTTGTTTTTTTGCCCAATAGTGCCCTTGGAAAGAATTGTTTTTATACATTTTGGGAAGCATGCCCACATTTTTAATATTTGGGTGGGGTGGTTATTTCTGAGTAGCACAGTATATTGAGTATATTCACTTCAGAGAAGTGCTTTGTGGAAATATTGTAAGGTTGAATTTGTACTGGGAATGTAGCTCTGTGATCGTCTTATAGTTTAATAAAAGGTGCTTGAGCGCCAGGAAGAAGCAACTTATCAAACACAATAACATCACATTACACTTGATGAAATCCAATTGGGGAACTTCATCTCAAGCTGACTATGGAGGGGCATTTAGGAACAAAATACAGCTCAGATGTATAATGTATTATTGGTGAAATGCCCCTTTAATAGGCTTGTCTTCTGTGCTTGATACAGTATAGCTTGAATGACTGACATATGGCTGCTTTTAAAATCCAATGTGACCACTTGACATGGTGCCTAAGAATCGCGATCAGTTTGGCAGTATCTTTTACACTGTCATATTGTTTTAACTAGTACAGGAGAAGATAACTAACTGTACATCAGCATCGCTATGCAACATATGTATTGCAACATATGTATTGGCCGGAATAGGTATAAAGAACATGCTTGTATTGTTTTTTTGTGACTGGTTATTATTTTATTTTAGTGTTAAATTTGAGCAGTATTCCTTGTACACATAGACAGTGGTGAGAATTTATTTAGCTTTTTTGTTTTGTATGTTTGGTCCAATATTCAGAAATTCAAAGAATATTCAGAATTCAAAAATCAAATTGGGTTTAATTGGGTATACCGTGGAAAAGAAAGTCTGCTTTGTGCAGATGTTAGGCTACCGGTACTCACCTAAGATAATTTATAATGAATGAATGAAAATGAATAACTTCTCAAAATGGAAAGAAACTTACAAGTACATTATCTTCTCACCGTTGTGTACAAAATTAGTAACATTATAATTCAACGACGGTATCTTATTTGGGACATTGTATTGTCTCTACTCTCTACCATTTGAATTGTAACTGACACAAGTTTGACTAATCATTGACAATGTAACCATTAGTCAGGTTGAATCAAGTTAACCATTGACTGTGTGCTCATTTCTTTAACCTTCAGTTGGCAAGGTGTTAGTTTTGATTTTCATATTGTATTTATTTTTTCTAGAATTTATTGAGCGACAGCGTCATAAGTATGCCATAATTAATGGATATTTTCCGTTAACATTGATTTATTGAAGACCAAAGGTTGTGAATGGAATGCATGACATATCAGTTGTGTTTGCTTAAGCACCGTGCTATCATATACCTGTAGCCTACAGTCAACCACAGATAGTGCACCTGAACCATTTGAAAATGTTAGGAAATCAATAATCCGTGAGAATTTCACAAACTATTTACTAGAGAGAGATTGCTTATGGACAAGTCACAGTACTTTTGTATTTACTTTGTGTACATTTTTGTGAAGACAATCCGCTTAACACAAAGTTAAAGGTAATTCATTGTGTTTTTCAACCAGTGGAATAGGACCCAAGTGTGGTTCATAGTGAAAGAATGTTTTGATATATTGGGTCACGACCGGTTCACGACCGACACAAAATTATCTGATTGCTCTATAGTGAGTTCCAAATATGCAGCATTGAATGACCATGGGTATTGGGTCAGATAATTTTTCATAAGCAAGACTTGTGACACTGTCTACCTCAGATATCATAAGATAATTGGTAATCTGTCCTCATCTGGACAATATTGCTGTCCTCATTTCTCATTTGCTGTCCACGCCTTCAAGCTTTTACCTTATTGAGTTATGTCAGGGGCAATATTTGCATTTGAAGGGGTGCTTGTGAAATATTTTTGACTGGAAAAATGCTAATGAAAGAAGAAAAGAAAATGAAATAGCCGTCTTAAACTTGTGTTCTTTTAATGTTTCTCTCAGAAGATCAGTTGCCCTTTTTTATTTACAGAGGATGTAACAAGTATGAGAAAATGCACTTGGTGTTTACATCTTTTAACATTGAGTTATGGCTTTGCATATGATTAGATTATAGCTTGCCTTTGAATCAAATATTTTGATTTTTTACCAATGTACAATCAAGTTCTTGTTATTATTTGTTAAAATTGTAGACAATTTGTACAATATATAGCCTACTAGTTCTATTCTGTTTCTAGACTATGCCAGCACTTACTCACCAGTGAAAGCCTTGATTGAAAGAAATTACTTAATTTGTACCTCGGAGGTTGATTGTGATACCTCTTTGCCATACACTTTATGCATTGTTTTTACATACTGTATGGATTGATAATCATCAGTTTAATATAGTTGTTTAATGTAGCCATTGATTGAATATTCTCAGCTATCCAGATTGGGCTGAATTTAAAGATGAATTGAATATATATGTGGCTTATAGTTTATGCAGAGACTTTAATCGGTGTGGAATGGGCCAATTGCATCATGCCTAATGTATGCACCGCCTACGACAAATCAGGCTTCAGACATGGTGGAATCCATGCTGTGTTACAGGAAAACAATCATCCTTGCTAAATTGACTACTAAATTGACTTACTTTAACCACTTATGCTCTATTTTTAAAACATGTATTTCCCAAAACATGGCCCAAATGGGGAAGCCAGGGATTAAAGGGAAAAAACACTTTGGTAGAGGTTTGGGTTGTGTAGTTAGTTACCTTGCGGTGATACAACTCCAAAGGTGGACAAGTAATCTAAAATAACTGACTAGAAATTGACTTACATTTTACAGTGATCTAATCTAGTGGTTTCGAACGATTTAATTATAGCCTAATCAATGGAGCAACCATTTTAGATTTCTTGTCCACCTTTGGAGTTGTATCATGGCAACCTACTGTAAGTACACAACCCAAACATCTACTAAAGTGTACTTGCCCTTAAAAGTAGTTGACATGTTATGTTTTTTCTTTTTTCTTTATCTTTCCTCCATGTCTATTCTGATGCATTATTTGCTTTGTTATTCATGTTGCAAATTGTGAATAATCCAAATTCCTTATACATTTATAGAATGCCTTCTACTCTTTTTTGTTATCCCAAATGTTATTTGGGTCTTTCATATCTGCTATGTACAGTATACTATATGCAATATAATACTTTGTACATATCACAAACACAATTCAGCATTTTCAAGAGTAAAACAAGTTTGACTTTTCAGTGACATTCTTGTATCTTTCTTTCTCTCACTGTGGGGCAGTCACAGTCACACCACCACCCATTTTAAAGGCACTTTAAAATGGTTATTTGCCACCTGCAAAGAATTACATGGGCTGCTGGGCTCCCATGACTTGGCAACTGATACAATCATGTAGGTAGGCTATAACCATATATATTCTTGAACACTTCCACTTAAATACATGGAAGCCTTTTTACCAAAAACAATAGACAAATGTCTATATGTCTGAGGTTACTGCAAATCGTTAGTAGAATCATGAGTTTTAATTCAGTGAACCAAAAGTAGACCTTTGGGAAACGTGTCTCCACGGTTGCCACAATCAGAATGAACAAACAAAATAATAAAATAAATAAACAAACAAACAAATAAATACGTGTGTGTGTGTGTGTGTGTGTGTGTGTGTGTGTGTGTGTGTGTGTGTGTGTGTGTGTGTGTGTGTGTGTGTGTGTGTGTGTGTGTGTGTGTGTGTGTGTGTGTGTGTGTGTGTGTGTGTGTGTGCGTGCGTGCGTGCGTGTGCGTGTCATAGTTACAGAGCTGTACAATACACATTCAAATCAAACTCGCAGCAGGACACACCAAAAGATGTCAATAGGCTGGGTTATAGCAACTTATTACATTACTTAAATGCCTTGAGCACGTGAGCACGGCCCGCTCACGGAGCACGGCCCGCTCACGGAGCACGGCCCGCTCACGGAGCACGGCCCGCTCACGGAGCACGGCCCGCTCACGGAGCACGGCCCGCTCACGGAGCACGGCCCGCTCACGGAGCACGGCCCGCTCACGGAGCACGGCCCGCTCACGGAGCACGGCCCGCTCACGGAGCACGGCCCGCTCACGGAGCACGGCCCGCTCACGGAGCACGGCCCGCTCACGGAGCACGTCCTGACGCAAGAGGTCACTGTTTGTCATGAATTGTGAGTTTGTGACATGACAACCACTTCCTGTAGCTGTAATACCGCGTCAGCTGAGCATGAGCACTTTAAGGCAGCTGAAGCCACCATAGATACAAACCATACACACACATTCCCGCTTGACATATGGAGTGCCTCTACCTGCTGTCTGTCGCCTGTTTCTACAATGGGTGGCTCGGATCGACGATTTAATAGGAGACGTCTATAAACAGAGGCACCTTAACGTGGAAACCACCATTCGTGCGCCGCGTATGCGCATATTTATTTACTCAGTGCACGCAGTAGCCTGTCTGTGACAGCACATCATCATCATCACCACCACCATCATCAGAGAGCAGCAGCCATAATAATTTGACAGCTATGTCTGTAAACGCGGTCAGAGACCCCGTTGTGAAAAAGAAACACGTTCGTTTCGCCAGCGTTGACGATGAGGAGGACAATGACGACCTGGAGGAGGATACGTTGTTTGACAAGAGGAAGGACAGAGGTCTGAAGAGCGCGCTGAAAGCGGTCCGAGCCAAGAGGAGCTCCAGGTCTGGCTCTGATGGGGTTGAAATCATCAGCACCACCGGGGGAGCGTGCAGCCGCTGGATGGTCACCGTGGCCCTTTGCACATCATTCCTAGGATTGGTAAGCAATTCAGGACATGTTAAAGTGATCATTGAACACAAGCTACTGTAGCAGCACTGGTTCTTCTCATTCTCAAAGTGGGATCCAGCCATTCAGCCAGCCAGGGGGTGGGGTAAGGGGATTTAATACCCAAGAAAGCCTATGGCTTGTTTCCATTGGGGTCCCTGACTCCCTGACTCCCTGCAACCCTCTCTAACCCCATCTGTACACTCAGGGTTATGGGAGTCCTAGCCATGGTTCACATGACATGTTTCAGGGCTATGCATAGCCCTGAAACATGTACGAGCGTCTCCCATAAGGACTCCCATGGGAGTCCTTAAAATGAAAACGTTTGAGAATAACTGGGCTACTACAGACATGCTGTCATGCATGTCAGTTATGCTCATGGATAAGAATAAAGTATTATTATTGGGCTTGTCACATAATCATTAAAATGAGAAAGAAGTTGAGGGGTCGGCAGACTCTCCACTCAAACCTTTGGAGAGTCAAAAGTAATATAGGTGTGCACAAAATAAAGTTTACATTTTGCTCACATTATTGAGCACTTACTAAGGCAGGTCTGTGGATCAGAGGGATGGGATCGGAAATTAGATTCTTAAGTATGTGAATGAAATGGTAATTTAAAGTTAAAACTAATCCTAATCACACTGTCACACCATTTCAGTTTCATTTAGTTACTGATAAGGAACAAAGAAATAGCCTACCCAAACAAGGCAGTTGTACTAGGACGCAATACCTACATAATCTAACAAAAACACAATTCAATGCAATTGAGCTTTATTGGCATGAGAAAACATATGTTTACATTGCCAAAGCAAGTGTCAAAAACACAGTAACCTTTATAACAATGATTGTCTTTGTTTCCCCGCCTGAACAGGGAACTACATATGGGAATGACTACCCTAGGCTATATCCTGGTCCTTGCAGGATTATTTGCATAGTGGTGAAACTTGCTTGTCAAGTTGACTACCAGATGTAAACTGATTATAGGTACCGATTACCCCTCCATGCAAGCCAGTTTTTGTCTTCTACCTTCCTCAGGCAGATTCGCTGAACTCACATGGCCTTCACATGGTTTAGCAACACCTGCCTCACACTAATGGTTAGCTAGGCTTATTATACTTGGCCATTGGGCAAATATATTTAGGACTTCTAGTGCCTATAGCTCAAGTGTACAGATGGCTCTTCAAGGAAGTTCCATTAATGTTCCTCACCCATGTGCTTGCAGTAGTCAAACCAACAAGGCTCATGTTCATGCTCATTTCTCTAACCATTAGAAACCCCTGGAGTCCCGGGCCAAATCATTGTGTGATAGGAACTTTTTCATTTGACATTAACCACTTGAACCCTAGAATCCCTATAATGAGGAGAACAAAATAGCAGATCTACAAGCTGACAATGTGAGCTTGTACGTTTGAGAATGACTGGGCTACTACAGACATTGGCTGGGGCCTGAGGCCTGAGGCCTACCATACCAGGCCTCAGGCCTGAGGCCTACCATTGCGTGGCACATCTATGAACGGAATCATGTTCACAGGCTTCTTGTGCGGCCTAGAGGGCAACTGAGCATGTGTAGAACCTTCTTCTTACACCATGGTGTAAGAAGTGTTGTTTGAGAAACCCAGCCCTTGTCAGTTATTCTCATGATTAAGAATAATGTATTATTATTGGGCTTGATAGGGTTGTTTGTTGGCATAATGAATTAAGTCACATTATAATCATTAAAATGAGGAAAGAACTAAGTTGAGAGGTCGGCAGACTCTGCACTCAAAAAAGGATCAGACCACATCATGCTTGGATCAGACCACAGAGTATTGAAGGTATTGAAGGTTTAATTTGTTACAGTATGTCTGAAAAATACACAAAAAACATTAATTTACACACAACAGTGATAGTCAGTGAAGCTATCTATGAAAAGGTTTCATCTGCTATTTAAAACATTGAAGACCCCTGCATTTGGGCTATGAGCATCCAAACCATACATAGATAGGCCAACAATTGTGTTTCTTTTTACAGGGGATGAGTATCTCCATTCTAGGCCCTACATTTGAGGACCTGGCAGTGAATGTGCACAAGAACATCAGCAATATCTCCTACATCTTTGTAGGCCGTTCAGCGGGGTACATCGGTGGCTCCCTGTTGGCAGGGCTCCTCTTCAACTGCATGAACCCCCACCTCTTGCTGGGTAAGGCCTGTTCCACTCATGTAACCAGACCATAGGAGATCTCTGCCTGCCTACGTCGTCTGGTCACAGCTAAATTAAACGTGGGGGCGTAAATTGGGTGGAAACAATCCGGAATAAAAAACAAACCACGGAATTACCGACAGTAGAGCTGCAATGCATGTTTTCTTATTACTTTCTTGATTATTCTATTGGTCAGTTTTTCGAATAAGTGTGTATTTTATATACCCAATGCATTTGCATGACATTTTTAACACATGATTGTGTTCAGCTTACATTTCATATCAGGCACCACATGTACTCCTGCAACTTTTACCAGCAAATAGTTTTTTTCAATTCGATTCAATTTGTTCAATTCAATTTCATTAAAGTGTCAAATCTCAAGTATCAAATCTCAAGTTGTCTCAAGACACTTTGGGCACTGTGGCAAGCCTTACTGGAGCATACTGTGTTAATTATAAGCACTACTGGGGAAACAAACCCACATAAACACAACAAAGGTGAGGGGTTGGGTGGAGGGGTCCCACAACAAAGGTGAGGGGTTGAAGTAACTCTTGCATCCTTATTTTGCAGAACCAATGCGTATCATTTACAGTGGTCATTCATATCTGGTATGGCATGGGTTGGTATGGCAGAACACATAATCAATGGCTAATTTAAGAACTAGAATCTTATATATTAACAGTAAGACCTCGATCTAAGGGTGGCAGCTGGGGCAGTGTCTTGAGTGAGTGTCAGATGAGGTCAGACAAACATTATGGAATGAATTCAGTATTGGCCATATATGGAGCATTTGCAGGTTTTCATAGTAGACTTTTATAGCAACGTTGCTATACAGTAACATTTTTGAATCCTTGATTGTTAGCACTTAGAGGACCTTTTAGTTCATTAAAACGTGAAAAAGAACATATATCTGGAGACATATACTCAGAGAGAAGAACAAGAGCTCTTTCATAGAACAGGAGCTATTTTCATTGTTTCTATTGATACAGAAAGAATTAGTGCATTGTTTAAGCCAATGTGAAACTTTGGCTTTTAACACGGGAGGAGATTTTCAAAGTCTGAAGAGGAATGTCGACAGTGACAACAGAGTATCCAAAATAAATAAGAATAGAAAGAACTAAGCGTTCATCGGCCCCAGTTTCATCAACATAAAGCTTTTGACTAGGGACATATCTGTCCACATCCAATATGAGGGGTTCAGCAGCACCAGGGTGCGCCATCCTGTCTGATTTGATTGTCTTTGCCTGTCATAATAAGCATTCTTTAGGTGGGGGCTAGATTCTCTATTTGACACGGCAGCCTACATGTGGGATTGTCAGTCAGATATTGTAAATAATGAACAAAATAACTTTCTGGGCCAGATATTCTAGCTTGGTGGGACTCATGGACCACCTTTTGTTGCCTACCACCGTGGTACGGTATCATCAGGATCGGTTGTTGTCAAAGAAAGCAGTGTTCATCATGGGTTCAAGCCCCATATTGAATTTAGATTTCCCCGGACGATCAGTAGGCGGGGATCACTGATCGTCTGGCTACGCTAGACTTGGTGTTCTCATGTTTCAGGGTAGTTCACACAAAGAGATTCTATAATCTCTTTGGTTCACACTAGCAGCCCCATCAGTGAAGTCCCCTTCTGTAGTACAGCCTGTGCCCTGTGACCCACGGTAACGGATGGGCAAATACAAAGTCAGTGGTAGAAAGTAACTAAGTACATTTACTTAAGTTAAGTACTGTACAATTTTGAGGAATTCGTACTTTACTTGAGTATTTCCAATTTCCAATACTTTTACTTCTACTCCACTACATCACAGAGGCAAATATTGTACTTCTACTCCACTACATTTATTAGAAAACCTTAGTTACCATGTAGCCATGGTTCACGAGCGTCATGGCTTAACTTCCGCCTGTTTTACGCGATCGCTACATTTACATTGTAAACGTGTACATAAACATTCAGATTCCAAATATAAAGTACTCGCCACATGTGCCACGGGTGTTAGAAATTTGCTGGTACATCGATTAGCATTGCTGCATCCCGCGTTGTTTAATAAAAAGCATTTTTATCCAAGCTGTTTTTTTGCCATTGGCTTTCAACTACGCGCCCCTATCGGTCGGGAGGAGTGTGGCACTCGGTGTATTCGATATAGGCACGCTGACCGCACTGGCACTCCCGGTGTGCAACTGTGAATTTCCCAAACGAACCCCGTTTGAGAAAAGTAGCCGGGGCGCTCGGATAAAAAAGCTTTTTATTAAACAACGCAGGATGCAGCAATGCTAATCGCTGTACCAGCAAATCTTTAACACCCGTGGCACATGTGGCGAGGACTTTATATTTGAAATCGGAATGTTTATATACACGTTTGGACTGTAAATGTAGCGATTGCGTAAAACATGTTTCAGGGCTAAGTTACTAATTACTTTGTAGATTTTGAATATTATTACAAAACATAAATTAACCACTTCAGCCCTATTAGACATTTCGTCCATTTGAAAATAGCCGACCTACAAGCTCACAATGCATCGCGATGCATTGTGAGCTTGTAGGTCAAAATATTATTTGTATACATTTGAAAAATTGAAATGGCACATTCTGCATAGTGAGATGACAATACTTTTGTACTTTTACTCAAGTACATTTTGAATTCCGGACTTTTACTTGCTAGTATTTATACTTTTACTTGAGTAAAACAATTGAGTTCCCACCACTGCCCTTTTGTAATAAAACCTGTGCCCTCTGAACCACGGTTGGGCACATACAGCCAAAGTGCAACATAAACATATACCGAATATAAGACCCCCATTTTTCAAGACTCATTGTGGAAAAAGAACATTGAATGTCAAATAGTCTAGTCCCTGATTAAGTTGTATAATACGACTCAGTTCTTTAGGATATTTCCTTTGGTAAAAAACATAGTCTTATATTCAGACCAATAGGGTACTGTGTGCAGTGTAGTCATATAACCGTTCAGTGTTTACTACAGTGACTGCTGGTGCTCTGCTCTTTATTGTTTAATCACATGATTAAACCCATGGTACTACTGACTATGCTTAATGACTATGGTGCTGACTATGGTTAATGACTATGGTGCTGACTATGGTTAATGTCCCTAGAATGAGGACAACCCTTTTGTGCTCCTTGTAGATCTGCTATTTTTGGCGTCGTTTTTGGTGTAGGGGGAAAAAGGAGGGGACCAAGCATGCACTCCTGGGGGACCCTGGCCAACGGAATGTACTAGGTTTAAGAGTTTAAATGCATTTACAGGGTATCACGATGCAGTCCATCAAGGTGTCTCATTATTGTTAGTGTTTGGAGGTTGCTCTGAGAATAATGAAGGCTTTCTCTCCTCTCTCTCTTAATTAATGTTTGGCAGGGTTTTCCATGTTGGTCACAGCACTTGGAATGTGTGCCATCCCTTTCTGCCAGAAGGCTCTTCTCCTCACTGGGCTGATGTCCAGCATTGGAATATCTATGGGTGTTCTGGATACAGGTACGAACAATCTTTGGATGTGTTCGGCAGGAATTTGGAAACCACTCTTTAGCAGCACTTCATCAAATATACTAATAGAGCACCGAAGTCCTGACGTAACTCGCTCATCCCGACGATTCCCCTGGTTCGCGGAAGTAATTTCTCTATGGAGAATAAACATGGGGTGATCTTAATATCGTCTACTATAAGCGTTGTGGTCCAAAAATAAACAAGCTGTCTCTGCGTTATTGTCTGGGAGGCGTCTCTGTATCGTTTGCAACAGTCAGTCACTCATATATGATACAGTCTGCTTCTAGCGAAAATCTAACTAATTCAGCAGCAGTAACATTAGCGTTTTCTCTCAGTCAGTTGATTCTTCATATCCATATGAGTGAAGCGGCCGGGGTGACATGTTTATTTTTCAAACACAGTTCTTATATGAGGCGATCTAAAATCGCCTCAATGGGGATTTCAATGCAACTAAACAAATACATGAACCTGGGGACTGACGCCCTCTACTGAAAGTGACGTCAGACTTCGGTGCTCTATAAACACAGATTAATAATAATAGAAAATGGAAAGATTGTTGATATTAAATAATCACTGTGTTGATTATGGGTATTTTATTCATTGTTGAGGCCAGAGTATAATTGTTTGGACAACTGTTTGATGCATGTGTTTCCTCTGCGGTCTTAGGTGGGAATGTACTCATCCTGAACACATGGGGCGAGCATGCCGGACCCCACATGCAGGCCCTGCACTTCAGCTTCGCAGCGGGGGCCTTCATGGCACCGATAATAGCAAAGTTACTCTTTGGGACAGACATGGGTAAAAATAGCAGCATGGGCGTCACCCTGTCCACTCTCGCAAACTCCACTGGACTCAACGCTGCCGCACCTCCTGTTGGCACGAGAGAAAAGGTGGCCATCCGATACTTCCACAGCAAGGAGGGCGCCCTCACCTCCATGTTGGCATACATTGTGATCGGGTCCTTCGTTCTCCTCATCGCCATCCTGTTCTTCATCCTCTACGCCCGCGGCAGCCCGTCGCGCGACAAGGCCCGCGCCGCCTCGGGGAAGCCCCTGTTTGCGCGGCATCACACAGCGCTCAACGTCCTGCTGTTCGTCTTCTTCTTCTGGTATGTCGGTGCCGAGGTGGCGTACGGCTCTTTCATCTTCACCTACGCCAAGGACTATGCCCACATGGACGAGCCTCAGGCCGCGGGACTCAACTCCCTGTTCTGGGGAACGTTCGCGGCCTGCCGCGGCCTGGCCATCTTCTTTGCGGCCTGCGTGTATCCGGGCACCATGATCCTCCTCAGCCTGGTGGGCTGCACGCTCTCCTCGCTGCTCCTCTGCCTGTTCAGCCGGGAGCGGGTGGTCCTGTGGCTGGGCACGGCCGTGTACGGCGCCTCCATGGCCGCCACGTTCCCCAGCGGCATCTCCTGGGTGGAGCAGTACACCGCGGTGACGAGCCACTCGGCCGCGGGCTTCGTGGTCGGTGCGGCGCTGGGGGAGATGGCGTTGCCCGGCCTTTTGGGCTTCCTCCTCGGGAAGCTGCCGGAGCAGCCGCTGCTCATGTACCAGTCGCTGCTCAGCGCCACCCTGACCTCCATCCTCTTCCCCGTCATGTACAAGCTGGCCTCCGCCCCCGACGACGGCACGCAGCGCGGGAAATCCCGCGGCAGGGGGCGACCCGACGCGGACGACAGCGAGTACCGCCAAGCGCTGCTGGACTCGGGAGCCAACGATGAGGAAGAGGAGGAGGAGGATCACGGGGACAATGAGGCGGACCTGTGGAACGATGCAGACTTTGAGGTCATTGAAATGGATGATACTGCCGGCCTCATGAATTCTCCACAAAAGGTGACACCGTCCTCCCCGGACGGCACCGGGCTATCCGGGATCAACCCGGGAACTGTCCCCTCCACTGTCCAGGTCACTGAAACGTCGGGTGGGGGCGGGGGCCCCTTCTCCGATACGGTGCCCTTAATAGCAGACTCACCCAGACGCAAACTGCTCTTCACGTTGGACCGAGAGAAAAGAGACTAAAGCCTAATATATACACTGCCGTACAACTGTGTTGCTCGCTGAAGTACCATAGTCATACGACAAAGTATTCATTAGTGATGATATGGCATCTGTGGGCCCTGTCCGCCTTCCTGTGACTCCTAAGTGCTGTTGAGACATTACTAGAATATAGAAGAGCCATTTTCTCTTGAGGTGTGTGTGTGTTTGTGTGTTTGTTTGTGTGTGTGTGTGTGTGTGTGTGTGTGTGTGTGTGTGTGTGTGTTCGCACTTGTCAATGTGTTGCTGTTGAGAAGTGAACTTTTAAAAGTTTGCGCCACACTCCTGCCGTTTTTGTGCAAGCCTGCTGATTTAAGCCATCTTGACGACGACGCTGAAATAGCTGAACTCGGAACGATTCACGTTATGGCGTGTTGTACTAGTGATCCTGTAGGTCTGCTACTATCACGTGACACAGTCATGCAACAAGCGATTAATCAGCCATTACTGTGTGCAACAATGTCAGCACTCTTCATCATTTGACTTTCCTCGCTGACAGAGCGGTTTGAATTATACCACCACACATTTAGGCTGATTAATTGGGTTTCCAGGGTTCAGCTCCATAGTAGGTATGACTACTTCAGTGTTTCTGAATTGTGTATTTGTTAAGCTGAGTCTAATGGTTGCCCTAAAAAATGTTTTCCCTGTCCCATGTACAGGAGTCTACAGAGTCTGTAGCGATTTGTTTTGTTGACTTGTCTAATGAATAATGATATTTAAGATTCTCGGGCGAAAGATGATTTTTTTAAGTAAAATAAAAACAATTTAGATTGTTTACCTAAGAATTGGTCATTTGGTCTTTTACTGAATTGAGTCTCAGTATGTTTTTCTTTTTCTTTTGAACTAAACCCAATAATGTTTGTTTGTTTAAAGCTGCACTTGGTAACTTTCATGTTCTACCCCGATTTGAACCTAGGTCTTCTCCCCAAGTGTTGACATTTTTACCACGAAGCCAACCACATGTTCTCAGTACCCAAAATCTCGGCCATTCACTCACTTACCACTTACACTTGCTCACTCCAGCATGGCATGCTACGGTGAAATTGGTGACCTACTGAAATATGTGACCATCTTGTGGACTTCACATAACTTTCATGGAGGTCTTTAAATAAATACGTGGCCTAAATAGTACCTAGATAAAACTCTGCTAATAAACAAAACGCAATGATTTATTACATTATGTGATGTCTACAGCCGGTCACCAATTTCACCGTAACATGACCATGCTGGAGTGACCCAAGTGTGAGTGAGCGCCTGAGCGGCCGAGATTTTGGATATTGGAATTCAGCTATCCAGTCAAACTCTAGTCAAACACACAGACTACTGTACAGATAATTTTTCTTAGCCTGGCGTGGCCAGACTCATAGTGAGGATTCACTGACGCTTCCTCCCCGCATATGGCTAAATTATTCTGGCCATATTATAGCGTACAAATTTCAAATTGTCTACTGTTATCTACTACAAATGCTACCAGTAAGACACCTGAGGGTGTGTAAGTATCTGCCTGGGTGACAGCAGACTGCTGGGCGAGCGCTGGTGCTTTGGAATGGGTGGTCAGATCACCATATCCGCCTGGGTGACAGCAGACTGCTGGGCGAGCGCTGGCGCTTTGGAATGGGGGTCAGATCACCATATCCGCCTGGGTGACAGCAGACTGCTGGGCGAGCGCTGGCGCTTTGGAATGGGGGTCAGATCACCATATGTCCGGGGACTCCCAGGGGTCCTTGAGGAGGTTCCAGGGGGTCCCCAGCTAAATGATAGTTTGGATAACCAAATGGACCCTTATGGGTCTGTAACTCTTGAGAGTGTACATTTTTGCTCTGAGATAAATTAATATTGATTTTACAATATAAATTGGGGCCCCAGAGATAGAAATGCCATTAAATGGGGGTTTGAAGACTAATATGCATGTCAAACTGAGGGTGCTTGAAATAGAGGGTATGCGCATGCATAAAGTGAATGGGAAATCGAGTGGCAAAGTGAGTGGCAAATTTAGTTTAATGTTGTTTAACGTCGTTTAATGCAATCATATTGAATCTTTTGTTTGGATGTATGGGCTGTCAAGGCCAGAAAGTAGTTTTTTGACACTCAGTAGGCATTCCCGCATAACTTCCTGGTTTGATGATGATGTCACGTGCATACCCTCTATTAAACGGGTTGAAATCACTGCTAGAGCCGTACAAATCTTCTCTTATGGGGGTTCCTGGCATATCTTTTCAAATGACTGGTTATCACATTGACCTTCCTAAACCAGCCATTTACCTATGATTTATATTCTGTCCCTCATTATCTCTGCAGCACTGTAATGTGGATGACCACCAGTTAGAGCTGAAGATTTCTGAGAAAGCCACAAGGTATGATTCACTATGAGATGGTGGCATATCTAGATTAGGACGATGACACAGTAATCCTAAAAATGTTTACAAGTTACTTTGAAGGTGTCAACCCTTGTGATTAAACGGCAGAAATATTCTGCCATAAATATTATTCACAACAATGCCAGTAAGACGCCCTGAGGGCGAGAAGCAACCTCGCCCTTTAGGACGAGGTTGCTTCTCGCCCTCGTGCACACATCCGTCAGGGTGATGGCAGACTGCTGGGTGAGCAGCGAGTGCTGGCGCTTTGGCATGGGCATGATGGGGGCCGGGGGTCAGATCAACATTATCGAATGAATTCTGTACTGGCCATATATGGAGCGTGTCTTGATTGTACAGGGTTTTATGAGGTCAGATCAACATATGAATGTCAGAACAGGTCAGCTCCATTATATGGAGATCTATGGGTGGCAGCGGGGGCAGTGTTTTGATGGGTTTGATGAGGGCCCAGGTAGGGCCAGGCCTTCATTTTCGGGCCTGTTGAGAACTCTACTTTTCACCAGCTGCCGGGCCGCGGCTGCACTAATAACTTTGGGGCAGGCCCGTCTAGAGTTTAAATGGACAGGTATCAAAAGGGAGACATTGAAGAGGAAGGATGGCTGAAACTGCTAAACGTTTCACCATGGTTCCGTTTCATATGGTATAATAATGCAGTGGTTCCCAAAGAGGGGTCCAGCTAAATGGGCTATATTCAGCCAACACTTCCACGTTCAGTTTGTGCCACTGAAACGCTTCCAGTCGGCTGACCGGAAGCTTTACAGTGGTAGCCTGACTCCAGCCCTGAATCGCTAGCCACGCCCATTAAGAAAATATGTACTGCCGATATAATGAAGTGAAACTAAATGAAAATTCAGACTGGGTGTCAGGCTACAGCTAAATGATAGTTTGGAACCAAATGGACCCTTATGGGTCTGTAACTCAGAGAGTGTACAAATGGTCTGGAACCCACCATTTGTACACTCTCACGAGTTAAATGAACATTGGTTTTACAAATTGGGGGTCCCAGAGATAGAAATGCCATTAAATAGGGGTCCGTAGACTAATGCATGTCAAACTGGGGGTCCTTGAAATTAAACGGAACCAAATGAATTAAACCATTTGGTTCCATTTGTACTAGGGATGTCCCGATACACTTTTTTCGCTTCCGATCCGATCCCGATACCTCAATTTCTGTGTTAGCCGATACCGATACCGCATACCGATACCAGTGTCGTGATCTCATGTTGTGTTTATAGCTATATCTCGTGTTGTGTTTATAGCAGACTCCTGACTCAAATGTGCACTTGCAGTTTGAGCAACTCCAAAGCAAACTCCACATGTCCCAACATTTTATTTACCTGCCATAGTGTCAACCCCTTACCCCTGTGTCGGATCTGTGGTTAGACTGGCATATTCACCGATACCGATATGACCCGATATGACAAATAAGGGCCGATCCGATACTTTTCCCGATACCGATACAGTATCGGGACATCCCTAATTTGTACACTCTCAGAGTTAAATTAACATTGATTGATTGATTGATTACATTATAAACGGGGGTCCCCAGAGGGCCGGCCACGGATAGTTGGCACAGACAGTTAATAGCCAATGAAACAATGCCTTGTCTTTGATGCCAGGCAGTTTTGCTATCCTTTTCACCCAATCAGAATTTCTAACTTTTCTTTGTAGGGGATTTGGAAACTGGAGTTCGATTCCCCCTCATGTAAGATATATTAATAGTTAAAGTTAGTTATTGATCAGTTAACTGCCTGGTAATTGCATACCTGGATGTAAAATAGTAAAACTATATTTTGAGTTATAATTGTATACCACTGTGTTTGTGACATACTGCCCCACGGACCAAAGCCGGGAGAAGTTTCCTGGGATTTAAACGCCGTGCCTCCTATTGTAACTTTTGATATTTCTGGGACAGTAAGCATTTTTGCATACTGTGAACGCACTGGTGTTCCGTTAAGATTGTAGGGATCAAAGAGTTCTTTAAGATATTGTGGTGTCTATTCTTTATTTAACCGGGAGCCAGTGTAGAGGCCAGTGATGGTTCTGATCACATGGTTCTCGGACCACTAGTATAGGGGTTCCTAAGAGGAGTTCCAAATCTTTGTGATTGCAACTTCTTTCATTTAGTATTCGTTCATATCGTTAATGTAATAAATAAATCCATCCATTTTCATTTATGTATTTATTTATTACATTAACATGAACCCTAGAATCACTATTCTGAGGGGAAATGATTAGCAAAAAAGAAACAGATCTACAAGCTCATTTTGGAAGATTTGAAAAAAAAGATGAAAATCACGAAAAAACAACATACTATAGTCCATGGTCTCGGACGGCATACCATATGCCGTTTTTAAGTGGTGCAACCACTTCATAAGGAGTTTTGTGTGTCTCTGGCTGCCTGCCTGCCTGGCTGCCTGGGTCTGTCCGAGCACCAAAATAGCATTTGGTTGGTTTTCAAAATCAAGTGTCACTGTTGTGCAGCCTAACACTCACATACATATTAACTGTATATATGATTATTTCAGGTGTGACAGTACAGTACAGTACAGTAGAGGGACCCCCACATGGTAACTCTGTCATTTCTCGACCGTTTAGGACGCAGGGCAGCTCGCCAGAACCGGGCTGGCACCTTGGGCGCGTTCCTGCGGGTCTGGAAGTTCCGGGGGGACATGGGTGTAATTTTCATGATTTTGGAGGATTTGAAAAAATTATGAATCACGAAAAAAGGGCATACTATAGTCCATGGTTTCGGACCGCATGCCGTTTTTCATGATTTTGCAGGATTTGAGAAAACAATTAAAAAAATGGACCTGTAAATTACAACAAAACAAACTAAGGGACTGGTGGGGTACTTCTGGTTTACCAGAACGGGGTTCAAGTCCCTGGAGTGCTCTGCTACATTTGTTGTATTTACTTGGTTTATTTTAATTTTCTGCTCATTGTGTCACACTGGACTCATCAAAGTTGGTTGGGGGACTTTATACATTGTGAGATACTTTAATGGTGTCCTTCCTTATATTATCATCACTTTACCCAAATACAGCTCACCCAAATACAGATCAATGTGTTCTTATCATCACCTTTGCCATAGAGAATGCATTGGGCGTTTAAGTTAAATAACTCAGAAACTACAAAACATTTTAAAGTAAAAAGTTCCAGCATGTGTCTCCACAGTAAGCTGAATAATAAAAAGTGTGAATGGAGTTTCTAGGTGAAAGTGACTTTTTGACGTCCAATAGAGCTGCCATTGAAAACTATGAAACATTTCAAAGATTCCTTTTCAGGCAAACATGTCCACCGTAAGATGAACCTAAGTAGGCTAGAATGGGGTTGGTAGGTTTAAGTATGTAGGACTAGTAGCATGCCAAAGTTTGTGCTATTGCCATAGAGAATGCATTGGGCATTTAAGTTAAACTAGAAAGCAGTTCCTGTATAAACTGCGTGGGCTCGCGTAAAATGCAATGTATAAAGTTATTGCTGTGTCAAGTTTGAAACTTGGGGACCGGAGTAATAGTGTTCCCATTGGTGGTCTAAATCCATAATCAAAATTTCGGGGATTGTAGCATATTGTAAACAAAAGTAGAAAATGTATTAAAGCTGAAGTAAAAGTAAAAACAAAGTATGAACATTTGTAAAAACTATAGTTTAAGCATAAATAACTGCATAAAGCGGAATAAAGTATGTGGAAGTTGTAGAAGTGTTTTTAAAAGTTTTTCTTTAAATGTAAAAATAAAAAGAATAAAAAAGTTTAAGTTTTTTATTTTTTAGTTTCTTTTTTTTTTCTTTTTTTTTTTTTTTATTATATATTTTTTTAGACATTTTAGACGTCTATTTTTAGATGTTTTTTATCCCATTTTTGACCATGGGCTATAGCCCATACCGTACGGCATACTATAGCACGCCGTTTTTCATCATTTTTGAGGATTTGAAAATAAATAAAAAAAATCTAAAAACAATGGGCTAGGCCTAACCCATCGTTTTTTTTTGTTTTTTTTTCAAATCCTCAAAAATGATGAAAAATGGCGTGCTATAGTGTGCCGTACAGTATGGGCTATTAGACGAGCGTCTAAAAATGGGATAAAAACGTCAAAAAATACACGTCTAAAACACGTCTAAAAATAGACGTGTTTTAGACATCTATTTTTAGATGTTTTTTATCCCATTTTTGACCATGGGCTATAGCCCATACTGTACGGCATACTATAGCAAGCCGTTTTTCATCATTTTTGAGGATTTGAAAAAAATCTAAAAACGATGGGCTATAACCCATCGTTTTTTGTTTTTTTCAAATCCTCAAAAATGATGAAAAACGGCGTGCTATAGTATGCCGTACAGTATGGGTACGGTATGGGCCATAGCCCATGGTCAAAAATGATGAAAAATAATTATCCTCGTTTTTCATCATTTTTGACCATGGGCTATAGCCCATACCGTACGGCATACTATAGCATGCCGTTTTTCATCATTTTTGAGGATTTGAAAGAAAGGAAAAAGAAAAAAAAAACGATGGATTATAGCCCATTGTTTTTTTGATTTTTTGATTTTTTTTCTAATTTAATTTTAATTTAATTTAATTTAATTTAATTTAATTTTAATCTAATTTAATCTAATTTAAGCGAGAGCGAGAGAGCGAGAGCGAGAGAGCGAGAGAGCGAGCGAGAGAGCGAGAGAGCGAGCGAGAGAGCGCTCTCGCTCTCTCGCTCTTTAGATGGACAGTAAAAATGTTCTTCAGGAGACTTGAACCCTGAATGTTCTGTTTATAAACGTCTAAAACAAGTCTAAAAATAGACGTGTTTTAGACGTCTATTTTTAGACGTTTTTTATCCCATTTTTCTTGATTTTATCCCAGTTTTAGACACACGTCTAATAGCCAGCTATTGCTCAGTGGGATGGTCAAAAATGATGAAAAACGAGTATATAAAAAAAAATCAAGAATTCAAAAAAACAATGGGCCATAACCCATCGTTTTTTTCTTTTTTAATTTTTTTCAAATCCTCAAAAATGATTAAAAACGGCGTGCTACAGTATGCCGTACGATATGGGCTATAGCCCATGGTCCAAAATGATGAAAAACGAGGATGAAAAAAAATTAAAAAAAAAACAAAAAACAATGGGCTATAACCCATCGTTTTTTTTTCTTTTTTTTCAAATCCTCAAAAATGATGAAAAACGGCGTGCTACAGTATGCCGTACAATATGGGCTATAGCCCATGGTCCAAAATGATGAAAAACGAGGATAAAAAAAAAATCTAAAATTCAAAAAAACAATGGGCTATAACCCATCGTTTTTTTTCTTTTTTTTCAAATCCTCAAAAATTATGAAAAACGGCGTGCTACAGTATGCCGTACAATATGGGCTGTAGCCCATGGTCCAAAATGATGAAAAACGAGGATAAAAAAAAATTCAAAAATTCAAAAAAAACAATGGGCTATAACCCATCGTTTTTTTTCTTTTTTTTCAAATCCTCAAAAATGATGAAAAACGGCGTGCTATAGTATGCCGTACGATATGGGCTATAATCCATGGTCCAAAATGATGAAAAACGAGGATAAAAAAATATATATATATTCAAAAAAACAATGGGCTATAACCCATCGTTTTTTTATTTTTAATTTTTTTTCAAATCCTCAAAAATGATGAAAAACAGCGTGCTATAGTATGCCGTACGATATGGGCTATAACCCATGGTCCAAAATGATGAAAAACGAGGATAAAAAAAAAATCTAAAATTCAAAAAAACAATGGGCTATAACCCATCGTTTTTTTTCATTTTTTTCAAATCCTCAAAAATGATGAAAAACGGCGTGCTATAGTATGCCGTACGATATGGGCTATAGCCCATGGTCCAAAATGATGACGTTCTCTCTACCGCAACATACTTAAAAGTATAGCGGTGTATGAGAATGGGTGTTGCGGAGGATGAGAAACATTAGCATTGTGCTATATATAGGAGCAATGGGACTTGAACATAGAATGTCCGTACAGAGAGACTGATCATTAGACCATTGCACCATCAGTCAGACACACAGTGAACATCTCCTGGTAATTGTGTGTGTTAGCCCTCAGTTAGTAAAGTTGAAACACTCCAGCATTAAGATATAGGAAAACAGGGATTTGAACATTTAGAGGTATATTAACTGAAGGCTCACAGCCTCAGCCTGATAACCTCAAAAGTCTCATATCTCCCCTGAGCCATAGGCAGTTGCTTTGGCTTAGTGGTTAAGACGTTGGCCTTCAGTGCAGGGGACCTGTGTTCGATTCCTGGGTGTTACACTCTGATGAACGTGAGTCTATGTTCAACTCTTGATTCTTTCAACTTTACTATCTGAAGGCTAACATACAAAAGATCGCTTCAACAGTACAAAGAGGCAGATGTTACTGAGTGATGTTGTAGTAGGGGCTATTCAGCACAGAGAGTTCATGTTCAAATCCCACTCTTCCTAAAGTTTAATGCTAATTATTGAGCTTCATTTACTGCTATTCTAGCAGTGGCTCACAGCCTCAGCCTGACTACCTCAAAACTCTAGTTGTCGTAGTGGTTAAGATGTTGGCTTTCCACGTGGGAGACCAGGGTTCGATTCCCGGCTGTTACACTATCATACAAAAGAAGACCTCAACAACAGCGCTAAGAAACATCTGATTAATATGATTCTGTGTTATTTAAACTTTACTGAAGGCTAACGCACAAAAGATCACTTCAAAATTACCAGGAGACTTTGCCTGAGAGTGTCTGACTGATGGTGCAGTGGTCTAATCATCAGGCTTTCAGTACAGACATTCCATGTTCAAGTCCTGTTCCTCCTACAGCTCAATGCTGCAGTAATTTGAACTTTTCAAGGCTTGAATAAAAAATAAAAACTCAAAAGCACCAGGAGACATCTGCTGATTGCCCAAAGGTGCCTTGGCTCAATGGTGTGGAGCGCTTGACCCGTTGCCTCTGCTACAGACAGTTGGCAGGTTCAAGTCCCATGTCATGACATCAAGGTGCTGGAGGACTCTCTCCCCCTGTTTCCTGAGATGTAATGGTTGGGGCTTATGTCTGAAAGAACCCTGTCCAGCTAACCTTTTACCATGAAAATGTCCAATTTAACATAAATGGTAAATGGTGCATGCACAATCTCTGTAAAGCACCTTGGATAAAGGCGCTACGCGCCTTTATCCAAGGTGCTTTACAGAGATTGTGCATTACATTCACCCATTCATACACCGATGGCAGCGGAAACCATGCAAGGCACCAACTAGCACATCGGGAGCAATTAGGGGTTCAGTGTCTTGCTCAAGGACACTTTGACAGTAACTCTGGGGGAGCCCGGGTTTGAACTGGCAACCTTATGGTTACCATCCAGGCACTCTACCCCTGAGCCACTGCCGCCCCACAAGGCACCTTGGGGCATTCAGCAGATGTCTCCTGGTGCTTTTGAGTTTTTATTTTCTATTCTAGCCTTGAAAAATTCAAATTACTGCAGCTTTGGTTGAGTATTAGTTTTGTTTGAGTTTTGAACCAGTAACCTTTGGATTACGAACCTCAGATTTATCTTTTGAGCCACACTGGCATGTAAGGTACAATCGGGAACTTATATTTAACCAGCCGTTTAGAATTTAGATGGACAGTGAAAATGTTTTTCAGGAGAGTTGAACCCTGAATGTTCTGTTTATAAAGCCCCGGTTTATCTCCGGTGCCACACTGGCATGTGAGGTGCAATCGGGAACTTATATTTAACCAACCGTTTAGAATTTAGATGGACAGTAAAAATGTTCTTCAGGAGAGTTGAACCCTGAATGTTCTGTTTATAAAGCCCCGGTTTATCTCCGGTGCCACACTGGCATGTGAGGTGCAATCGGGAACTTATATTTAACCAGCCGTTTAGAATTTAGATGGACAGTGAAAATGTTCTTCAGGAGAGTTGAACCCTGAATGTTCTGTTTATAAAGCCCCGGTTTATCTCCGGTGCCACACTGGCATGTGAGGTGCAATCGGGAACTTATATTTAACCAACCGTTTAGAATTTAGATGGACAGTAAAAATGTTCTTCAGGAGACTTGAACCCTGAATGTTCTGTTTATAAACGTCTAAAACAAGTCTAAAAATAGACGTGTTTTACACGTCTATTTTTAGACGTTTTTTAGACGTCTATTTTTAGACGTTTTTTATCCCATTTTTAGACACACGTCTAATAGCCAGCTATTGCTCAGTGGGATGGTCAAAAATGATGAAAAACGAGTATAACTTTTTTTTCAAGAATTCAAAAAAACAATGGGCTATAACCCATCGTTTTTTTCATTTTTTCATTTTTTTCAAATCCTCAAAAATGATTAAAAACGGCGTGCTACAGTATGCCGTACGATATGGGCTATAGCCCATGGTCCAAAATGATGAAAAACGAGGATGAAAGAAAATTAAAAAATTAAAAAAAAACAATGGGCTATAACCCATCGTTTTTTTCATTTTTTTCAAATCCTCAAAAATGATGAAAAACGGCGTGCTACAGTATGCCGTACAATATGGGCTATAGCCCATGGTCCAAAATGATGAAAAACGAGGATAAAAAAAAAATCTAAAATTCAAAAAAACAATGGGCTATAACCCATCGTTTTTTTTCTTTTTTTTCAAATCCTCAAAAATTATGAAAAACGGCGTGCTACAGTATGCCGTACAATATGGGCTGTAGCCCATGGTCCAAAATTATGAAAAACGAGGATAATTTTTTTTTCAAAAATTCAAAAAAACAATGGGCTATAACCCATCGTTTTTTTTCATTTTTTTCAAATCCTCAAAAATGATGAAAAACGGCGTGCTATAGTATGCCGTACGATATGGGCTATAACCCATGGTCCAAAATGATGAAAAACGAGGATAAAAAAAAATATATATATTCAAAAAAACAATGGGCTATAACCCATCGTTTTTTTTCATTTTTTTCAAATCCTCAAAAATGATGAAAAACGGCGTGCTATAGTATGCCGTACGATATGGGCTATAGCCCATGGTCCAAAATGATGACGTTCTCTCTACCGCAACATACTTAAAAGTATAGCGGTGTATGAGAATGGGTGTTGCGGAGGATGAGAAAAATTAGCATTGTGCTATATATAGGAGCAATGGGACTTGAACATAGAATGTCCGTACAGAGAGACTGATCATTAGACCATTGCACCATCAGTCAGACACACAGTGAACATCTCCTGGTAATTGTGTGTGTTAGCCCTCAGTTAGTAAAGTTGAAACACTCCAGCATTAAGCTATAGGAGAACAGGGATTTGAACATTTAGAGGTGTATTAACTGAAGGCTCACAGCCTCAGCCTGATAACCTCAAAAGTCTCATATCTCCCCTGAGCCATAGGCAGTTGCTTTGGCCTAGTGGTTAAGACGTTGGCCTTCAGTGCAGGGGACCTGTGTTCGATTCCTGGGTGTTACACTCTGATGAACGTGAGTCTATATTCAACTCTTGATTCTTTCAACTTTACTATCTGAAGGCTAACATACAAAAGATCGCTTCAACAGTACAAAGAGGCAGATGTTACTGAGTGATGTTGTAGTAGGGGCTATTCAGCACAGAGAGTTCATGTTCAAATCCCACTCTTCCTAAAGTTTAATGCTAGTTATTGAGCTTCATTTACTGCTATTCTAGCAGTGGCTCACAGCCTCAGCCTGACTACCTCAAAACTCTAGTTGTCGTAGTGGTTAAGATGTTGGCTTTCCACGTGGGAGACCAGGGTTCGATTCCCGGCTGTTACACTATCATACAAAAGAAGACCTCAACAACAGCGCTAAGAAACATCTGATTAATATGATTCTGTGTTATTTAAACTTTACTGAAGGCTAACGCACAAAAGATCACTTCAAAATTACCAGGAGACTTTGCCTGAGAGTGTCTGACTGATGGTGCAGTGGTCTAATCATCAGGCTTTCAGTACAGACATTCCATGTTCAAGTCCTGTTCCTCCTACAGCTCAATGCTGCAGTAATTTGAACTTTTCAAGGCTTGAATAAAAAATAAAAACTCAAAAGCACCAGGAGACATCTGCTGATTGCCCAAAGGTGCCTTGGCTCAATGGTGTGGAGCGCTTGACCTGTTGCCTCTGCTACAGACAGTTGGCAGGTTCAAGTCCCATGTCATGACATCAAGGTGCTGGAGGACTCTCTCCCCCTGTTTCCTGAGATGTAATGGTTGGGGCTTATGTCTGAAAGAACCCTGTCCAGCTAACCTTTTACCATGAAAAGTCCAATTTAACATAAATGGTAAATGGTGCATGCACAATCTCTGTAAAGCACCTTGGATAAAGACGCTACGCGCCTTTATCCAAGGTGCTTTACAGAGATTGTGCATTACATTCACCCATTCATACACTGATGGCAGCGGAAACCATGCAAGGCACCAACTAGCACATCGGGAGCAATTAGGGGTTCAGTGTCTTGCTCAAGGACACTTTGACAGTAACTCTGGGGGAGCCCGGGTTTGAACTGGCAACCTTATGGTTACCATCCAGGCACTCTACCCCTGAGCCACTGCCGCCCCACAAGGCACCTTGGGGCATTCAGCAGATGTCTCCTGGTGCTTTTGAGTTTTTATTTTCTATTCTAGCCTTGAAAAATTCAAATTACTGCAGCTTTGGTTGAGTATTAGTTTTGTTTGAGTTTTGAACCAGTAACCTTTGGATTACGAACCTCAGATTTATCTTTTGAGCCACACTGGCATGTAAGGTACAATCGGGAACTTATATTTAACCAGCCGTTTAGAATTTAGATGGACAGTGAAAATGTTCTTCAGGAGAGTTGAACCCTGAATGTTCTGTTTATAAAGCCCCGGTTTATCTCCGGTGCCACACTGGCATGTGAGGTGCAATCGGGAACTTATATTTAACCAACCGTTTAGAATTTAGATGGACAGTAAAAATGTTCTTCAGGAGACTTGAACCCTGAATGTTCTGTTTATAAACGTCTAAAACAAGTCTAAAAATAGACGTGTTTTAGACGTCTATTTTTAGACGTTTTTTAGACGTCTATTTTTAGACGTTTTTTATCCCATTTTTAGACACACGTCTAATAGCCAGCTATTGCTCAGTGGGATGGTCAAAAATGATGAAAAACGAGTATAAAAAAAATTCAAGAATTCAAAAAAACAATGGGCTATAACCCATCGTTTTTTTCATTTTTTCATTTTTTTCAAATCCTCAAAAATGATTAAAAACGGCGTGCTACAGTATGCCGTACGATATGGGCTATAGCCCATGGTCCAAAATGATGAAAAACGAGGATGAAAAAAAAAAAAAAAAAAACAAAAAAACAATGGGCTATAACCCATCGTTTTTTTCATTTTTTTCAAATCCTCAAAAATGATGAAAAACGGCGTGCTACAGTATGCCGTACAATATGGGCTATAGCCCATGGTCCAAAATGATGAAAAACGAGGATAAAAAAAAAATCTAAAATTCAAAAAAACAATGGGCTATAACCCATCGTTTTTTTTCTTTTTTTTCAAATCCTCAAAAATTATGAAAAACGGCGTGCTACAGTATGCCGTACAATATGGGCTGTAGCCCATGGTCCAAAATGATGAAAAACGAGGATAAAAAAAAATTCAAAAATTCAAAAAATCAATGGGCTATAACCCATCGTTTTTTTTCATTTTTTTCAAATCCTCAAAAATGATGAAAAACGGCGTGCTATAGTATGCCGTACGATATGGGCTATAACCCATGGTCCAAAATGATGAAAAACGAGGATAAAAAAAAATATATATATTCAAAAAAACAATGGGCTATAAGCCATCGTTTTTTTTATTTTTAATTTTTTTTCAAATCCTCAAAAATGATGAAAAACAGCGTGCTATAGTATGCCGTACGATATGGGCTATAACCCATGGTCCAAAATGATGAAAAACGAGGATAAAAAAAAAATCTAAAATTCAAAAAAACAATGGGCTATAACCCATCGTTTTTTTTCATTTTTTTCAAATCCTCAAAAATGATGAAAAACGGCGTGCTATAGTATGCCGTACGATATGGGCTATAGCCCATGGTCCAAAATGATGACGTTCTCTCTACCGCAACATACTTAAAAGTATAGCGGTGTATGAGAATGGGTGTTGCGGAGGATGAGAAAAATTAGCATTGTGCTATATATAGGAGCAATGGGACTTGAACATAGAATGTCCATACAGAGAGACTGATCATTAGACCATTGCACCATCAGTCAGACACACAGTGAACATCTCCTGGTAATTGTGTGTGTTAGCCCTCAGTTAGTAAAGTTGAAACACTCCAGCATTAAGCTATAGGAGAACAGGGATTTGAACATTTAGAGGTGTATTAACTGAAGGCTCACAGCCTCAGCCTGATAACCTCAAAAGTCTCATATCTCCCCTGAGCCATAGGCAGTTGCTTTGGCCTAGTGGTTAAGACGTTGGCCTTCAGTGCAGGGGACCTGTGTTCGATTCCTGGGTGTTACACTCTGATGAACGTGAGTCTATGTTCAACTCTTGATTCTTTCAACTTTACTATCTGAAGGCTAACATACAAAAGATCGCTTCAACAGTACAAAGAGGCAGATGTTACTGAGTGATGTTGTAGTAGGGGCTATTCAGCACAGAGAGTTCATGTTCAAATCCCACTCTTCCTAAAGTTTAATGCTAGTTATTGAGCTTCATTTACTGCTATTCTAGCAGTGGCTCACAGCCTCAGCCTGACTACCTCAAAACTCTAATTGTCGTAGTGGTTAAGATGTTGGCTTTCCACGTTGGAGACCAGGGTTCGATTCCCGGCTGTTACACTATCATACAAAAGAAGACCTCAACAACAGCGCTAAGAAACATCTGATTAATATGATTCTGTGTTATTTAAACTTTACTGAAGGCTAACGCACAAAAGATCACTTCAAAATTACCAGGAGACTTTGCCTGAGAGTGTCTGACTGATGGTGCAGTGGTCTAATCATCAGGCTTTCAGTACAGACATTCCATGTTCAAGTCCTGTTCCTCCTACAGCTCAATGCTGCAGTAATTTGAACTTTTCAAGGCTTGAATAAAAAATAAAAACTCAAAAGCACCAGGAGACATCTGCTGATTGCCCAAAGGTGCCTTGGCTCAATGGTGTGGAGCGCTTGACCCGTTGCCTCTGCTACAGACAGTTGGCAGGTTCAAGTCCCATGTCATGACATCAAGGTGCTGGAGGACTCTCTCCCCCTGTTTCCTGAGATGTAATGGTTGGGGCTTATGTCTGAAAGAACCCTGTCCAGCTAACCTTTTACCATGAAAATGTCCAATTTAACATAAATGGTAAATGGTGCATGCACAATCTCTGTAAAGCACCTTGGATAAAGGCGCTACGCGCCTTTATCCAAGGTGCTTTACAGAGATTGTGCATTACATTCACCCATTCATACACCGATGGCAGCGGAAACCATGCAAGGCACCAACTAGCACATCGGGAGCAATTAGGGGTTCAGTGTCTTGCTCAAGGACACTTTGACAGTAACTCTGGGGGAGCCCGGGTTTAAACTGGCAACCTTATGGTTACCATCCAGGCACTCTACCCCTGAGCCACTGCCGCCCCACAAGGCACCTTGGGGCATTCAGCAGATGTCTCCTGGTGCTTTTGAGTTTTTATTTTCTATTCTAGCCTTGAAAAATTCAAATTACTGCAGCTTTGGTTGAGTATTAGTTTTGTTTGAGTTTTGAACCAGTAACCTTTGGATTACGAACCTCAGATTTTTCTTTTGAGCCACACTGGCATGTAAGGTACAATCGGGAACTTATATTTAACCAGCCGTTTAGAATTTAGATGGACAGTGAAAATGTTCTTCAGGAGAGTTGAACCCTGAATGTTCTGATGTCCGTACAGAGAGACTGATCATTAGACCATTGCACCATCAGTCAGACACACAGTGAACATCTCCTGGTAATTGTGTGTGTTAGCCCTCAGTTAGTAAAGTTGAAACACTCCAGCATTAAGCTATAGGAGAACAGGGATTTGAACATTTAGAGGTGTATTAACTGAAGGCTCACAGCCTCAGCCTGATAACCTCAAAAGTCTCATATCTCCCCTGAGCCATAGGCAGTTGCTTCGGCTTAGTGGTTAAGACGTTGGCCTTCAGTGCAGGGGACCTGTGTTCAATTCCTGGGTGTTACACTCTGATGAACGTGAGTCTATGTTCAACTCTTGATTCTTTCAACTTTACTATCTGAAGGCTAACATACAAAAGATCGCTTCAACAGTACAAAGAGGCAGATGTTACTGAGTGATGTTGTAGTAGGGGCTATTCAGCACAGAGAGTTCATGTTCAAATCCCACTCTTCCTAAAGTTTAATGCTAGTTATTGAGCTTCATTTACTGCTATTCTAGCAGTGGCTCACAGCCTCAGCCTGACTACCTCAAAACTCTAATTGTCGTAGTGGTTAAGATGTTGGCTTTCCACGTGGGAGACCAGGGTTCGATTCCCGGCTGTTACACTATCATACAAAAGAAGACCTCAACAACAGCGCTAAGAAACATCTGATTAATATGATTCTGTGTTATTTAAACTTTACTGAAGGCTAACGCACAAAAGATCACTTCAAAATTACCAGGAGACTTTGCCTGAGAGTGTCTGACTGATGGTGCAGTGGTCTAATCATCAGGCTTTCAATACAGACATTCCATGTTCAAGTCCTGTTCCTCCTACAGCTCAATGCTGCAGTAATTTGAACTTTTCAAGGCTTGAATAAAAAATAAAAACTCAAAAGCACCAGGAGACATCTGCTGATTGCCCAAAGGTGCCTTGGCTCAATGGTGTGGAGCGCTTGACCCGTTGCCTCTGCTACAGACAGTTGGCAGGTTCAAGTCCCATGTCATGACATCAAGGTGCTGGAGGACTCTCTCCCCCTGTTTCCTGAGATGTAATGGTTGGGGCTTATGTCTGAAAGAACCCTGTCCAGCTAACCTTTTACCATAAAAATGTCCAATTTAACATAAATGGTAAATGGTGCATGCACAATCTCTGTAAAGCACCTTGGATAAAGGCGCTACGCACCTTTATCCAAGGTGCTTTACAGAGATTGTGCATTACATTCACCCATTCATACACCGATGGCAGCGGAAACCATGCAAGGCACCAACTAGCACATCGGGAGCAATTAGGGGTTCAGTGTCTTGCTCAAGGACACTTTGACAGTAACTCTGGGGGAGCCCGGGTTTGAACTGGCAACCTTATGGTTACCATCCAGGCACTCTACCCCTGAGCCACTGCCGCCCCACAAGGCACCTTGGGGCATTCAGCAGATGTCTCCTGGTGCTTTTGAGTTTTTATTTTCTATTCTAGCCTTGAAAAATTCAAATTACTGCAGCTTTGGTTGAGTATTAGTTTTGTTTGAGTTTTGAACCAGTAACCTTTGGATTACGAACCTCAGATTTTTCTTTTGAGCCACACTGGCATGTAAGGTACAATCGGGAACTTATATTTAACCAGCCGTTTAGAATTTAGATGGACAGTGAAAATGTTCTTCAGGAGAGTTGAACCCTGAATGTTCTGATGTCCGTACAGAGAGACTGATCATTAGACCATTGCACCATCAGTCAGACACACAGTGAACATCTCCTGGTAATTGTGTGTGTTAGCCCTCAGTTAGTAAAGTTGAAACACTCCAGCATTAAGCTATAGGAGAACAGGGATTTGAACATTTAGAGGTGTATTAACTGAAGGCTCACAGCCTCAGCCTGATAACCTCAAAAGTCTCATATCTCCCCTGAGCCATAGGCAGTTGCTTCGGCTTAGTGGTTAAGACGTTGGCCTTCAGTGCAGGGGACCTGTGTTCAATTCCTGGGTGTTACACTCTGATGAACGTGAGTCTATGTTCAACTCTTGATTCTTTCAACTTTACTATCTGAAGGCTAACATACAAAAGATCGCTTCAACAGTACAAAGAGGCAGATGTTACTGAGTGATGTTGTAGTAGGGGCTATTCAGCACAGAGAGTTCATGTTCAAATCCCACTCTTCCTAAAGTTTAATGCTAGTTATTGAGCTTCATTTACTGCTATTCTAGCAGTGGCTCACAGCCTCAGCCTGACTACCTCAAAACTCTAATTGTCGTAGTGGTTAAGATGTTGGCTTTCCACGTGGGAGACCAGGGTTCGATTCCCGGCTGTTACACTATCATACAAAAGAAGACCTCAACAACAGCGCTAAGAAACATCTGATTAATATGATTCTGTGTTATTTAAACTTTACTGAAGGCTAACGCACAAAAGATCACTTCAAAATTACCAGGAGACTTTGCCTGAGAGTGTCTGACTGATGGTGCAGTGGTCTAATCATCAGGCTTTCAGTACAGACATTCCATGTTCAAGTCCTGTTCCTCCTACAGCTCAATGCTGCAGTAATTTGAACTTTTCAAGGCTTGAATAAAAAATAAAAACTCAAAAGCACCAGGAGACATCTGCTGATTGCCCAAAGGTGCCTTGGCTCAATGGTGTGGAGCGCTTGACCCGTTGCCTCTGCTACAGACAGTTGGCAGGTTCAAGTCCCATGTCATGACATCAAGGTGCTGGAGGACTCTCTCCCCCTGTTTCCTGAGATGTAATGGTTGGGGCTTATGTCTGAAAGAACCCTGTCCAGCTAACCTTTTACCATGAAAATGTCCAATTTAACATAAATGGTAAATGGTGCATGCACAATCTCTGTAAAGCACCTTGGATAAAGGCGCGTAGCGCCTTTATCCAAGGTGCTTTACAGAGATTGTGCATTACATTCACCCATTCATACACCGATGGCAGCGGAAACCATGCAAGGCACCAACTAGCACATCGGGAGCAATTAGGGGTTCAGTGTCTTGCTCAAGGACACTTTGCCAGTAACTCTGGGGGAGCCCGGGTTTGAACTGGCAACCTTATGGTTACCATCCAGGCACTCTACCCCTGAGCCACTGCCGCCCCACAAGGCACCTTGGGGCATTCAGCAGATGTCTCCTGGTGCTTTTGAGTTTTTATTTTCTATTCTAGCCTTGAAAAATTCAAATTACTGCAGCTTTGGTTGAGTATTAGTTTTGTTTGAGTTTTGAACCAGTAACCTTTGGATTACGAACCTCAGATTTTTCTTTTGAGCCACACTGGCATGTAAGGTACAATCGGGAACTTATATTTAACCAGCCGTTTAGAATTTAGATGGACAGTGAAAATGTTCTTCAGGAGAGTTGAACCCTGAATGTTCTGATGTCCGTACAGAGAGACTGATCATTAGACCATTGCACCATCAGTCAGACACACAGTGAACATCTCCTGGTAATTGTGTGTGTTAGCCCTCTGTTAGTAAAGTTGAAACACTCCAGCATTAAGCTATAGGAGAACAGGGATTTGAACATTTAGAGGTGTATTAACTGAAGGCTCACAGCCTCAGCCTGATAACCTCAAAAGTCTCATATCTCCCCTGAGCCATAGGCAGTTGCTTCGGCTTAGTGGTTAAGACGTTGGCCTTCAGTGCAGGGGACCTGTGTTCAATTCCTGGGTGTTACACTCTGATGAACGTGAGTCTATGTTCAACTCTTGATTCTTTCAACTTTACTATCTGAAGGCTAACATACAAAAGATCGCTTCAACAGTACAAAGAGGCAGATGTTACTGAGTGATGTTGTAGTAGGGGCTATTCAGCACAGAGAGTTCATGTTCAAATCCCACTCTTCCTAAAGTTTAATGCTAGTTATTGAGCTTCATTTACTGCTATTCTAGCAGTGGCTCACAGCCTCAGCCTGACTACCTCAAAACTCTAATTGTCGTAGTGGTTAAGATGTTGGCTTTCCACGTGGGAGACCAGGGTTCGATTCCCGGCTGTTACACTATCATACAAAAGAAGACCTCAACAACAGCGCTAAGAAACATCTGATTAATATGATTCTGTGTTATTTAAACTTTACTGAAGGCTAACGCACAAAAGATCACTTCAAAATTACCAGGAGACTTTGCCTGAGAGTGTCTGACTGATGGTGCAGTGGTCTAATCATCAGGCTTTCAGTACAGACATTCCATGTTCAAGTCCTGTTCCTCCTACAGCTCAATGCTGCAGTAATTTGAACTTTTCAAGGCTTGAATAAAAAATAAAAACTCAAAAGCACCAGGAGACATCTGCTGATTGCCCAAAGGTGCCTTGGCTCAATGGTGTGGAGCGCTTGACCCGTTGCCTCTGCTACAGACAGTTGGCAGGTTCAAGTCCCATGTCATGACATCAAGGTGCTGGAGGACTCTCTCCCCCTGTTTCCTGAGATGTAATGGTTGGGGCTTATGTCTGAAAGAACCCTGTCCAGCTAACCTTTTACCATGAAAATGTCCAATTTAACATAAATGGTAAATGGTGCATGCACAATCTCTGTAAAGCACCTTGGATAAAGGCGCTACGCGCCTTTATCCAAGGTGCTTTACAGAGATTGTGCATTACATTCACCCATTCATACACCGATGGCAGCGGAAACCATGCAAGGCACCAACTAGCACATCGGGAGCAATTAGGGGTTCAGTGTCTTGCTCAAGGACACTTTGACAGTAACTCTGGGGGAGCCCAGGTTTGAACTGGCAACCTTATGGTTACCATCCAGGCACTCTACCCCTGAGCCACTGCCGCCCCACAAGGCACCTTGGGGCATTCAGCAGATGTCTCCTGGTGCTTTTGAGTTTTTATTTTCTATTCTAGCCTTGAAAAATTCAAATTACTGCAGCTTTGGTTGAGTATTAGTTTTGTTTGAGTTTTGAACCAGTAACCTTTGGATTACGAACCTCAGATTTTTCTTTTGAGCCACACTGGCATGTAAGGTACAATCGGGAACTTATATTTAACCAGCCGTTTAGAATTTAGATGGACAGTGAAAATGTTCTTCAGGAGAGTTGAACCCTGAATGTTCTGATGTCCGTACAGAGAGACTGATCATTAGACCATTGCACCATCAGTCAGACACACAGTGAACATCTCCTGGTAATTGTGTGTGTTAGCCCTCAGTTAGTAAAGTTGAAACACTCCAGCATTAAGCTATAGGAGAACAGGGATTTGAACATTTAGAGGTGTATTAACTGAAGGCTCACAGCCTCAGCCTGATAACCTCAAAAGTCTCATATCTCCCCTGAGCCATAGGCAGTTGCTTCGGCTTAGTGGTTAAGACGTTGGCCTTCAGTGCAGGGGACCTGTGTTCAATTCCTGGGTGTTACACTCTGATGAACGTGAGTCTATGTTCAACTCTTGATTCTTTCAACTTTACTATCTGAAGGCTAACATACAAAAGATCGCTTCAACAGTACAAAGAGGCAGATGTTACTGAGTGATGTTGTAGTAGGGGCTATTCAGCACAGAGAGTTCATGTTCAAATCCCACTCTTCCTAAAGTTTAATGCTAGTTATTGAGCTTCATTTACTGCTATTCTAGCAGTGGCTCACAGCCTCAGCCTGACTACCTCAAAACTCTAATTGTCGTAGTGGTTAAGATGTTGGCTTTCCACGTGGGAGACCAGGGTTCGATTCCCGGCTGTTACACTATCATACAAAAGAAGACCTCAACAACAGCGCTAAGAAACATCTCATTAATATGATTCTGTGTTATTTAAACTTTACTGAAGGCTAACGCACAAAAGATCACTTCAAAATTACCAGGAGACTTTGCCTGAGAGTGTCTGACTGATGGTGCAGTGGTCTAATCATCAGGCTTTCAGTACAGACATTCCATGTTCAAGTCCTGTTCCTCCTACAGCTCAATGCTGCAGTAATTTGAACTTTTCAAGGCTTGAATAAAAAATAAAAACTCAAAAGCACCAGGAGACATCTGCTGATTGCCCAAAGGTGCCTTGGCTCAATGGTGTGGAGCGCTTGACCCGTTGCCTCTGCTACAGACAGTTGGCAGGTTCAAGTCCCATGTCATGACATCAAGGTGCTGGAGGACTCTCTCCCCCTGTTTCCTGAGATGTAATGGTTGGGGCTTATGTCTGAAAGAACCCTGTCCAGCTAACCTTTTACCATGAAAATGTCCAATTTAACATAAATGGTAAATGGTGCATGCACAATCTCTGTAAAGCACCTTGGATAAAGGCGCTACGCGCCTTTATCCAAGGTGCTTTACAGAGATTGTGCATTACATTCACCCATTCATACACCGATGGCAGCGGAAACCATGCAAGGCACCAACTAGCACATCGGGAGCAATTAGGGGTTCAGTGTCTTGCTCAAGGACACTTTGACAGTAACTCTGGGGGAGCCCGGGTTTGAACTGGCAACCTTATGGTTACCATCCAGGCACTCTACCCCTGAGCCACTGCCGCCCCACAAGGCACCTTGGGGCATTCAGCAGATGTCTCCTGGTGCTTTTGAGTTTTTATTTTCTATTCTAGCCTTGAAAAATTCAAATTACTGCAGCTTTGGTTGAGTATTAGTTTTGTTTGAGTTTTGAACCAGTAACCTTTGGATTACGAACCTCAGATTTTTCTTTTGAGCCACACTGGCATGTAAGGTACAATCGGGAACTTATATTTAACCAGCCGTTTAGAATTTAGATGGACAGTGAAAATGTTCTTCAGGAGAGTTGAACCCTGAATGTTCTGATGTCCGTACAGAGAGACTGATCATTAGACCATTGCACCATCAGTCAGACACACAGTGAACATCTCCTGGTAATTGTGTGTGTTAGCCCTCAGTTAGTAAAGTTGAAACACTCCAGCATTAAGCTATAGGAGAACAGGGATTTGAACATTTAGAGGTGTATTAACTGAAGGCTCACAGCCTCAGCCTGATAACCTCAAAAGTCTCATATCTCCCCTGAGCCATAGGCAGTTGCTTTGGCTTAGTGGTTAAGACGTTGGCCTTCAGTGCAGGGGACCTGTGTTCAATTCCTGGGTGTTACACTCTGATGAACGTGAGTCTATGTTCAACTCTTGATTCTTTCAACTTTACTATCTGAAGGCTAACATACAAAAGATCGCTTCAACAGTACAAAGAGGCAGATGTTACTGAGTGATGTTGTAGTAGGGGCTATTCAGCACAGAGAGTTCATGTTCAAATCCCACTCTTCCTAAAGTTTAATGCTAGTTATTGAGCTTCATTTACTGCTATTCTAGCAGTGGCTCACAGCCTCAGCCTGACTACCTCAAAACTCTAATTGTCGTAGTGGTTAAGATGTTGGCTTTCCACGTGGGAGACCAGGGTTCGATTCCCGGCTGTTACACTATCATACAAAAGAAGACCTCAACAACAGCGCTAAGAAACATCTGATTAATATGATTCTGTGTTATTTAAACTTTACTGAAGGCTAACGCACAAAAGATCACTTCAAAATTACCAGGAGACTTTGCCTGAGAGTGTCTGACTGATGGTGCAGTGGTCTAATCATCAGGCTTTCAGTACAGACATTCCATGTTCAAGTCCTGTTCCTCCTACAGCTCAATGCTGCAGTAATTTGAACTTTTCAAGGCTTGAATAAAAAATAAAAACTCAAAAGCACCAGGAGACATCTGCTGATTGCCCAAAGGTGCCTTGGCTCAATGGTGTGGAGCGCTTGACCCGTTGCCTCTGCTACAGACAGTTGGCAGGTTCAAGTCCCATGTCATGACATCAAGGTGCTGGAGGACTCTCTCCCCCTGTTTCCTGAGATGTAATGGTTGGGGCTTATGTCTGAAAGAACCCTGTCCAGCTAACCTTTTACCATGAAAATGTCCAATTTAACATAAATGGTAAATGGTGCATGCACAATCTCTGTAAAGCACCTTGGATAAAGGCGCGTAGCGCCTTTATCCAAGGTGCTTTACAGAGATTGTGCATTACATTCACCCATTCATACACCGATGGCAGCGGAAACCATGCAAGGCACCAACTAGCACATCGGGAGCAATTAGGGGTTCAGTGTCTTGCTCAAGGACACTTTGACAGTAACTCTGGGGGAGCCCGGGTTTGAACTGGCAACCTTATGGTTACCATCCAGGCACTCTACCCCTGAGCCACTGCCGCCCCACAAGGCACCTTGGGGCATTCAGCAGATGTCTCCTGGTGCTTTTGAGTTTTTATTTTCTATTCTAGCCTTGAAAAATTCAAATTACTGCAGCTTTGGTTGAGTATTAGTTTTGTTTGAGTTTTGAACCAGTAACCTTTGGATTACGAACCTCAGATTTTTCTTTTGAGCCACACTGGCATGTAAGGTACAATCGGGAACTTATATTTAACCAGCCGTTTAGAATTTAGATGGAAAGTGAAAATGTTCTTCAGGAGAGTTGAACCCTGAATGTTCTGTTTATAAAGCCCCGGTTTATCTCCGGTGCCACACTGGCATGTGAGGTGCAATCGGGAACTTATATTTAACCAACCGTTTAGAATTTAGATGGACAATAAAAATGTTCTTCAGGAGAGTTGAACCCTGAATGTTCTGTTTATAAAGCCCCGGTTTATCTCCGGTGCCACACTGGCATGTGAGGTGCAATCGGGAACTTATATTTAACCAACCGTTTAGAATTTAGATGGACAGTAAAAATGTTCTTCAGGAGACTTGAACCCTGAATGTTCTGTTTATAAACGTCTAAAACAAGTCTAAAAATAGACGTGTTTTAGACGTCTATTTTTAGACGTTTTTTAGACGTCTATTTTTAGACGTTTTTTATCCCATTTTTAGACACACGTCTAATAGCCAGCTATTGCTCAGTGGGATGGTCAAAAATGATGAAAAACGAGTATATAAAAAAAAATCAAGAATTAAAAAAAACAATGGGCTATAACCCATCGTTTTTTTTCATTTTTTTCAAATCCTCAAAAATGATGAAAAACGGCGTGCTACAGTATGCCGTACGACATGGGCTATAGCCCATGGTCCAAAATGATGAAAAACGAGGATAAAAAAAAAATCTAAAATTCAAAAAAACAATGGGCTATAACCCATCGTTTTTTTCATTTTTTTCAAATCCTCAAAAATGATGAAAAACGGCGTGCTATAGTATGCCGTACGATATGGGCTATAACCCATGGTCCAAAATGATGTAAAACGAGGATTAAAAAAAAATCTAAAATTAAAAAAAACAATGGGCTATAACCCATGGTTTTTTTCATTTTTTTCAAATCCTCAAAAATGATGAAAAACGGCATGCTATAGTATGCCGTACGATATGGGCTATAACCCATGGTCCAAAATGATGAAAAACGAGGATAAATAAAAAAAATCTAAAATTCAAAAAAACAATGGGCTACCCATCGTTTTTTTTTCATTTTTTCATTTTTTTCAAATCCTCAAAAATGATGAAAAACGGCGTGCTACAGTATGCCGTACGATATGGGCTATAGCCCATGGTCCAAAATGATGAAAAACGAGGATAAAAAAAAAAAAAAATCAATGGGCTATTACCCATCGTTTTTTTCATTTTTTTTTTTTCAAATCCTCAAAAATGATGAAAAACGACTTGCTATAGTACCCCTTGGCTTACACAACAGCAGATAATCCAGCTTCACGTTGTGCCGTTGGGGCTGGCGTTCAGACTATGGGTTTAATGGTTCTCTCATTGGCTTGGAGGCAGCCTTTCATGAAAGTTTCCACTAAGGTCGTCTTTACAATTGCTAGTAGAGAAGTAGCAAATGTAGTCCTGCTACATGTAATTTGTCGTTAGTAGGAATGGAAACAAAGACGCACCACCGGAAAAGGAAGGCTGAAGGAGTGACATCCGGTCTCTACACATGCCCCAGAGGTAATTCTCTTTTCCGATGGAAATTAGATTCTAATCAGATTGCTGTACGCACTGAAGCTTGATTCATACAACGGTGTCACTTAAAAATACACATCAGTAATTATGCGTATATAATGTACTTACTTTCCACTACTGTGCCTTACTTGGTTTCCTCTGCCATTGGTGTGAGTACCTTTGAGTTATCTTTTGAAAATGTAATCGAGAAAATGTTAATACAGTGACTTTTTATTATATCAATCTCAAACCTCCACCCACAGCACCGTCCATTAAAAACAAACAAAAAATCCACTTCCATTTTTTTTTCTTCTTTTTTACATTTATACAAATACACAGAACCTGCGTACCATCATAAGTGAAATACAGAACAGAAATTTTATGTTGATGTTGGATACTGTTTGCCATGGAGAACGCATTAGAAATGTACCTTTATTATGATGAACCCCTTCAGATGAATAATCTTGTTTTCAAGGGGTTTCTTAAATGTATACAAAACCAAATGCACAGGGGGAATAATAGACTCTTGTGACATAAATTATCAACATACAGTATTGCAACAGTCCCAGATGTAAAAAAAAAAGAAAAAAAAGAAAAGACAACTGAAATGAATCTTCCAACTCCCATCATTCACTTCAGAACAGAGTTCTCAGATGTTATTTCTGTCAAACTGGACATCAATACAATCAACATTTAAAACCGACAAAACTCAACTGAAAATTGATGCATGATATATAGGACTGATTTGACCACATCATGGCTGGAACTTTACCTTTATTTTATTTTTTTCTTCTTTTTTTAAACTGACTAATGCACAGTGATTCCAGACAGGCTCTGTACACAAACTATTTACATGGGATTGCAGTTGTTTTATAAAAAGGAAGAAAAAAAGAAAAAGTTAATCAGTGGTTCAATGTAGTCCGTCTTGACTTGACAGTTGTACAAGGAGGGATATTTAAAAATTGTGTCCAGATTATTTTTTGACAAATTCATGTTCAGTCTTGGTATTTACAGTACAAACTCCTACAGCGCATACAAAAAGGAGACAAGAGTCCTTGTTGATAGCACTGCACTTAATGCTCTGATGCAGTGTGGGGAAGGCCAGTGTCCAAATACAATGTCATCAGCTAAACTCAAAGCATAAGCCCTCGAGAGGGAGTAGGCGGGAAAAAGATAATACCTTCGGCTCCACATGGGAGGCCAAAAACCAAACAGTCTGCTGCACACCGCCGAAAAATACTTGTATAACAAATAACATTTACAACACTAAAATGAAAAACCCAACAGGGTTTAATCAAAGCACCGTTGTAATGAACGAACAAACCCAAAGGATCACGCAAACACTGAGGTGGACGAGACAGCATTTAGCACCAAGAAAAAAAGCATTCTGGCTCCTGGTTGGCTTGGGCCGAGGCCGAGGAGTTAGGATGTGTGTTAAGGGGTATTCAGAACTGCTCCAGGAGTTGACGGAGGTAGGGGGCCTTGGACAGCTGCCGGTTGACCCGGGACAGCTTGTAGAGCACGGGGCAGTCCAGTGAGACGCAGAGCACCTGGCGCTCTGCACTGCCACTACAGTTCCTACAGATCTGGAAACACAAGCACGTTTCATGTGAATTTCATTGCACAGTCATCCGAGGTCAGGCAATGTGATTCAATGCAATGCGACGAAACCCCAAAATCCTAGCATGACAAACATTTAAGCCCTATATTATACTTTGTTGTATGGTGGTGCCCCAGGTTGAAAATAGCTTTTACAAGCTTTTGTATCTGCCATTTTAGATATTTCTGACAAATTGTGAAAGGTTTTGAAAACCTTTGTCCTAAAATAGCGGCTGCAGAGGGCAAGACTTCTTGCCTCGAAACGAGAAGGCAAGTAGTAGTTGAACAAAACAGTCAAGTCCATTTTATTTTTGAGGGATGCTAGCCCCTCCTATGCCCAGCGTTGTGTGTCTGTGTGTACCCCACAGCGATGATTTGATAGGCTAAGCACGTAATGTGATGTATGCTGATGTATGACGACAAGCGCGCCCCTCACTTCACAAAAGTGTGATTTTTACTCTACTGGGACAAGTAGGAAAGTTGAGATTGAGCAGAGTGAGACAGGGACACACGCAGTCAGGTATACCTGACGAAGACCCATAAGGGGTCGAAACGTTGTCATCCTTCTATTCTAATACAATTCCTGGGGAAGCTACAAACAGTTAACCTGATTCCGCCAGATGGGGCAGCAGAGAGTACACTGCCCCCCCCCCCCCCCCCCCCATCCTGCTCCCATCTGGGAACTCACAGGCAGACTCCAACGGCCTGGCCAATCAGCGGCAGCTAGAGGCGGGATCAAGGCATACACAGTCCTGCCTTGATCCCGCCTCTAGCTGCAGCACTACTTCTCCTTGGGTTGTTTTCTTACCTTATTATGGGCAAACTAGTCCATTCCATGAGTTATTTCGTTCCGTTAGCAATTTAAGAAATAAAAACAGTCGCTCATTGACTTCCATTGTAACATTGTAAGTCATTCTTTTAGCACATAAACCAACGCAACAAAAGCTGATTCTGACAGTTAATGAGATCAGGAAAACTCATGCGGTTTAAATATTCTTTTTTAATGTCAATTTTGTCTTGTTTTGACCAATTTGTCTAGAAAGAAGATCCGGTAGGTATGCCTACGCCGACCGAATCACTGCTGTTCGCGTCGAGTAAAAAAACGATCTGATTGAACTATTATTGGAATGCCGTTGAGCCACGACGATCTAAACAAATGGATTTGATCTCGTCCGCTTGTCGCTAAAAACATACACAATGGACGTGTTTGAGGGAGACACTTTAGAAGAAGTGTGTGTGTGGGACTGCTCGTATGCGAGGCTGCAGCTAGGTGCATCTCAAACAGCGTGGCGACTTGTTTACAAACGAAACCTCGCAAGATGTCCCCGCGAGAGTTGGGAATGCCGCAGTACTGCTTCAGTATCTCCAACAAAGTAATCTCCAACAAAAATAGTAACTTTATAAATCTATTTAAAAAAACGAGTTTTCCTGATGTCATAAACTGTCTTTTGTTGCACTGGTTTATGTGCTAAAAGAGTGATCTTGAGAGCTGTTCCCCCGTTACAATGGAAGTCACAGAGCGACTGTTTTTATTTCTTAAATTGCTAATAAACAACACAACAGAGCTAAATAACTCATGGAATGTTCTAGTTTGCCCATAATAAGGTAAGAAAACAACTCAAACCTCTAATAAAGTGGTCTTACCCTTTAAGTTGTATATAGGCTCTAGTCTAATGTGAGTCTCGGGTTCGATTCCTCAGCCTGGCAGCCTTTGCTACGTGTCTCTCCCCGTTTCCCGTGACTGATAATTATACTTTCCGATAAATATACATTCCGTACACCGTCTACAGTGTAGAAACGAGAATGACTCAGTCATAACTGCCAAGTATAGCAAGTTCCCACTCACGTTCCACTTCTCACTTGCGTTCTCATAGAAACCCGTTGCACAACAGCAGCCAATACGGCTTCACGTTGCAGCGTTCAAAGTATGCGGTTTATGCCATTCAGACTATGGGTTTTGTGGGTACTGTAAGTCTTGGCTTAGAGGCAGCCTAGAGCTTTTTTTTCAAGCACCTGGCAAAAAAACAGGAAGCAATTTGGTACTGTGTAAATTGAACATTTCTCCTCTGTCCAACGGCAACGACCTCCTCTCTCCTCCTCACCTTTAGCAGCTGGTCTTGCTGGCTCTCCCACTGGCGCATGTCCTGGTGCAGGGTGACGGCGACGCGCTGCGGCTCTGCGCGGCACTGCGCGCACACACCAAGCTGGGTGAGCTGGTCGCACACGGGGCAGTGCAGCGTGGTGAAGTACTGGGAAATGGTTCCCTTCCTTCCGCCTTCGTCGCCTCCCGCCGCGCTCGAACAGGAAGCCTTCTGGGTCTGGTGAGAAAACAGGAAGCAATTTGGGACCATTAGATGGTCTTTTTTCCCTCCAGTTATTTCCCTCCGGTTAATGTTGTGCTCATGGATGATGAAATGTATTATGAGAAACTGCAGAGGTCAATCTTAACAGCACGGTGAGTAAATTGACCGACTTTACATGATTTACATTTTGTCGGGCGTGCAACGTTGTCACACACCGGAAAATAGCAGATCTACAAGCTTACAGCATTTCATTTTAAGCAGATAGCTAGTAATAATCTTAATCCATTTGCGTTTGGTAATTTATGGAGTGTTAGTGTAAGCTCCATGATGCAACGATTCAATTCCTACAGTAGTCCCTTAAAGGAGAATTCCATATACTAGTAGGCTTTCTTACGTTTATTTGTAGTTGTTACATCCCCACCAAAGAGGTCAAGGTGTTGTTTTGTGCAAAAGTGCATTATTGTCTATTTCCCCTTCCATAAGCCCTCAATGGGGGTTGGGTTTTTGTGCTAATTGGCTTATTTCCATCGAAATAAGTAGTAAAGTGTGCCGCTTGGGATACTATTTACATTATGAAGAGAGGATATATACAAAAATAAAAATTATTTTTGAGCGATGGAAATAAACGAATTAGCACAACACCCAATAGCCCCATTCTATTCAATGCAATTCATTGAGGGCTTATGGTAGGGGAAATAGCCAATAATGCGCTTTTGCACAAAATAACACCTGGTGGGGACGTAACAACTACAAATAAAGGTAAGAAAGCCTTCTAGTATCGAATTCTCCTTTAATGTATGTCTTGCAGTTTCTCACGCTTCCCACCAGATGGCGTGTGTGCACTACTGAAAGGGTGTGCATTCAGCCTTTACACAAAAGACCACCCACATCACCACTTCAGTTTCAGGAGTGTCCTCTGATTCCCAGCATGAAGCTGGGAGGATTTTCTTTCTCTTTTGTTCTCTCGTTACTAAACAGCATGGGCAAAGAAAATATGCCCTTTTCTTATTTTAGACTGTTGGCCAACATCGACATAGTTTATCTCGCTCCCTTTGACAGCAAGCAGTAAATATTCGAGTGATTTTTTTAAATGAATTGTTCTTTAAAATCAAAAAAATAATCTTAACCACTTTGGGGTCCCCCAGGGATGCATGGCCCTATCCCCTCTCTCTACACAAAGGTTATGAGCTTGTAGATGGGCCATTTTGTTATTTTCACAGAATGTTATTATATAATCACCAATTAAATAATTAAATACATAATGAAATAGATTTGAATTGTCCACAAAATATATTGTCACCGTTGGCAGGATATCCAAAACCAAAAACCTGTATTCCAATGGATCCATTGTTGTGAATATTTAGTCAACCTTTTGTTAATACTTTAAATATTGGCTCTTCTTAATGCTTTTCATTAGTTCAATATTTATAAAAGATTACTAACTAAGAATAACGTTATATAACTATACCAGTGGTTCTCAACAGGTTCTGGATCAAGATCCAAAATGACGTCATGACGCCGTTATATTCGCCGTTTGTTTTGGTGTAGCTCCGAAGAGTGTAACCAAATGGATGAGTCCTCCAACCTCCGGCTCCTCGGAATTTAATTAACTAACTATAAGCATTAAGCAGATGCACTAGCGCTGGTTAAAGATTAGAGTGTAGGCCTGGGCCGTGGCTCAGCGGTCCAGGCACCTTGGCTGGCAGTGAGCCGCGGGTTCGACTCCCAATCTCGACGGCCTTTACTGCATGTCTTCGTCTTCCCCCCATTTCCTGTCAGCCTACCGTCTGTCCCTCCATAAAATAAATAAAATAAAGGCGAAAGCCAAAAATAAATAAAATAAAGATTAGAGTGTAAATGATGTCAAGTCATTTTGTGACTTTCGATTTAAAAAAAATAGCAAATCTACAAGCTTGTAGATCTGCTATTTTTCAATAGCTAAAGTGTAAAATAATGGTTAAGAGCTAATGTGACACAAATGCATTCCAGGACTTAATGGGATAATGTTTTGTTTTGCTTGACGCAGACACCAATCTCGGCCTGTGTGTGTGTGTGTGTGTGTGTGTGGCGGCCTTCTCTCTCACCCGGGGCAACTCGTGATACCAGCCGAACACGTCGACACCAATGAGCTGGAACATGCGCGCCAGCGGGGGCAGGATCTGCTTGGTGACGTAGTAGGTGGCGTTGAGGCGGAGACTGGCGTCCTGGAGCACCTCCAGGGGGCGCCGTACCAGCTGGATGAGTGGCACACCCGGCACGCCGTACACGATGACGTAGGGCACGCGCTCGCCCACCCGCGGCTCAAGCCGCCGGTCATGTGACATGGTGCGCCTGTGTGGACGAAATGGGAGGGACGCACAGAAAGAGGATTATAATAATAATAATAATAATAATATCTGGGACTTGTATAGCGCTTTTCATGACATTCAAAGACGCTTTACATGTGTGGGGGGGGAACAAGAAAAAGGACAATTTAAAAGAGTAAAACCAATAAAACAGTGCATATAACAAGTCTAAAAACACATCAGCTTGGATTGTCACCAGACCTGCTATGACTGCAAACATGTTTTGAAAAAATGCGAATAAATAATACATTTGCTCTCCAAGCATTTAAGTAAACAATCACAATTGGCAAGGAGGCCAAAATCTACCACAAATAACCAGGATTGGCAATTCAGTAGCCCACCCTTTTACTGAAGAACGGATACTCCACATTAGGGCTGGACAATTAACCGAAAATATATCAAAACCAATACTTAACCAATAACAGCATACTCGAGAAACAAGGTTTTTTAAATGCATATATTTTTAGATCAGCTCTTTTCAGTATTTATTTATTTTCATAATCGAGGCAAAAGTTTGAAATATTAATTTGAAGTCATATCGCTCAGCCCTACTCCGCATAATTCTGTAATGATGGTGGAAGCCTGGTTCTTATGAAACAGATATAATATAAGGTTAATATATCGAACAAATCAAAAATGTACTAGTATACTGTAACATGTAATTAACAGCAGCAACACCAGGACTCGGGCCTGCGTACCAACAGTAGTTTTGCAAAGGGGAGGCGATTGAAGTGATGAGCGGCGGCATGCCTGATGAAGATGGCTGAGTATTTCCATCTTAACCAGGTCTCTCAAATCAGATTTTTCCACCCATTAAGGGGCTGGGTTGCTAGGCAACACAGTCAGGTTCGGCAGATGCAGGCCAGTTGCTGGTGCATGCAGTTGCAGACAATGGGCATTGTGGAGAGAGAGTAATTGGATTCACACTGTGTACTGTAAATGTGTACAGTAATTCTATACGGTAGCCGATTTGTCTTTCTCCCTGGTTGTCTCTTTTGGTCTCTCCAACATGTACGTCTGCGGACACACGGACTGGTTTGTAAACCATTTACACTGTCTCGCAGAAACCTTACATTTCTCTTAGCTTTTCATGTTTTTTCATAAATCAATGCCTTATTTTATACTTTGTCTTGACAGTGTCATATAAAAAATATCACAAGCGCACACAGCACAAAATGTAGAAGATTACAGACTACAGTATAACGACAAAGTAGGGACGCCAGGTTGAAAGTGAAAGCCTGTCTGTGGGTTTTATACATATTTAACCAATGGCAAGTATTAAAAAAAGCTTGTGACTAAATAACAACTACACTGAATGAAAAGTAACGGTTTCAGACAGCGACAATGAAGTATGAACACAGTGGTTTATCAGTGGTAGTGATAGTAGCAGTAGGCCTACCTGGTGAGCTCCAGCGCGGGGACACAGGCTCCAGGCCTGTAGGAGCCACTGCCCCGGTACTCCTTGGCGAAGGTCAGGTCCTGCATGCTGGCTCTGCCTTCCAGCACCTTCACACACTGACGCTGGACGTAGCGCTTCACCTGGCTGATGTCCCGCGTCTCAAACAGAAGCTTGAGGGAGCGCTCCAGAACCTGGAAACAACAGAACGCAAAGCATGGGACGGTTAGATGCACGAGAAGTGAGAGGGATATACAGTATTAGGATATCGGTGGAAGGATGTGAGCCCGAGCAACATTTGGTACCATTTGGTATATCGTCGTTTTTATCCCACGATTTTGTAACCCATTTTTCACCCCAGTGTCAATCATCTAATGTGATCCTGGGCTCTACACACCCTCCGCCAACCTGGGGAGAGCAACGGACTTGAACTCATGCTTCCTTCATGCTTGAGTGTCCAAGTTGCTCCTTTACACCTGACAGGGGGGAGTTTCCCTGGTTGGACGTAGCGCGTGGAAGGAACACGTTATTCCAACCAGTTCCTTTCCCCTCCATCAGGCGCCCCAGCTGGTCAGGGGGAGGCAGTTTAGAGACCAGGATTACTGCATGTTTTTGTGAGGGTACCTACCCTAGGGGACACGGGGAGAACATGCAAACTCCACACAGAAAGGCCCTTTCGCCAACCACGCCTTCGGGTATGGGCACTGATGACGCGGAGGAGGAAACACGCCGCCAGCACCCACAGCGCCCCGAGCGGGAATTGAACCCAGGACCTTCTAGCTGTGAGGCGACAGCACTACCAACTGTGCCACCGTGCCCCGGTATATCGTCGTTATTAGAGTTTCTTTTGGTGACATGGGTCTCTGCAATTATGCAGCCGATGTGTCCTGCATTCACATAAGAGCTTGTAGATCACCTTATACTTTTGTTTGCTTATAAGCTCAATGTTCTCAAAGAGAAACTTCAAAGCTGCAATATTTTGGCACAATATCAGTCAAAACACTGGTAATCAGCGGCCTAGGGCTCGCCAAACTTTGGATCATAATTGAACCCAAACATTTGGCATCAGTTGGGCTCTAAGATGGACAACAGGGTATACAAAGGGTGAATGAGCGAGTGCATTAATTAATGGATGAATGGATGGATGGATGGATGAGTGGAGGGAGGGAGGGATGGATGGCATGCTGCTGGTTACCTTGGAAACAGCCGGGCAGCCGTCGCGGCGGACCGTTTCTATCCCCTTGGCGTCGAACGTGGGCTCCTTCTGATCCAGACTCTCGTACATGTAGCCCACATAGCGCTTCTTTGTCTGCAACACGCATGGCAGGTACACCTGGAAATGTGCACACACATCATGTAAATAACACATACAAATAGAAATCTAAATAAGTCAAATGGGTAAAAGATTGCTCTGTGAATCTATAGAACTCCCCCCCCCCCACACACACACAGTATAAGATATATATCTATCTATCTATCTATCTATCTATCATACTATAATTAACCATTCTGTCTGAATGTGTGTCAGAAACACTGCCTGCACCAATAACTTCACACAGGCATTGACCATAATAATATGGAGGTCTTAACGAAGCCCTTTTTTCAATTTAACAAATTATACATTAATAATGAATTTATTAGTGAATGCACCCAGGGTGCAGTACCCCCCGCGGCCACAGGGCGCAGTACCCCCCACGGCAAGTATTTCACAACGGCCGGATAAGGGTAGTATATATAATATATGTAAATAACAGGCAAATAAACTGACTGCAGTAATGTATAATGTACGTATATCCATGACTACAAACATATGCCGTGGGTAGTTAGACTAATAGGTTGGTAATGAATGCACATCTGTATGAGCAGACGGTTTATACTGTATGTGTGCACCGACATGAATACACAGAGAGGCGCGCACAGAGCGTCCGTGATCCCATGCTGTGTGTTTGTTTTGAGTGTTGTGTGTGCGCATGCGTTTGCTAAAGAGAATGGATGCACTTCGTCCGCAGACGGTCTTCGTGCAGCCTAGAGCCTGTGATGACTAACCACAAACCTTCTCAAACTTCAGCTTGACCGGTTTAGGGTTGGTGGCGGTCACCGCTTCGGCCATTTCGTTGCCGATCTTGAAGGCCTGCTCTTTGGTGGCTCCCTTCAGCAATACAAACATACTGCAGGACACACACACACACACACACACACACACACACACACACACACACACACACACACACACACACACACACACACACACACACACACACACACACACACACACACACACACACACACACACACACACACACACACACACACACACACACACACACACACACACACAGATTAGAACAAAGCAAACGGATGGAAGTGCATGAAGGTTCTGAATCTGAAGTGATCGTTACATGCTCACAATTGTGCTTTTTGACAATTCCCCTGTAGTGTCCTAAAATTAATAATTTCTACACGGTATTCCTGTGCTGCAGGGGTTCTCAACCCGTGGGTCGCCAAATGATTTTGGGAGGTCCCCAGATTATTTTCCAAAACAAAAAGAAAAGGGGGTTTTCTTCTGCAACTGAATGGCTGGGAAAATGGAAATTAAGTTTACATAGTACATGCATAAACTTTCCTTAATGATTATACCTGGTTTCAGTATTCATTTATGATATATTTTCTCTATTATTGAGGTTATTTTTGCAGTCAGTTTGTATTGGGGGTGGGGAGGAGGGGTGAGGCGGGGGTCGCGAGACATGGCCAAAGCATTAGGTCCCCAGCCAAAAATCCATTTTATATGGAATCTGGCACAAACGCCTCTAAATCCAGAGTAAACAAACACCTTTGATGTCTTCAGGTATTGGTCTACAGTATGGACTTTGTGGACCCATTGATTTGTTTATTTTTCACCGTCAAGTAAGCTTTTCTCCTGAAATGCTCTCCCAGTCCACTTCAGCACATTTATCCATTCATTGTCATGGTGTTAACCACTTAAACCTATGTACTTCGTAGCCGCAGAGGGATAAATAGTTGCCCCCTACTTCGTTGTGAGCTTGCAGATCTGCTATTTTCACTGAATGTTCGTCTATTTTCACCAAATGTCTATCATGAAGTAGTTCAAGTTGAGATGGTAAAATTCTTTCTGTGAGTGAAAAATTACGTTCCAAAGATGGAGTCCAAGCATTGCCACTGACCTGTCTGTGTCTCCATACACAACCCGGGCTCCCCATTTCTTGGTGTCGTTGACCATCTTGATGGCTCTCTCCAGAGTCTCCCTGGCCTTTTGGAGGATGCTGTCTCCAACCTGAACAACCCATCACATTGCAATGCTCATGCTAATATCCAACCACTGTGCAACTCCATCTCATAATTTTTCTCTTGTAAAACAAAACTAAAAACTAAAGACTTATTTATGCTTTTGTCGATATACTGCGCTAGTGCAGTGCCTATTTGTAATGTGTGCCCGTTCAGAGCGGGCCAGCTGTGTAGAACCGGTAATCTGATCAACTTCACTGTGCTGTGAGAGTCTAATACAATTCGAATATAAAAATAATTAATGATCTTCGAATGCCGATATTGCCATTCGAATGTAGTTTTTAATAGTTTTACGCCATAAATGTAGTATCGAGTAACACATCTAATGAAGACTAATTTCCTGACCTACTGATGTGACACGCATCATGACACGCATGATCAAAAATAAAGTTTGAATGCATGTACTGTACACAGGAAGTTAATATGAACGTCGTCGCTGCCACCCATGCCCGGCCGGCGGCCGTGTGTATGTGTGTGTGTGTGTGTGTGTGTGTGTGTGTGTGTGTGTGTCTGTTCACGCCGAGACTGTGACGGACTACGTTGGTTCAGCGCAGCAGACATGACTCCGCCCATAAACTTCACTTGAAGGTTAATATAAGTTTAAAAGAACGATGACAGCGAAAGCGAAAGTTTTAATGGACATATTGTCAAACACCGTCGCTACAACGTGGACCTCACCAAACTGGAGTATCTCTAACTCACCTCCACGCTGGGCATGCGTCCCGAGTAGTTGGCGGCGGTGTAGCCGTAGGTGACGTTGGCGATGAGCTTGAGGCCGAGCTGCCTGGCGTGCAGCAGCCTCATCAGGGCCTTGTCCTGCTTGTGGCGCTTCATGGACTGCTTCACCATGATGCGCGTGGCCAGGATCTCCTGCAGCATGGTGGGCAGGATGCCACGGCGCACCGACGACTGTGGCAAAGACAATTGCCAAATTAGCGACATTATCACGATAATCACCCAGCATCCCTATTCTGGGGGGGGTAATGTTCGCCCCAAAATAGCCGACCTACAAGCGTAGAGTAAGTAGAGTAGAGTAAGTATAGAGGGTTTAAGTATAGAGGGTTTAATTCTCCGTTTGATCAAGTATAGAGGGTTTAAGTATAGAGGGTTTAATTCTCCGTTTAAGTATAGAGAGTTTAAGGGCTACTGATTTTGCATCTCAAGAAATGCTAATTCCTAGTGTATGACTGAGGACAATTTCACAATGCTGAAATTTCATGGTGTTTTTTTTTAATCACGATGAAGATTATCATTCCACCCCTGGTGAAGAGTTCAAATAAGCTAGCACAGAGATACAATTCTGTGGGAGCAGCTTGTTGTGATGATGTCATTGTACTGTACCTTGACGAAGGCGATGCCATTGGGGGAGACGGTGATGTCATTGCGGAGCTGGTAGAGGACGTCGGTGGGGACCCGCAGCGAGGTGCAGCCAAACTTAAACTCATCAGGCCTAGAAATGCATGTTCACACAGTTAGACTGAGGTGCTATTTACACGAGGATGGTGTTCATAAAAAACGGCAAAATAAAGTACCGTTTAGCGCTGTCATTTAGACAAGAACGGTGTTCTCAGGAGGTGAAAACGCATCGAAGTGAAACCGCCTTCCAGAGTGGAAATCATTCAGAACACCGTTTCCTATGGTCTCCATATAAACAGGCAAAACGGTGAATCCGCAAAACTTATGACATCATGGCTCATGTTGGCTCACAGCGCATATGTTTATTACATTGATGCAGAGCCATATCATTATGATATAATGGAGTTCCTGAACAAGCCTCCCTCCTCGCCTACAAAGTGCTGCTCATCAGCGATGTTGAATGTAAAACCATGGTGTAAATAAAAAGCCTCGTGATAGACGGCAGCCGCGGCAGCAGCGTTTATGTAGCCTAATGTATTATATACCATCCCGTGGCGCGCCCAGAGCCGTGTTGCGCAGGCTTGCGTGAAGGTTTCTTCTTCTTGTACGTGGGTGACCTGTCTATTTGGCAGCCCGTTATCGCCACCTAGCGACAGTATAGCATAATAGCACATCATACAGTATCATAACGTGTGCGTTCTCGTGTAAAGGGTAAGAAAAAATGAGAACGCAACGGGACTTTGACGTGTTATATGGAGATGGTCGCCGTCTAAAAGAGGCCTGAGGCTGTCTTTAACATGTTCACACAGTTAGACTGAGGCTGTCTTTGTTCACACAGTTAGACTGAGGCTGTCTTTAACATGTTCACACAGTTAGACTGAGGCTGTCTTTGTTCACACAGTTAGACTGAGGCTGTCTTTAACATGTTCACACAGTTAGACTGAGGCTGTCTTTGTTCACACAGTTAGACTGAGGCTGTCTTTAACATGTTCACACAGTTAGACTGAGGCTGTCTTTAACATGTTCACACAGTTAGACTGAGGCTGTCTTTGTTCACACAGTTAGACTGAGGCTGTCTTTAACATGTTCACACAGTTAGACTGAGGCTGTCTTTGTTCACACAGTTAGACTGAGGCTGTCTTTAACATGTTCACACAGTTAGACTGAGGCTGTCTTTGTTCACACAGTTAGACTGAGGCTGTCTTTAACATGTTCACACAGTTAGACTGAGGCTGTCTTTAACATGTTCACACAGTTAGACTGAGGCTGTCTTTAACATGTTCACACAGTTAGACTGAGGCTGTCTTTAACATGTTCACACAGTTAGACTGAGGCTGTCTTTAACATGTTCACACAGTTAGACTGAGGCTGTCTTTAACATGTTCACACAGTTAGACTGAGGCTGTCTTTAACATGTTCACACAGTTAGACTGAGGCTGTCTTTAACATGTTCACACAGTTAGACTGAGGCTGTCTTTAACATGTTCACACAGTTAGACTGAGGCTGTCTTTGTATTACATCTTGATCTAACTGCGACGACGGTAGGTGAGGCGTTAACTGGTTAGCATATTAGCATAGTAAATGAATAGGAACATGCATGTATTTCAAGGGGGTGTAAGTGATGTGTTTTTGTAAAAAAAAAAGTTTCCCGAAGTGAAAATGAATTACTACTGTATTAACACTCAAGAGTGTCAGAATATAGATCTGTTGAGCACTTATACAATAAAACTCTTATACTTCCTTTAAATTAATGTTTGCGTGTATGTATCTGCATCTGCATGTCATGTACCTGTGTATTAATCCACACAACTAGACCTCTGCTTCTCCACATCAGGTCCAGGTACTACTTGTGTAGTACAGATAATTACAACCATGCAGATGTTTGTTACTTAAGCTTGTTTTTCTTGACCACACTGTTAGATGACGTTTACCTGGTGTATCCTAAAGTTTAGCTTATCGTTTACCTGGTGTATCCTATAGTTTCAACATACAGATAATATTATTTTGATAGTATATTATTTAGACTGATGCTAGACTCTTGGTTTACCTGTGATCATAGTTTACACTGTCTCTCTGCATTTGATGTATGTGTTGATCTGGCTTATAATAAGTTTGCTCTGCATAAGAGCGTCTGCTAAATCTTTGTTAAGTAGCTCTGCAAAAGAGCGTCTGCTAAAAAACAAATTGTAAATGGGGTGAGGGTGCCTTACGTCCCCAGGCTGTCGACGTGGCCCAGGCAGGTGGAGTAGCAGTAGTTGTAGGCGATGACGATGGAGGGGTACAGCGACTGGAAGTCCAGCACCACCACAGAGTTGCTGTAGAAGCGCGACTCCGGCTCCATGATGAGCGGCACGCACTCAGGCGCCCTCTGCTGGGCACGCTGCTGACTGTTAGGTGTCACAGGGATGTAGTTCATGGGCTTGGCCAAGCGCAGCATCATGGACTCCACACGATACTGGAAGGACGAGGAGGAAACACCACATCTCAGCATGATTTAAATAATGCAGGTTCATGTTTGTCTGCAATTTGTGGATATCACTTACACAGATATCACTTACACAGGCTGTGTGTGCCTAACTTAATGTCCCAACCAATACTTCTAACCACACACTGTGGTGTCTAAGTCACAGTTTTAGTAAAACAGTGGGTGAAATTATTTTCTGTGCATAGTTCCCATTGCGTTATTTTCCCCTAAAAACAAAGAAAGGGAAGAAGAGAGGCAGAGGAGATCAAGGCAGGAAAGAAAATGTAGAAGCTTGTTCCACAAACAGCACACTAGTAGGGTCGCTCTTAGCTTATTTACAAACGGCACAGCAGTAGGGTCTCTCTTATCTTATTCACAATACAACTAAGGGCCCACGGCTTAAAGCCAAAAAAAAAAATCCCAAGACTGAAAAAGATTCTTTGGAAATCTGCACTGATCTCATTATATGACCCCTATGAAATCCTCAGGACTGAAATCAGCCCCCAGGACTGAGAACTTTAAGCCCAGACTAAGGGGTTTACAAGCTTGTTCCACAAACGGCACAACTGTGGTGTCGAGGTCCAGCTGAAACTGCAATTCATGTAATGATGGCTGTCCATAGCTGTACCTGCGATCCTCGCGTCAGCACGTGGTAGAACTGGATGCCAAACACCCGCGCCAGCTCGCTGGTCCGCCCCACAATGTCCTGCTGCTGCAGCATCTGCATGGTGCCACGCAACCGGCTCACATAGTGGTCCACCATCTTCCACCTGGTGCACACACACACACACACACACACACACACACACACACACACACACACACACACACACACACACACAACATTAGCCAAGACCTAATTGGAGGTATCAGGCATCAGTGTCCACAGTTATTCCATACTGCAACACGTACTGTAACATAAAATACACACAAAATTGGAACACATCGGCTGCAAAAAATATCAAATAGTGACCGATATATCAGCCAGAACGGTATAGTGGACAGAAAGGAAAAGGACATCATCATCTGTGTCACAGACCTGTAGAGGTCAGTCTTGTGGTCGAACCAGTCCGACAGCGTACGGGGGCTGTACAGCGGGAAGCGCTGGTGGAGCACGTGGAACGCCACGCTCTCAAAGGTGTAGCTGGTCAGCGTCACCTGCAGGGGGAGGAGAGAGGAGACACAATGACTAACCCATTAAAACCCATTCTGACCTGAGATCAGATTCATACGAGGTTTCCACTGGACACACAAAATGGTCTGATTAACCCATTAACCCATTCTGACCCGAGATCAGACTCTAAAAATGTCAGTCGTTCTTCGATTTTTCAAAAATAGCAGACCTACAAGCTCGTAGCGCACCACTCGGTGGCGCGCTATGAGCTTGTAGATCTGCTATTTTTCAATAGCTAAAGCATAGCATGATGCCAACACCAAAATGGGTTCCCGTTCAGAATGGGTTAAGACCTGAGGAACAGATTCTACAAAAATGTCTTCCAAATCCTGACAGTTTTCAGAAAAACGTTATCAGTGGTGCACTGGTGCGCAAACCTTTTTACGTGAAGGACCCACAGATTTAGCTGTATTTGGCCACGGACCCCCATCTGAAAATATGTTGTTCCATGTTCCAGGGACCCCCCCAGAAGCAAATAAAACGTTTAAATATAATTGTCTTTTAACCCTGGCTCCCTAACCTTAATGTATGCATAAAGCATAAAAAGCATTAAAAAGGTGTCACTGACTGGTCACTTGTAAGTGTCCATTTGGTTCCTAATGATCAGTCATTTAGCTGGGGACCCCCTGGAAAACCCTCAAGGACCCCTTGGCATCCCCGGATACCCCACTTTGAGAATCAACTGCTTTGGAGTTAAGCCTTACATCTCATCTGCACAGGCAAGGAGCAAACGCTCCACGCGATATCACACAAAAAACTGTCCTGATAGATGGAGCGTTGGTCATTGCGTTGCAACGTAGACTGAACCAATCAAATAAATAATACATAGTAGCGTGTAGATCTCAACCAATAAAAATAAATAAAATGGAGACTCTGCAAGCGAATATAGGAGTGGTGGACGACATCGCTTGCACGTCAGAACAATCTCATTGACAAACATGTATTCTAATGAGATTTCATCGTTCGTTCGCATCGCTGGCAGCGTAGCTGAGGTGTTACAGTGAATGTGCAGAGGGAGGGGAGGGGAGGGAGGGAGGAAGACGTCAGGGCCTCTCACCTCTGTCTTCATCACCCTCCACAGGTTGAGGACGACCCGTCCGATGAGGTTGATCTCCGTCATGGTGTCGGCGCCGTAGTCGTCTCTGTCTGCAGTGAAGCGGTTTTCTTTGGAGTCGCCTGAGGACGGCCAGACAGAGCATTACGGCCTCGAACTACGCTAAGAGGCATCCTCACTGCATTCAGGTCACATGACACACACACACACGCACATACCCTGCACGCACACACCTCTTCCTGCTCGCATGCACACGCACATTCACTCCTCCCACGTGAGCAGACCCCCATAATGCACATAGTCGCTGTCGGGCCGAAGCCTTGCATCTACTCCCTTTTCAAGGATAACGGCAATTTAAATTATTATTATTACACTGAGGTCTGTGTCCAATCAAGAAAGAAGAAACAGGTGTGCTTCCTCTGGTAACTGCCTTTTGTGCTCAGCTTTGAAAAAAACTTAACTCATAAACCAACTAAATGGAAAAAGCGGCACTCGGATGCAATTCCACATGTTTATTTGAGAACGCATCTATTATTTTGGAGTGCCGCTTTTTCCATTTAGTTGGTTTATGAGTCTGTGTCCAATCAATAACGATAATGCTTACATAAACACAAATTATACAAAATAGTACTAGAAACACAGACGATGTGAAGAAAAGGTATTTCAGTTTTTACTAGAAAACATCATATGGACTCAAGCACACAACTGTTCCATGTCTCTCTCACACACACATGCTGTGACAGCTTTCCTAATACAGTTCACATTATCAGATTCAATAAGCCAACAGTAATTACTTTTGCTCCTTCTGCTGATGAGACATATGAAGCCCTGTGCTCAACAACCCCTCGCATCTATTCGTGGATTTGCCCAGACGTGTCATGGCCTCCTTTTAGCAAGCCAGGAACGTAATAGTCTTCCATCAGCCATGCTTAAATGGGCAGCGGGAGCTCTGTTATTGCAGACTGTGCAAAGTAAAAGCAAGCCATTTGGTTTGATCTAATCCCCTACTATTAGACAGCCAGAGAGGGAAAATAACCAAAGAGAAAGCAATACTTAGCAGATAGTGAGGGAAGGAGAGAGAGAGAGAACCAAAGAGATACTTATTAGTCAGAGAAGAGAGAGAGAGAAAAAAAGAGACCGAAACAGATTGATCTTGAAGAAAGGTTAGTCTAAGTCTGAATGCAAGATTCAAGGTTCTTACATATTTATCATTTCAAAGTGGAGCTGATGTTTCAGTTAAAAATGTGTATTGATATGATAGAGGTTGGACAAGACGACCGTTTCCTACATGATCACTCAATAATCAACCGACTGTGACAGAGGGCCTGCCTCCACAACAAACGCTTTTAAGAACGACTCCAACATTTTAATTATTTCACCAAACTTTGCAGACCTTTTATAATATCACTGCAAACTAAAACCCTGATATTGTATTGAGTTTTCAGCAGCGCTGGTGAACAACACAGCGACCAGGCTGGGTTGAGGCAGCGCTGGTGAACAACACAGCGACCAGGCTGGGTTGAGGTAGCGCTGGTGAACAACACAGCGACCAGGCTGGGTTGAGGTAGCGCTGGTGAACAACACAGCGACCAGGCTGGGTTGAGGCAGCGCTGGTGAACAACACAGCGACAAGGCTGGGTTGAGGCAGCGCTGGTGAACAACACAGCGACCAGGCTGGGTTGAGGCAGCGCTGGTGAACAACACATCGACCAGGCTGGGTTGAGGCAGCGCTGGTGAACAACACAGCGACCAGGCTGGGTTGAGGCAGCGCTGGTGAACAACACAGCGACCAGGCTGGGTTGAGGCAGCGCTGGTGAACAACACAGCAACCAGGCTGGGTTGAGGCAGCGCTGGTGAACAACACAGCGACCAGGCTGGGTTGAGGCAGTGCTGGTGAACAACACAGCGACCAGGCTGGGTTGAGGTAGCGCTGGTGAACAACACAGTGACCAGGCTGGGTTGAGGCAGCGCTGGTGAACAACACACCGTCCTACCTGGGATGCGTGACAGCTGCTGACACAGGTCCACTCTCAGGGCCGAGGCCCGCTGGAGCAGGTATCCCCACGAGCGCATCTGGACCTCGTAGCCAACCAGGATGTCTGGGTCGAACCTGACAGAACAAGGACACGCCACCGCCAGTCAAATAGATAGATATAATGTAGATAGGTTTGTATGTGCAGGAGCCAGGGATTACGTTTGTGTGTGTGTGTGTGTGTGTACTGGGAGGTGGGGGGCAGAGGGCTATTGTTGTTGGAACATTATTTCATGACATACGTTACTGCATGTCATGAAATGCATTTAGGCCTGACGTCGACATTTAAAAAATGTCTTCTAAATCAGACAGTTTTCTGAAGAACTGTGCATTTAAAAAAAAAAGACACTCACCTCCTAATGACACTGACCACTTCCTGAACGCAACACTCACCTCCTAATGACACTGACCACTTCCTGAACGCAACACTCACCTCCTAATGACACTGACCACTTCCTGAACGCAACACTCACCTCCTAATGACACTGACCACTTCCTGAACGCAACACTCACCTCCTAATGACAGTGACCACTTCCTGAAACAGCTGTTGCTCATCCTCCACGTAGGTCACCTGCAGCCCTGAGACGCCCGACCTCACCAACAGCGGCGCTTTTCGGTGACCTGGTGTGGGGTAGAACAGAATGGAGTGGAGTAGAAGCGTCATTGAAATTCCATTTTAGCTTTCAATGTGGTATAAATAAACACACCATGAACACACAGTGCCATGCTTGTTTGAGCAAGAAGGTCTTTTTTGTCGAAACGTTGGTAAAATAAAGTATATTTGCAGCATGACGACGAGCTGTGCGACCTCTCTTCTCTGTTTGAGCAAGTTATAAACATTAGACATTTTTAAGACAATATTAATAATAATAATAAAACTTTATTTGTATAGCACCTTTCATGACATGAAATGCAGCTCAAAGTGCTTTACAGAACAATGGAGAATAAAAGAAAAGCAAGGCAACGACATTAAAAAACAAGCAGTAATGCAATACAGTGAGGACATGAATAACAAAAAATAAAAGATCAATTAAAAGCAATGTTGTAGAAGTGGGTCTTGAGCTGAGCTTTAAAAATGTCTACAGAGGCTGCCTGACGAAGGTATAGTGGGAGCTTGTTCCATGCAGACGGCCCGTAGAAGCAAAAAGCTGCTTCCCGTATTTTTTAGTTGCCATTTTTTTAGGCAAAGCGAGCAGGCCAGCAGTGGAAGACCTTAGGGGGCGGTTTGGGACATATTTAGGCAGGCAGTCATGTAGGTAGGAAGGTGCGAGACCATTGAGAGCTTTATAGACAAGTAAAAGAATTTTAAAATCAATCCTAAAATGCCGGTTAATGCCGTTTCACCTTGTGGATTCCAAAATAGGCATCGAGTGCCTTAAGAAAACATATTTTGAGACTGAATTGACCCTTCGCTTAAATCCCACCCCAAAAGTGATTGTCCAATGCTAGTTTAGCTGCAACCGTTGCTAAACTGGCATACGGTTGGCAAGCTTCTGTCACCTGTCAATGATATTTCGCACACAATATAATTTGCAACATCAATAGCAAGAATAGGAATACCGTGATGGTGACTATGAACCAGCATCATATTCTACGTACCAGAAAACTGGAAGGTGCATTTTTCGCAAAAGAGAGGCTCTAGTTTTTAAGGTCACTAAAAATATAGTTAAAAAAAGGAAAGTCAGCCTAGCATAGTATGCCCTATACTAGAGTGTATTGGCAATTTGGCATACTGTATTACAACATACTATAGTATGCAAACTGTTCAGGAGCAGATGGAGGGCTCTCTAGAGAATCATAAACACAGCCCAGAAAATAATTGGACTCTTCCCGGTCTCAGTGGAAGATACTTCAGATCACACTTCCTCTGCAGAGCCAAAAGTATTCTGAATGATGCAACGGACCCCTGGCATCATCTCCTTTCTCTGCTGCCAACTGGAAGGCTCTACAAGGCCTAAAAGAAGCACACTTCCACTCTCTAAAACAGCATTTAGCCACAGAGCCATCACTGACCTGCATAAAACATAGTGATAGTCCATCATCATTGTCACTCCACACCAATAGTGTGTTTTAAGGACGCTGAAGTCTGAAGAAGCCCTAATTGCTCCCAATGAGCAGCTTGGTGCCTCCGCCATTGGTGTATGAATGTGTGAATATAATGTTCAATCTATGCATGACAATCTATGATGGTTCTTACATTGATATTTTAGCCTTGTACTGTATTAAGCCTAATATCCTATATTGCCATGGCCAATTCAATTAAGAGGAGGCAGAACAAGCTGGTGATAGTGCGTGCGTGCGTGCGTGCGTTGGATGGAACCAATCTTGTAGTCTGAAAATGTCACTTCGCAACTCTCTCCTAATCTCCAAGGTAGGCGGGACATATGAAAGGTTGAAATGGAACCGTGGCTTCTGATTGGTCTGTGGTGCGGGATGAGGAAAAACACCAGTTTGACGTTGTGTCAATGCGCACTGCGCAGATACTGCTGTTGTACTGCAACGTCCCCTTATCATTCACTAAACACACCCCTCACTCTTTTTGTACTACTGAATCTGACAGTGGTCAACTGAATTGTTTACTCTTTACCGTAGGATTTTACTCTCAAGTCTTGAACAGCGCTATTGTTTTCCATAGTGAGAAGCATGGACAGAGTGGCGCTGGCTGACGTATCAGCAACAACGTGGCTACGTAACAGTTGACAGCAGCCTCTGTCCAGACTGAGTAGTGAGTGACAATTCAGAATCACGGAACGCAGCGATTCAGGCTGGAACCCAGGCTTTAATTTAGGAGCTGCACAGTAACTCCCAGATGATTATGTGCATTGTGCAATGACAACAAAGGCAATTTAATTGAATTAAGAGGTTATCAGGACTTGCATGTAGCCTAAAAAACTCTGACATCACACTTACTGGAAGCCTCACCTCGGTCAGTGTTGTGGTCCTCCTTGTTCACGACGATGGCACCAGTCAGCTGGGTTTTGTCCGAGTTTGGCAGCGGAGCGTCGGAGTTGAGGCAGTAGAATAAGGCACATATGGGGTCAAACTCTGGGTCGGCCTCCAGGTCCCGGCGGGTCCTGGCATGGAGCTCCATGCCCATCAGTGTTAGGTACTGTACCTGGAGCGGAAAAAAGGACACAAACAGAAGAGAGATTGAGTCCAACAACATCGTGTGTGTGTGTGTGTGTGTGTGTGTGTGTGTGTGTGTGCGGTGTGTGTGTGTGTGTGGTGTGTCTGACCTCATGCAGAGCTTTGGCATCCTGAAGGTTCTGCATGCTGACTTTGAAGCCGTACGAGTTGCTGATGCTGGGGCCTTCGATCTCAGAGCTGTCATTCTTTGGCACATTCAGAGCACTAAACTGGTTCTGTGGAACGTAAACGAGCAAGCGTCGAGATGAGCAACATCCACTGGAAGGGGGTGTGTGTGCGTGCGTGTGCGTGTGCGCAGCATTGAAAACATTTATTGAACCAGATGATGTAGTTGACTAAGCGCATGAACACTAGCGTCCCTATTCTGGGCAAAAATAGGCAAAGATTCTGCAAAGACTGGAAATAAGGAGAGGAACTTTATATCTCTGTGGGGCCTCTGTCAAATAAGTATTTACGGTTTAAGTGGTTAACCAAAGAAACAAGATATAGTATCTATCATATCTGTTCACTTCCTTTTCAGCCATCTCATTACTGACATCCTGTTGTTGTCAATAAGAGGATATACAAATTGAATAGACATTTATAAAGCAATTGAACCCAAATACAGACTGAAATGAGGTTGTTGCTGAATTCATTGGAGGGGTGACCTTCCAATGCATTTTTGTTGACCGGTGTCCCCCAGGGCTCTACACTAGGTCGGCTCCTTTTGCCCCCGGAAAACCAAATCTCTTCGCCCCAGACTAGGGATGCTAGGGTTCATTCATGTGGTTAAGTTTGAATATACAGTATTAGGGAACACGTCTTTCTCATGTGACCTTCATTTGCGTAGTGAGAAGGACTCTCCTCAGAGGCTCTGCTTGGCTCCTTCTCCTCTGCTGGCGTCTCTGGGACACACACTCCTCTGGAAGAGACAGGCCGACGACGGGACAATGTTAACCCATTCTGACCTGAGATCAGATTCATACGAGGTTTCCACTGGACACACACTGGTCTGATTAAACCTTTCTGACCTGAGATCAGATTCTAAAAATGTCAGTCGTTCTTCGATTTTTCAATAGCTAAAGCACGACATGATGCTAACACCAAAATGGGTTCCCGTTCAGAATGGGTTAATACGCAACTGCACGTTCCTCACATTAAAAATGTATTCAGTGAATTAAATGTAGTGTGACAAATTAGAAACTCATTTTGCACCCAACTCGCTGGTCAATTATAAAGCTATTTCTAATGTCAGCCATAACATTGGGATTTTCCACGTTTTTATTCAGTACCAGAACCAAATACATTAAAATGTGGGTATGGACAATTCAATTCTAGCCTAGTTATGATAGATTTATATAAATAATAAAAACGCATTGTCCTTTTGAAAATGCAACCCATGCCACTTTAAAGAGTACCTTTCATACATTTCCCTCCCAGAAAAAAAACCATGTCCCCTACCTTCAGCCACGGGGGTGCTGCACACAGGTTCTACGTCTCCCCTGCACCCCCGCCGTCTACTGAGGAAAGGGGTGCTGTGAAGCAGGTGGGGACTGGTCCCCCCCACGTCCTCGTCCCTGGTGGCAAAAGGCGAGGGGCTGAGGAGTGGCTTTGCTTCCGTCCCCTCTGGGGAGGTGCAGAGCCTTGGGGACAGGGGCTCTGGAGAGCGCTCACTTCTCTCAGCCACCTCCTCCTCATCCTCCTCCTCCGGCCTGCTGGGCCCCAACGGGCTGCGCTGGGAGGACTGCTGCCATGGAGGCAACTCTGGGGAATCTGGAGAGTGGGTTTTACGCTCTTCTACTTCTTCCTCCTCTGGGTCCGAAATGGGACTCACCCCGGTAGGGCTGTCCTGAGAGGCTGTGGCGTCGAGGGGAGATAAACGTAAGGACAGGTTGCGTTTCCTATGCCTTTGAGTCCTTTTGCTGGAAAGTGCATCATCCCTGACTACCGGGCTAATGAAACCAGTTGGCTGCTCAGTCCTGTCCAGGGCGTCGCTCACAAGCTTCCCCGCTTTCAGCATGCCTTCCCGGGCTCTCCTTCCCCTCTGTAGATGCTCGTACTGTTTCTTGGCCTCCAACCACAGCTGCACGCGTTCGCGGCTCGGCGGGTCTCTGCAGGGCAGCAGGGCGACCTTCTGGTCACCTGCCGCCGAGCCGAGCTGCTCACCTTGATCTGCCCTCAACGCCGAGGTGTAGGAGGATGGCTGGGCTCCCTGAGGTTGGTGGGGCTCGAAGGAGGCGGCAGGCCGGGTCATGGCGGCGAAGACCGTCTTCCAGAAGTCGAGGCCCTCAAGGGACAGGTCTCCGTTGAACTCGGACAGCTCCTTGGCCAGCCGGGTCCCCACGGTCAGCTTACGGCCACCAACCTCCCTGGACAAGACAGGAGGAGTACATAATGATGTATTTATGTTCAACAGAGAACTGAAATTCTTCACAGCCATGCGAGAGAGCAGAATGTACAGCATGATTATGATTATTCCATCAAATACAATACTTTAAAATACATTTAACACCATAGACATACTGACTTGGATCTTAAAGGACAACTTTTTTTTTTTTTCCACCAAGGTTCATGTTTTAGGTTGTTATTAGAGAAAGTAAAAGATGAGTGTAAAAAAAATCATTTGCTGCTTTGTGCTTTCTTTCGTTTTAGCAATTTTAGCTATTTTTGACAGTGGGGTGGGGGCATTCTAACAGGTTGCTAAATATGTATTTACGTTTACAGCGATTTCTTTATTATAATTTACTATAGTCCTACTAGACCCCAGGAAATTACATCTAGCCACAAAAAATCACGGATCAATTGAATGTGAAGGGGGAGGTGACAAACTGACTCTAGTATATTGATATGCATGATACTACGTACCGGTAACATACATTTTGTTGCTTTAAGATAGTCTTGTAAAAACAATTTAATATGTAGGCATTAGGCAGGCCCTGTTAAAAAATTAAGTGAAGAGGGCCACAATGTCTAAATGAAGAAGTGATTGAAGATGACGTTAATACTGGGAAAGACACTGGGAGAGAGTCCAAAGCACTCTCCAAACTAGGCCAAAGCTGTCTTTATTATAGAATAAAGAATAAAAAGCCTTTGATGAAGAAATGGTTCATTGTAGATCAATGTGTTGGCCCTATCCAGCCTTCATCAGTGAGATGGCAGTGTTATACTTGAGTCAAGGCGTTTGTACTGAAAAACCCATGACTTGTACTCAACTATCAAGGCTATTAACTTAGGTCCCATTTATACTGGGAGCCAAATCCAGTCTAAATCACATCAGCGCCATATCGAGATTGGAATCTGATTTGTTTCATGAAGTCTGAACACAAACAAGTCACATGGAATCAGATTTGGCTGATATAAATATAAGCAGCATGTTTCCTCATAAGCAGGATTCTACAACACTGGATTGATGTGTTTTATAAGGACTAGAAATAAGAGTCAAATTATGCAGAGTAACCAAATGTGCTCTTACATGGGTTTAACAGGGGCGTCTGAGGGGTCACTGCAAAAGGGCTCCTTGAAGGTGGCCTCGGACATCTCCAGGTCCAGCAGGGTGCTAAGGATCTCATCGCGGGTCGGAGGGGACATGAGAGGCTTAAGGATGTGGGTGCCTCCAACTCCCCCCCGCAACAGCTGACTAGCCCTGACTTGGGACAGAGAGCTGACGGAGCGCGGGGAACTACTGGTGGAAGTGAACGTGTCGATACCCTCCAACGGGTCCCCGCTGGGCGAGCCCTCGTTGTCCACAAAGGACTTGGAACTCAACGGCAACGGCAGAACGGGGTCAAAGGCTGAAAAGAGCAGCTCTTTTCGTTCACAGTGGAAATCCTGAAATGGGCTGAGGTTGTGGGCCTTGCCCCACTCCCTGCCTCTGAGGACCTTCTCGCAGTCAAAGAGAGCGAGTTGATTGGACGCAGACTCCCCATTCTCCGTTGGGTCAAAGAGCTCAGGACTCAGAGCTCCGCCTCTATGCCACTCCTCCGCCGAGCTGGACAGCTTCTCGGGTTTCTTCTCCACGCCCGGAGCGGGCACGGCGTCCTGGGTGACGTCACTCAGGAACTTGATCGGTAGACTCTTATCAGTTAGGACGAACTGACTGCCTGCGTACGGGCTGGAGAACTCCGTCTGATCAATGGCATTTATGTCGAAGTTGTAATTGTGAGGGAGCTCCGGGGACAGGCTGTCCTCTATGAAGCAGCAGCTGCTGTCCAGGCCTGGGTCTGACAGGAAGATGGGGCTGTCGTCGGAGGCCACGGCCTCCTGCATCGACGGTGCCTCGGGCTGGGTGCCGCTTCCGCCTTTGGCCTTCCTGTTCCTCTGCTTCTTCTCCTTGGGTGTGGTCAGTTTGGGGGCGCGGGGCTTCCTGGGCGCGGCAGATGTGGTTCTCTTCGATTTCACAGCCTTGTTTGTGGGGTCTACTGTGGTGCCCTCTGTGCCGACTGCCTGGAGAGGAAGAGCCTGCCCCTGCCGCCTCTTCTGAAGAAGCTTCTTCAGAACAGCCAGGCCAGAAGGCGTCTCCGATAGAGTGGGTATCATCCCGTTTCTAGGGCCTGAGTATGCTTCTGCCTCCAGTGAAGGTCCATGTGGAGATTTCACTTGAGCGTCTGTGAGGTCCTCAGGTGTGGCCTCCATTTTAACCACTGTGGTTTGGCATGATTGGCTCTGCTGCACTGGACCAGGAAGTGAAACGTTTTGGTTGACCTCCATAATCGAGGTCTCACAGTCCTCGGCTTTGGGCACTATGGACTGGGCCGGTGTTGGGTCGGAGCCCGACAGGGATGCAGACTGGGAGGTGCTTGGGGTGTGACTACCTGTGTCGTTTGGCTGCTGAAAGGGAGGGACAGCTTGTGACGAGTTCTCTGAGGGAGGCAGCTCGTCTTCTGGGAAAAGCACCTGGGAGCCGTCACAGTCTTTATTCGCCGACAGGCTTTCAGGCCCCACAGCCTTCTTTTTCCGTGACCTTCTGGGTCTTGTTGCAGCGCTGCCGACAGTGCCTTGAGATGTTTCCGCCTCTGTCTTTCTCCTCCTCGTAGCAGAAGTAACACTGTTCTGTCTCATTTTCCCCTTTTTGGCTTCTTCCGTTTCATCTTCGGAAAGCTTACCGGCAGACTTACTCGCCCTCCTTTTAGGGTTTGCAGCTCTCTTAGGTTTAGCAGTTTGGCCCAGACGTAACGCTCCCCCTCGGGCCGAAGATGTGTTGGGGATTTCCTGATGGATAGAACTGAGGCATGGGTCGCTGAAAGGATTGATCAGCTGGTTGGGAGATGGGGTCTCCATGAGTGGGTCGCTGGGGGACCAACAGCGAGGCGGAGTAGAGTCTACGGGGCTCGGAGATCTCTCAGAGAGGTAACCCAGTTCCACCATTACATCCGTGTACTCTGAGTCATGGTCTTCGGCTTGCTCACAGTAACACGGTTGAGGGGGTGGCAGGGAAGGCAAATTCAAGCCCCTTTGACAGCCCCTTCTAGTCCTTTTTTTGACCTGCTGTTCCCGATGTTCCCGAGGTTTGGAGGCGATACTAGTTGTTTTCTTGCTTGCGGAATTGTTGGTCTTTGCCTTTCGTTTGGCCTGTTTCTTAGCCTTTGGCTCACTGACAGGGTACTTGACTGCAGAAGATTCTGCCACCTTGGGCCAAAATTCCCTCATAGGTGCCAGTTTGTCATACCGCTCTAACTTCTTGGGCGTCAGCATCACCCACTGCTCTGCTGCGTTCACTTTGGCCATCTTCACCAGCATATTCTTCTGACCTCTGAACCGGTTGATGATGATGTACTTGATTATGATGGGAGGTTCCTTCTTGCGACGCTTCTGGCACTTTAACTCCTGCACACCCAAGGGGGAGGAGTCATCCTTAGGCCGGTCTTTGACAGCGGCGGGGGAGTTCTTAAAGTGGAAGGCACCCGAGTGCTCTCCATCATCGCTGTCGTAGGTCATTTTGCGTTTGACCCTCAGGGTGTATTTGCTGGCGGGTAGCCCTGTGGCCTTAGCACTGGCAAAGTTTGCAGATAGCTCAGGACTTAAGCCAGGACTGTCCTCTACGGCAGCTTCAGCTAAAACAGACATATTGGGAACTGTGGTGAGCGAGGGGACGGGAGGTTCTAGAAATGGTTTTGTACATTTCGTTGCTGCCGTCTCTACACTGATCGCCTTCTCTTCTGTGATTGGCTCTACTTCCGTGACTGGCGGGTCTTTGGCTGGCTTATCCTCTGCGGTTGGCATGTTGTCTGGGGTTGGCACGTTGTCTGGGGTTGGCACGTTGTCTGGGGTTGGCACTTTGTACGTGACTGGCACGACGTCTGTGACTGGCACGACGTCTGTGACTGGCGCGTCGTCTGTGACTGGCGCGTCGTCTGTGACTGGCGCGTCGTCTGTGACTGGCGTGTCGTCTGTGACTGGCGTGTCGTCTGTGACTGGCGTGTCGGTACCTGTACTCATTGGACAGGCAGGTAAGACTGAGGTGCAACCAGTGCTGATTTGGCTGTCGGAGACAGGACTCTCAGCGGTATTTAACTTGCTCCTCGCCACCCCGGACCTCCTTTTGTTCAGCTTGAGCCGCGACCTACGCGGCTGCACCTGCTCCAGTTTGCTGCAGGGGTCAGCCGGCTTGTTCCCCGCGGCCTTTTTCCTGTTAAGGCAGTTGGAGAGGATGACGCTGGGGAAGAATTTGTAGTGTGCCTCCTGCTGTGCCACGATGGTCCTCTCCGTCTTGTTCTCCTGGTAGTCTTCGTAGCGGATCTTGAGCTCGCCGACGTCTCCCTCCTCGCTGTCCTGATTAATCTCCTCCTCCTGGGGGTCGAGAAACCCATCCTCGTCCTCCTCCCCTTCGTCCTCGCCCAGGGGAGACGGGTTCGAGGGGATGTTCCTGAGTATGGGGCTCTTGCAATCCCGCTGGCTGAGCTCCAGCTCCGTCTTGGTGGAGTGGTTCCTCAGCTCCGAGTAGCACAAGGAAAAGGCCCTGTGGTTTTGGAGGATGGACAGACAGTTCTGCTCTACATTCTTCATGCTGCCGTACTTCTTCCGGTTCTGGGCGGTCTTCCTGTTGCCGAACGGCAGTATCAGATCAGCGTCGTCCAGCTCCATCGGCGTCTTCTTCCTCTCGTAGGTGTACAGCGGCCGCACGTCCTCCTTTCCCGCGCAGAGCGGTGACACCTCAGAGTGGTTGTTGGTCGTCTTGCAGGGGATAGGATGCTTGACCGGAGGAATGTAAAGGATCTCCTTGTTCACCTTGAAGCCGGTGGAACATTCACTGCCACTGCTCCCCTGGCTGTTTTTGGAGAGGAAGCCGTGCTTGTCGGCCACCTCCTCCGAGCCCAGCGAGTGAGCCTGCCTGTGCTCGGAGTGCTTGCACTCCAGCAGCGACTTGGCAGAGGACGGCGGCCCCAGGTGGATCGTCTCCTCTGGGAAGGGGTTGCTCCTCTTCGCCAGGATCTTGTCTGTGACTGTGAGGGAGGAGTGTGTCCTGGAACCGCTGTCTGTCCTTGATGAATCTAGGGATGAGAAAAATACAAAGAGACAAATCAGCAAAACTACAGTAGGTGAACATTCGGCAAACAAATGGCAGATCTACAAGCTCATAATGTGTTGCATTGTGAGATGTGAGTTATCTTGCCATTTGACATGAAACAAAGTATATAGGGTTTGGTGGTTAGGAGCTGGACCACTTATTTCCACAAACACATTGTCCTTCTTATGAACTGAGATCAACAACAAGAAGACATCTCTAAAATGTCTTCTTGCTACCGGAAATGAAAAGACTTCTGAGGCGATGAAAGTCAAGTCAAGAGAAGAGAGAAATTACAGGTGTATATGTGTGCATTTTGATACTTAACCCATTCTGGGCGGGAACCCCTTTTGGTGTTAGCATTATGTTATGCTTTAGCTATTGAAAAATAGCAGACCTACAAGCTCATAGGTCTGCTATTTTTGAAAAATCGAAGAACGACTGACATAGAAACATAGCTTTTTTCAGAAAAAATCTGGATGTAGAAGACATTTTTTTAATCTGATCTCAGGTCAAAATGGGTAAAATGTGAATCTGTGACATTTGACATTCATATCGCATCGTATAACCCATTCTGACCGGGCACCCATTTTGGTGTCAGCATCATGTTATGCTTTAGCTATTTAAAAATAGCAGATCTACAAGCTCATATCGCGCCACCGAGTGGCGCGATACGAGCTTGTAGGTCTGCAATTTTTGAAAAATTGAAGAGCGACTGACATTTTTAGAATCTGATCTCAGGTCAGAATGGGTTCATCAGACCAGTGTGTGTCCGGCGGAAACCTCGTATGAATCTGATCTCAGGTCAGAATGGTATAAACGCGCTTTGGAGCGACTCACCGCTGCTGTCGTCCGCGGCCCCGTCGAGCTGGGGAATGGACAGGTTGGCAAACAGAGCGTTGGTGCCGCTCCAATCCATCTCGCCGTCAGAGGAGGAGTCCTGCTGCTCGTCGCTGTCCTCCGTCTCCTTGACCGGCGGCCTGCATGGGCATAGATAACAGGAACACTAATCCAATTAGACTAATTGCTAGTTTATCTTCTAGCTCATAGCTCCTTGTCACCTTTTTTTTTGATAGGTCCTATTTTTTCTATGCAGATATGTCGGTTACTTGTTCACATGCTTGAGGGGTGTCCAGCTTTTAGTGTGTGTGCGCAAACACAAACTTTGTCCTAAAACAAACATTAAATGCGATAGACAATGAATGGACAATTTTGAGCGTTTGTGTAAACACAAACATTGAAGTCGAAGGTGAGGAACGCAAATTCTGATTGGCCCGGAATGAGATGATGTACGACGATAAGAGCGCCTCTCACTTCACACGGGTGTGATTTTTGTTATTTAAATTAGTATTAGTAATTAGTAATATTTGATAGGACTTTAGATAGATGCTAGGTTTGATGTTTACAGTACCTGGTTTCTATGAGGCACTAGATTGTTCTCTTTGCACTGTACTTGCAGAGTATTTACTCCGATATCTGTTAGTCGGCTATTTACTATGACTATTTACTCTTACTCTGATCTCGCACGGATAGAGCATCTGCTAAATTGTAAACTAATTATGCATGTGGAAGCATAAGCAATGTGAGGCCGATTTTCTATATGATTCAGACCAAATAATTCAGAAATGTACTAACCAAAAGAAAGATATGAACCATTACGGACTGCCCTGACAAAAGGTTCAATGAGAAGTCAGGCGGTTAAACGACAAGAACAAAGTGCACACCTCTGCTTGGTGGACTGCCCTGGGAGGTCGCCGTCCCATCTCTGTGACATCATCACGCTGAGCTCGGCTTCCTCCTTGTCCAGCTCCGGTTCTGCCTCCTCCTCGTCACTGTTGTAGTGACAGCTGCTGGCTCCAGGAAGTGAATGCAGCTGGGAGCTATGCCTCATGGGAGCCCCCTGGAAACCGTCGTCCTCCAAGCCTGCCAGCAAGTCAGCCATGGCATGGTCTTGGCTGTCTGCACATCACAAGAAAGAGAAATGATAACACTTTGTTCAGTGAATATGACGTTTTAATGGTGATAATGGTTCAATGGCGGATCAAGAGATTAGTCCTTATCATGCCTACTACCTGTGATGTTATCTGGCCTAAAACTGACAGCCTTCAAGGTAATCACTTGGTGCAATAAACTTGTGCAATGCATGTCAAAAAAAGTTTTGATATCACGAGTAGAAGAGGGATTAAGTTTCCGCACTCAAGGAATATCTTTTTTTTTAGAGCTGGGACTCGATTAAAAAAATTAATCTAATTAATCAGAGGCTTTGCGATTAATTAATCTAGATTAATCGCATATCAATATTCAACCCGAGAACAGCGAGAAACCTTTTTTTTTTATGTTTTTTGGTATCCCAGTGAATCAACGAATAGTGACTACAGGATAACACTCATTTTCAACATTTTACTGTCATTAATATACCTGTTGTGGAAATAATAATAAAAAGTCACCCCATTCTGTGTTGCCTAGAACTGGAGGTCTGAAAAAAAATTGTAACAGTAACAAGTACATCTCAGTGACATCACAAAGCTGTACTTACTTCATATTGTTGCTGTTTTTTGTCAGACCTCCAGTTCTAGGCAACACAAAATGGGGTGACTTTTTATTATTTCCAGTTTTCAGAAACAAAGCGCCCAGTGAGAAACGTTCTGCGGTGAAAAAAAAGGTGCGATTAATTTATCTGTAGTTAATCGCGATGAATTTTTCTGTAGTTAATTAATCTAAATTAATCGCAATTAGTCCCGGCCCTACTTTTTTTCTTTTCGGAATTAAGTCCTGTGTAAGTTTCTCAATAAGTGTTGAAGCTTGACCTAATAGAGATGAGTTGTTGGATCTCTGGGAGAGAGGAAGGAATGTCTGACTGCTCTCCAGTAGACTCAGAATGGCTTCCTCGTCAACTATGGCCTCCTCCTGAACTTTGCCATTGCTTCTGACTGAGCCTACGAGGACAGAGGATGGGAGGGAGGGAGAGGAGGATATGAAGGAGAGAGAAAGGGGAGAGAACGTCGTTATTGTCAGCGTGGTACACGCACAGTAAAATCCTCAGTGTTTAACTTTGCAAGTGTGCAAGGTCTGCATTGGCCCAATAAGCAGGACGTGTTGTCCTACCTGTGTGGGAGTCTCTGTGCACCTCCACCATGTTTGCAGGTGTACACTGTAGTCCTTCTGGTGTGAGGAGGTCTGGATGGAGAGACAGTTCTCCAGAGAAAGAGTCTTGTTCCTCCTCTTCGCCCACAGCAGACTCCGCCTGAGTCCTGTACAGAAACAACAAACACGTTCAGAATAATTACTTTTGTGTCTTTAATTAAACTGTTCAATGTTTTACTCTATTATTTATTTATTGCGTCTGCCTAAGATACCGTTTGGCAATGTGGAAAACTGCGTATCATTGCCGTCTGTCTTTATGTCTGTGCTGGTTAAAACAATATTGAACCAATAAAAAGTATTAAAAAGCGCTTTGGACAAAACATCATTGGACCCTCAAACTGTCTGCTAAAACAGCTAACTCCACCACCTCTCCACCAATCATGCAAGTGATTGACAATGTATAAAGTCAAAAAAGCGCCCTCTGCATGATGCGTGTGGTCTGGGGACCTCAAGGGGTCCTTGAGGAAGAAAATGAAAATCGCCAATCTACAAGCTCACAACACGTATCATTACTGCCAATTTTGAGCTTGTAGATCGGCTATTTTCAAAAAAACATTCAAAACAAGGTTTATTTGATGGCACAGATGTGGAGGCCTCCAGTGCACCGGCATACGTCCGTTTGGTAAACAAGAGCTGTCCAGGACCTGTCTAACTTCCTAGTTTGTGTTTACTACCGGAAGTCTGGAAATGTGGCTTTTCAAAATAAGAGCTCGACTGGGAAAAATGCTGGCGTGAATTATTATCATAATTTGTCAATAAATGCTAGAGGTCTAAGTGTTAAGAACGTTTCATGAATCTGACTGGACTTCTTAGGAATTCACTTAGGAAGAAATGTAAGAGGAAAAGTTAGGAACTTATTGGCGCATGAGGCCCACAGGTCGATTTTGAAGGTGCGGTTTACCAGGTCGTGATACATAAATTGGCCTCGCTCTGCGCACATTCGTATTATGAAAGGCATATCGGCCCGTGTTGAACGCACTCGGCCCGTGTTGAACGCACACACATTTGGCATACCGCGTCCCTGAATATTTTAGCATTGTGGGAGTGTCCATATGTTAATTATTCTCGCTTTGCGCAATTTGCTATTAAGCCCCTTGACCTAAAGACACTCAGCGCATAACGATTAGACGTGGGTCTGACCACCTCATAAACGCAAAAAGCACTGTTTGATTTGACACTTGAGCGCTCTGGGAGGCTGGTAGAGTGTTGCCATGTCTGTTTATTATAAGCGGCTTATTTTTCTGTAAAGTTGCTTTCTGTGTGATTGCTTTTCTTGTTTCTAAAGTGGTTATTTGGGCTTTTCTCCTAATGTTGTTTAAACCAGTGCAAAACAAGCACATTCCCATGTCAAGGATCCCCAGATGAATGCATTTGCCCAACTAAGGACAGCTAATCCAAAAATTAAATAAAAAGATTACTTTTGAAAATAGCAGATCTATACCAGCTCACAATGCATCACATTCATTCATTAAAACTATGAACTCTGACTGCAGGGGGATATATAATGATCATTATAACAATGTGCAAGAACATATTTAAAAAGAAGGAAGAACTTTATATTTGTGGACAATCAAAATATGTTTTTTTATTTTAATGTGGTGTCATTCAAATTAATCTGGATATGGCAGACTCACTATTTAGAAAATAAAAACATGGCACTTCATTTAAAATAGGTTACAGACCCCTGTTATATGCGCTTATTTTTATAGACCCATTTACTTGTTTCTATGAGACATGGCAGTTTTGCGTCTATTTTTAAAAGATGTTGAGATTAGAAACGGCCATAATTCTTTCATTTCTCAACCTTAAAAATAAATAAAAACATCTCCATAATCCGTGGGAAATGTGCTTTCATATGCTGTATCACACCCGATTCAAGTCTTCAATAAAATGCTACGAGCGAACTCAGCGAAGACCATACCATCGGGGCCACAGCATTACAGCACGCATTCAACTCATTCCTTGACTTGAATGAAATAAAATATAATAAACGTTATTTTACTGGTGTTTTTCAATAGAAACAAATAAAGAGCGCGTGTAGGCTACTGTGTGCAAGTGCAACAGTGCATATACATGCATGCACTAGGCTATATTTCTTCCGTGTCGGGATGGTGATTGAGCTCTTCAAGTTCACAGCCCGTTTGGTCTTTCATAAAAAAACCTTGATATTAGCCTATAAACACTCATGGTTCTCTCATTTCTCAACCGTTTTATTAAATGTAAAAATCTCCATATTCCTTAGGAATCTTGCTTTCATTCGCTGTATGGTACATGGTTCTATCGTTATCGAATTAATTAATTACGCATCTACTCGCAATTCCATTCCGATCTGAAAGGTGGGTCTGTTCTTTTGAGGCATAAAGGTGACAGCATGCAGTGCAATAGGAATAATTAACCCAAATGTGACAAAGGCATGTCATGTCTTCTATGGTGCCAGCCTGAAGAAATGTCATACCACGATCCCCAAAGTGCGCATTCCGTATGTGACATCAGCTGACTGGTAAAGAGAATAGTACGGACATGTTGATTGGGTACGTCTCAAACACGCCTTAAACACACCCATGACTAATTCAAGGCCGTTTTGCGCACTCCGGGGGGTGTCAAAAGCGCTTCTTAACATGCCCAAAATTGCAATATGACATACTACACGCCCCCAGATCATAATACTGTAATTAGATTAGTAATATAGAAGTAAGTAAAATAGAAGTCCTAAATCGACCCCCCAATGTCTTATCTGTAATGCAGAACAATACAATAGAGCACGCACATACACTAACTAAACACCAGGTGCCGGGCCGAGGTAAATAACAGAAAAGAAAACGTGGTCCGCACACTGGAATAAGCTCCAAAGCGTAAACATTTATTTAAGGTTCCTTACACACCATAGTACTCACGGCTCTTCTGTATCTCGTCTGTATCTGTAATGCAGCCCTCTTAAACACAGACCAACACTTGCCTGGCATATTATGCAGTAAGACGGTAACTAACTGACTGGTGTCACCTGAGTCACTGGAACGAGGGATTTCTGGGACAGCCTCATCTACTCCTATTTTATTATCATTCCTTAAATGTCGTCTTAATCTAGGGAAATGGCCTGGTTAGTGTGTGTGTGTGTGTGTGTGTGTGTGTGTGTGTGTGCGCACGCGCGTGCATGTCATATTATGTGCACGCACACACGCACTCTCTTGCTCATATTATGAGTGAGAGAGGGCCACAGTTCTTTGTATCACAAGTCATATGTCTAACAAGTGCGTTTGCAATATGCGAGTGTGAGCATGCCACATACACACAAGAACAGCAAGTGCGCATGTGTATGTGAGCCTATGTAGCCGATAATCGATTGTGTGTGCACACATTATCAGGGAGGCAAGAGCGTTTTCCATAGCATTTTGTGTACCTCTAATAAGAGTGTGTGTGTGTGTGTGTGTGTGTGTGTGTGTGTGTGTGTGTGTGTGTGTGTGTGTGTGTGTGTGTGTGTGTGTGTGTGTGTGTGTGTGTGTGTGAGAGAGAGAGGGAGAGTGAGACTGTGTGTAGCATGCAATTAAGAGATCTGAAAGGAAAGAGGGCGGCCAGCCAATGGGACTTGGTCTCCTGCCAGATGCCTCACAGCTACAAGCTGCCTTATACTATCACAGTCCCTTACCCAGGATGCCCTGCTGCATCGCTTAGCAACTCACCAGTTAGTGACTCTTAAATGATTGAAATGTACACCAATCATCTGGAACAATGATTTATTATATTGTGTGTGTGTGTGTGTGTGTGTGTGTGTATATATATATATATATATATATATATATATAACCAGCTCAGTGGCCCTGTGGTTAGAGTGTCCGCCCTGAGATTGGAAGGCCGGGTCATACCAAAGACTATAAAAATGGGACCCAAGGCCTCCCTGCTTGGCACTCAGCATCAAGGACTGGATTGGTCGCTGCGTCCAGGGGTTTACTTCATCATGGCTGTGGGTGCTACAGTATTTGTACTTGTACATCATGCGGCCTCATGCTACCGAATGGCCTCGTGGCTCGGCAAGGCTTACTTACTACCAATATATACACATACCTTTGTTTCGATCCCCATTCAGGCATTCATTCTCATCCCATTGGTTCACATAACCCCAACAGCAGTGAGATGTGTTTTTTTAGTCCCGGTTCAAGGATGAGCCTTAGAGGAGGAGGAGGGGGGAAGAGGGTCGGCGTGCGGCTGTCTCTTAATTAGTCTCGGTAGCTAACGACTTTTACGTCCACGAGGGAGCCGGGACAGCGGTCGCCGGGGAGATTCCTGCTCTGATTAACACATCGACGCTGTCGGGCAGAAACCTTGTATCTCAGTCTCGTTTTTATGTCTTTTTCATAAATGAATGCCCCACTTCGTCATATACAGTGAGATTGCTGCACAAAAGTATAGTGAAAATAGCAAAGACAATTGTGAGGTGTTGCAGAGCTTTAGTTTGGACATAGAAGGTTTTCACCCAACATCGACGACATCTCCCATACAAGGCCTCCCCTCCCTCCCCCACCAACCAGCCCGGAGCCAAAATTTGGGCTGCAACTATAGATTCTCTGACGTCACTTTCAGTAGAGGCACAGCCAGTTTCTGGAGAAAATGGAATTAATGATGCCAGAAAAGCCTTGAAACTACAAGGGTATAAGCAATGTCGCTGCTAATATACGTCACGCCCAGCTGTCAACACATTGCGTTCCTGAGATTCCTTGTTGATGTAAGCTCAGCTGGCAGTGACTCGACACGTAGTAAACACGAAACATTAAAATTAAAAAAAAAATCTTAATTTACACGTCAGTTTCTGTTGTGCGACGGGCAGCTGCAGTCACCCCGCCTACCGGGAAATGTAGTCTATGGGTTGTTTGACTCGTTTCTAGCGCTTATTGTGTTACTCTTTGGGTATATTTGTACATTTCCACCTTCAGTCGATGCTTCTTATCCATATGAGTGAAAATGAGCCCGGGATGATCGGTTTATTTTTCAAACACAGTTCTTATATGAAGAGATCTAAAATCCCCCTATGGGGATTTCAATGCAAATAAAAAGTACACAAACCTGTGGACTTGTGCCCTCTAACGACAGTGACGTCAGGACTTCGGTGCTCTATTATTCAACGGTTACTATTTCAATTAATTTAATAATTAAGGATCACATTTTTTATCTCATCAACGAATCGGCACAAAAACGCGCAATTTTAATTGGTTATACAATGGTTGTGTAAGAATAGCTGACCTACAAGCTCATAACATGTATCACGACATGTTGCTAAAAAGATAATTAAAAATATATATATTTTATTTTATTTAAATCGATTATTCCTTTTTTCTTTTTATGAATGGTTGCACCGTAGTCAAAATGATGGAGCCAGACAGAAGCAGAGGCACAGAGTGTATAAGAAAGAGGGAGGGAAAGGGGGAAATTATCCAGACAAAGGGACGGAAAATGAGACGTACTGTATGTATACTGTACAAAAAGGCAGGCGGGTGAAAGGAAAATTAGAAGCAACAAAGCATACAGTGGCAAGAGACACCTTGAGAATAGAGAGATAGCGAGAGAGAGAGAGAGAGACAGAGAGAGATAGAGAGAGAGAATCAGCCAGCTAAAGGAGGTGACAGACACTGTGTGTACGCAGTAAAACCCAGAGTGTTAATTTAACTCCCAACACTGTGAAAATGGACCCGTCCATTTCACACTCTCCGATTTCACCGTGTACACTCCAGATCTCCAGAGTGACTGGGAAAGCCAGGCTGTGGGAGAACAGTGAACACTGTGTGTGTGTGTGTGTGTGTGTGTGTGTGTGTGTGTGTGTGTGTGTGTGTGTGTGTGTGTGTGTGTGTGTGTGTGTCTGTGCGTGTGTGGCTAGACGTGCCAAAGCTCCATCACGTGAGGCCAGCCCTGCCCTCGTGCCAAACCCCCAAAACGCTCCCATACGGCCTGCGATAGATCTGTGTCACTTTTTCCAGCTCCCCTGCCTGCGCTCTCTTCTCCACCTCCCGTCCCCTCCTTTCTTTATTCACCTCTCGTCTACGTTTCATTCTCCACTCCTCCTCAGTAGTATCCATATCCAGTTGTAAGTGAACAGGGAACAGGCTGGATCTTACGCAAAGCTGCACACATGGACACAGAGCCGACTGTACTTTTACAGTATGTGTAACAGGAAACAGTTGCGTGCCGAAGGAGCAACAGAGGCAGGAAACAGGACTGTTAAGCCTAGCCCTATAGCGTCCTTATTCTGGGCATATCAGAATAGGCAAACGTTTGCCAAAGAATAGCAGTAATTACGCCAAAGAGATTTGGAATATAGGGAGAAAATGTGGGGGCCAGAGTATATAGTATACCCCTGGTTTCTTGTTCCTTTGACCCTTGGCAATCCCACCATCCCATGCTTGTCTCTCTCCTCTGCATGGACATATTTCCTTCACTCCAAACACCAGTCACCCATTCCATCATCACTCTCTTCTACAGCTTACATGACTTCCTCAAGCTCCATTGCCTTCCTCCCTTCCCTTTCCTCCCTCCTCCTTCCCTTTCTCCTTCCACACTTCCCTCTCGTCTTCGTCCATCGACGGTGCTTCCATCTCTCTCCTTCATTCCAGTCCTTCATCTATGCCCCGAGAAGAACCAGAAGTCACGTGGACACACATTAAGCAGAGACACACTCAACATAAAGTACCATGAAAACATACATATATGAACCAGATGCGACGTCTTTGTGCAACGCTTGTGGTCTGCAGCAGTAGACAACTTGTCTCGCTAATGTGATTGGAAGCATTCTATTGTTTACTTCCACAGATAGCTCGCTCCGCCCGTCCCTCCCACAGATCTCCCGTCCCCTTTGATCTCCAGCCAGCCACGCTGGCTTCAGTCAGGATAGAGAAATGCATGGGTCCGTTTATGTGACAATCACTTTGGGCCAGTGTGACCTGAAGAGAAATGCATGGGTCCGTTTATGTGACAATCACTTTGGGCCAGTGTGACCTGAAGAGCAGCACCATGAGAGTGAGAGCAGAGGAAGAGGGAGATGAAAAGAAACAACTTACACTTCAAACTCATTCTCCTTCAGAATCTCCCTGAATCTCCTCATGAAGATCTTTTCGCTCTCGGTGGAGGTGACAAAGGCGCGGTCTGGAACAGAAAGAAATTGAGTAGAACTGTAACCCTTTTTCTCGCATTTTAGCCGTTATGCCAATTCATTCCTCCCACTGCTTGCTGCTCACTATGCATCACATGGCACGTTGTGAGCTAGTAGATTGGCTATTTCCAGGGAATGTTCACCCAATTATGGTGACTAGTAGACTAGTAGGCCAGTGCCCGTTGGGCACTGGCCTACTTGGAACGATGAAAGTTGGAAATGCATGCCCCACCCAGTTATGTCCAGAACCTCTAGAGTGGTGCCCGTCGGGAACGATGCAAGTTGTAAATGCATGCCCCACCCATTTATTATGTACGTGTCCCTTTTATGTGCATATATGGAGTTCTTTGTCAGGCATGCCCAAATATGGAGTCTATAGAGACACACAGACTACAAATTCCACGCTCCCAAATGAGACAGCGTCCCCACTTCTGGTCCGTTTCAACGGTGTACTGCAGCTGCCAATGCAACCCCTGTGGGGGTGTAGAACGCGTGCGGGCTAATGGTTCTGGAGTTATGTGCATTACAGACAGACATACAGAGACATTTATATCGGTGCGGTAGAGGAATTTGTGGAACTATTGCGATTGGCGGCAGAAACAATCCTCCTCACCTTGAGACTCGGGGGTTTCTATCTGGGAGGCCTGGCTCTTCTCTCTCCTCCTCTGCTTCTCATCCTCCCAGATAGCTTGTAGGCCTGGGTTCGTTCCAATCTGATCTATACACACAGAGGGAGAGAGAGACAGAGAGAGAGAGAGAGAGAGAGAGAGGAGAGGGAGGGGGGTGTAACAGAACAGGCTCAGTCAATGACGCATTGTGAGCTTGTTGATCGGCCGGCCGAAATGTATACAGGGCTGAAGTGGTTAATGTAGGTTTTGTAGTAATAATCAACATCTACAAAGATGTGGTGAATTGTGTACATTGCAACCCAGAAGGGTCACGATGTCGACAAAGTCAACAGTCAAAATCAACAGTTTGAGCACAGTCAGTCCTCGTTGGCGCACTGGGTAGCGCGTCAGTCTCGTAAGCTGAAGGTTGTGAGTTCGAGCCTAATGATGATGAGATATGGAAGAGGATGAGATGGAAGATTGATGATGAGATGGATGAGACTGATTTATTAAAATGTGTTTTGATTACTTAACTCCTTCTGTTGGGGCCTGTGAATGTACTTTAAAGTACCAAAAGTAAAAGTACTCATTGTGCAGAATGTTTCATTTCAAGTTTTCAAATTGTTACGGCACCATCTGGACATGTAAACTTGGGTAAATTACTTGGGTCTGTGGGATTCTTCGGTTACAAAGACTCTTTTGGGCGTGTTTATGTCTAAATCTGGGCACAAGTCAGTTCATGGAATCTTTCCACAGCACTTTTTATTTTGAAAGAATATCCAGCCTAGAACTTAAGACACACGAAATATCCATCTTGTGTGAGAGTCTGTTTTATTTATGTACTTCTTTGTTTATTTAGCGACTTCCAATTTTTCACATTAAACAGCTAGTGCTGCCCAGTCAAAGCTGGGCACTAGTTCAAATGGTGCAATCATTCCTCACAGAGTGTTTGAGCCAGCATGTCCGTCGGTGGACAGATAAGGAACATAATACAGAGAACATGTGCTGCCCTAGCGCCGCCTCCAATGCCTTGAGGAACCGTTTGCTTATGTTCTACAGTTCCGTGCTTGCAAATATTTAATTTAGTGGACGGAAAACAATACTTATTCACCTCCTTGGGGCAAGACATACATGAAGGACCAAATTAAACGCATGTAGTTGTAAAAGCCCATTCACACGCATCGGGAAGGAACTGCACGATTGTGAATTATGACCCGTGTCCATGCCACACCAAGCACTATAATTGTAACTATAACTGCATGGTGCTAGCCCGATTATCAAACTGAAGCGAGGCAGTCCACTCGGAGAGTGCTGGTCTGGAGCCGGGCTAGCATTGTTCACCACTGTCATCCTTATCATTTAGATGTGGTGTGGACATCCACTTGAGTTAGGATGTTTTTTAATTAAGATGTGGTGTGAACTCTGCCATCCACTTGAGTTAGGATTTTTTTTAAACTATATATAAATGGTTGTAATTCTAGTGATAGCGCTTCATGGGGACGGCCCTTTGTTGACTTCATTATCACCACCTTGTGTTCTACCAATGAATAGTAATTTCAGCCAAAAATCACAAAGCTTTAAACTAATCTGTTCAGAGTGCAGTTTGAGTAATCCAGTAGCGTTCTCTCGTAGTCCAACCTAAAACACACCGAGCTGTGCGGTTCCAACGACTCTGCTGTATCTCAGTGTTTAGTAGTTGTCAAGAGGAAGGTGTGGAGGAAGACGTCCAAGTGAACAACTACAGAGAACTAATAAAGATGCTGCGCAGACATTCTGGTGACTGCAGAGAGATGCATAATTAAACAGGGAGACTTTGCGTATACGGCTTTGACAGGTAACACTGCTGTCTGCTTTATGTCCCCCACCGTCCCTCCTCCCTGTCCGGGCCCAGTGAAAACCTCCCATCCTGAATGCCTCCAGTGGCAGGCTCCAGTTCTCTCCTCCCTGTCCAACCCAGTGAGAACCTCCCATCCTGAATGCCTCCAGTGGCAGGCTCCAGCTAGCAGCTTAATCACTTAAACCCTATACGTGATTGATTGTCCGGAGTCCCTCAGGGCTACTGTGCTCTATAGTCTATACCAGTGACTTTTCTTTTTTCACTCTATATTCAATATCTTCGCAGCGATAAGGACCTCCCCCCCTCCTCCCGGAACCGCATATATTATTTTTTTAACCGTGCCCTGTCCCTGTGGCCAGGCAAAATGTAGTTTGTGTTTGGTCGAGAGAGAAAGAAATAATGTGAAGGTGCAGTGTATTGCTGTGAATGCAGCATTGCAGTGCGTTTACAGTTTAGGTTATTTGTCACGTTGTCAGTGATCATGAATTTATTCTTTTTTTTATTTGGGGCGATCCAAATTCATTTCGGGGCGGCTTAGACTGTATTTCGGGATGGTTCCGGTGAAACAAGTTAGGCAAGAACCATGTTTGCTTTGAGTAGGTACTGTAACTGTTCTGATGTGCAGAGAGAGAGAGAGAGAGAGAGAGAGAGAGAGAGAGAGACTGAGAGACAGGGATAGTGAAAGTGAGAGATTACTGAGAGAGTACTGTAAGATACACTGTTTTTTTGTGTGGATTTTTTTTACAGATTCGTTTTTCTTGGCCTCAAATGTCAAGAATATGTTTAGATAGAATGTTTTTGAGACAGATGCCATCTTTGATGTTTACCTAGTGTCCTAGTTGCCCTGAAGCACTGCATTCTCCACTTTTTACTCCACATTTGTGACGATTTACTTTGTTGTTCCTTGACTGGTGTCGTTTGCTGACTTACTCTGACCTCGCACAGCGTCTGCTTAATGCCTAAATTGTAACTTGACAGGCAACAGGGCCGGCAGAGGAGTGCAGGACGGAAACGGTTTAAACAAACTCACTCTTCTGGGTGTGAGGTGTGTGTACATACTTCCTCTTGCCTCCTTTATCTGTGCCAGCCTGAGTCACAACTCAACTCAGTGACCTTTCCATTATATTCCTGGTGCAAAAATGCAATGAAAACTATGATAGCCCCTGCTTTTACTCGTTGAAATATATTTGTACATGCTAGTGGTGAATTGTGTACATTGCAACCTAGAAAGGTCATGATGTCGACAAAGTCAACGGTCAAAATAAACAGTTTGAGCACAGTCAGTCCTCGTTGGCGCACTGGGTAGCGTGTCAGTCTCGTAAGCTGAAGGTTGTGAGTTCGAGCCTAATGATGATGAGATATGGAAGAGGATGAGATGGAAGATTGATGATGAGATGGATGAGACTGATTTCTTAAAATGTGTTTTGATTACTTAACTCCTTCTGTTAGGGCCTGTGAAAGGGATCGTAGCTCAGGGTGTGTTTGTGTGGAGGGGGTGAAATGTACACAGATGCCGTTTTGCAGCAACTGCCTGCTCTCATTCGTGTTTTGTCGACTTCATAAACAGTGTTTATAGTAGTAACAGCTTTGCACACATACATACATACAGTTAAATTATTTTGAACATACAGTTCAATTGTTTTATTTGGGGAAGTTGAGTGAGCATGGATTCCATTTTGCAGCAACATCCCCCTACGCATGCCCATTCTTCCATGGGAGCCTACTGGGTGTTCTCCATCCCTTTCCTAAACACTGCTGAGGGATGTTGCGCCACAGGCATCGTTTCTCCAACCTCTAAGGCACCACCCAGGCCGAGTCTTTCCATCTTTCACACTAACTTTCATACTCTATTTCGGCCTCCTGGCTCACCGGACACAGCCAGCCAGTCAGAAGCCTGTGGAAGTATTCATAGCCCAGGGCTTTGTTATGCTGCTTACTCTCAATTTCCAGACGGTTGAGGATGTCTGCGGCCACAGCGTCAGCCTCCAGCTCACAGGTACTCTGCTTCTCCACTTCGTCCAACACAAGAGAACTGGGTCATAAAGAAAAACATGGAGAGATATCAAAACTCGACGAAGCAAGACAGACACAAGCACACAAATCAAATGACAGTAGTATTGCTGAGTGCTGAGAGAAAACAAAGAGCCCAGCTAAGGAGTCATGCTCGCACTTCTCTTTTGAAAGCATAGCGATAAGAAAAAGATCATTCAAATGAAGTAACTTTTCTTTTATAGATTTGGAATAACAGAATGGAATACAATAGAAAATGTAAATGTATACCGTAAACGTATATACTATCATATACACAATGTCTTACAACTCACAGCATGTCACCTTCTGATTAATAATAATAATAATAATAAACACAACCAAATATAGAATGATATTTATTAATCACGTCACACAAAAACGTTAAGACAATAAAAAGATATAACTATCCATCCATCGATCACAATAAAAACATTCTTGAAGAAAAAATAAAATGTTTCCCTCATTTTCCTCCATTGCCATTACTTTAAAGAAGGTGACAACATGCTCCTTAACTTTCCCTTACACAGTTGGGGGTTCCCGGCACAATGAACAGCTGTGCCAGCAGCAACAGGAGCACAGCCCACGGATACGTGAGAGGAGGTGGCGGAGCAGGTGGGACTCACCAGGGTATGGCGTCCTCGTCCCAGCGAACAAACGTGCCGCCCAGGCTGCTGTCGTTGATGGCGGAGGTGCAGGGGCTCTTCCAGGTGGGATGACCGCCCGAAGCCGGGCGCTCCTGTGATGTGGCCGCCGCCGTGCCATCTGGAACACACAGTTCACACATTATACAGACATCGTCTATTGACAAACTATATGTGGGCTTTTACGACGACGTACACAAAAATACATAAGCGTTGGGATTGAACGATTAGTGCGCCGACCCTATGGTTGTAACGTCTTCGGTTCAGTTCCAACCCATGACATGTGTTGCACTTATTTCCTCCTCTCCGCTGACTTTTTGAGCGGTGGCACACCGTCTCCAAAGAAGGGCTTTGTGTGGTCCTATGTATCCATTTGAGTACAACCTTTGACCCCTGCAGACCATTGAGGTTGCATTCTGGTGCTGATTGGGGTGGGCGAGCACGCTCACAGGCGCACACACACACACACACGTGTCATTACAATCCTCGTGCTTAAGTCAACAACTGTGCTCGACTCCACTCACTCACAGGGGCGGCTGTGGCTCAGGAGGTAGAGCAGGTCGTCCAATGATCCATGGGTTAACGGTTAGAATCCCGGCTCCTCCTGTCTACATGTCGAAGTGTCCTTGGGCAAGACACTGAATCCCAAATTGCTCCCGATGTGCTGGTTGGTACCTTGCATGGCTTCCGCCGCAATCGGTGTATGAATGGGTGAATGTAATGCACATTCTATGTAAAGCGCCTTGGATAAAGGTGCTATATAAATGCACCATTTACTTCACATTATGGTATGATTTCTTTACTCTGTGCCGTTTACATTTCTGTCTAATAAAGACTGAGATTGATTGATTCAATCAATCTCTACCCTCAGCTTCATGTCTCTGAAAATCAAACAATAAGTGCCTTTAAAAATATATATCTCTGCTGTGGGGAAGAAACCACTTAACTCCAAAATGTTTATTTTTCAGGAAATTAAGAAAACCTTATATTTTGAAAACAAAGCAATACTGCCTCATCAAAGTTGGTGTTGTGACGTTACCGTATATATTGTCAATTAATTCCATGAGTGTGGGGAGAGGTGGGGGAGTTAGTTGCTTTACCAGACAGTTTGAAGGTCCAATGGAGTTAAGAGGTTGTCCCAAGTGCTTTTTACTACTTTTCATTGGTTCAATAAAACCTCAAAAATGGAGTTAGGTGGTCCTCCCGACAGCAACGATAGTAAATAGTAATACCGGTAATCACATTTATCATTTATCACGTTTAACATGTGAAATCAAACCAACCATTTGTTTGTTTAAATTGCCCGTTAACATGTAAACAAGTGAGAGAATGCATTCCTCTCTCAATTTACAATTTAGGCATTTAGCAGACGCTCTCTTAATCCAGAGCGAATTACAGTAAGCAAGAACAACACAAGGTAATAGAATATCTGTACAATTAAACTATAAGTATAGACTATAGCAAGCATGCCCAGGTCTAGATTATGCCATCTAAATTACATAATTGTAGCCTTTGCATACGCCTGCAAGGCCATCGAGGCTAGGGCAAGTGCTAGGGCAAGTGCTCTCCTTGGCTTGTAGAGTGGGAAAGCTGATAGCAGGACAGTGCAGGGAAGGTGCGGTAGAGTGAGCTCTAGATAAGATCTGACACAGGACCAGCAGGGAGTACCTGCAGATTCAGTGAAGGCCATCACTGAGCACAGAAACAGAAATGGGAAATCAACTACAACATTTATATATAGCACTTGAGTCTTTCTAGCCACTCAAATGTGCTTTACAATGTGCTTCACGTTCACCCGTTCACACATTGCAATGGCGGAACACTGTTACACATTACACATTTATGCGGTACACATTCACACACCGATGGCAGAGGCAACAACGCAAGCCAGGAGGAGCCGGGAATCGAAACCTCCCGGCTTCCAAATGGCTGCCCTGCCCCAAGCCAATGCCGTGGGGGACTATTTCAAAGTCACGAGAGCATGGCTGCAGTCAGCGTGAGGCCAGTTCTAGTCGCATGCTTCAACATGCAGAATTCGAAAGCACTATATAACACAACAACCTTTATAAAACACTTCCACGTCATCTATTCATCTCTGCTAAGCTAAGCCTTGCTTTTTTCTACCATCCCAGTGCTCTTTTGTCATTCCTGCACCTGATCCTCGTTTACAAAACTGCTATAGAGGTTTGAGATTGAGCCTCAAGTAGGATAGGGATGGGGGGGGGGGGGGGGGGGGGGGCTGGGGGGCAGCATGACCAGATGTACATACAACAGGGCAGTTTTGTTCTCTTTAGTGTTGGGGGGGGGGGGATTTAACTCTTTCCATTGATGGCCTCAGGCCAGTAGTGGATCAAACATGAGAAAGAATGTTTCCTTTGTTGGGGGAGAGTCAGGCAGGGAGGATTCTGTAGAACGTTATTAAACTTCCCTAAAATAAGGAAGGGGGATTTCCTGTCTCGATTCACTCGATTCATTAACACCTTGAAACATTATGCTATCCTGCTGGATTGGACAGTTCCTTGAGAGGGCATGTGGGTGCGTATATGCATGTGTGAGAAAGAGAGAGCACGCGTGCAAGAGAGTGTGTGTGTGTGTGTGTGTGTGTGTGTGTGTGTGTGTGTGTGTGTGTGTGTGTGTGTGTGTGTGTGTGCACGCGTGCGTGAGTGTGTGCATGTGTGCATGCGTATGTGAATGAGAGCACTTATTCACGCGTGTCATTGGGTGTCTTAAAAAGAAAAGATAAAAAGGGATAGGCAAAAGGCCCAATCAGGCATAATAAGCGGAGGTACGTGTCCAGGATTACAATGGCATGCCATGATCAAACAGAGCTGGCTACCCAAGGGTATTTCCGCCTGGGTTGGAAGATCTCTTTGCAGGGGAGGTCAATCTCAGCCCAGTTCTCAAGTTAAAGCTCCCAGTCTCTCCTACAGAGAGAGAGACCCTGGTGATGGGATTGTAGGTTCACTGCCTCTGATGAAGGTAACCAGTTAAACCCAGGTTTTCCTTCTCCTGCCTTCCTTAAGCACCCTGGGTCATTAAAACCTTCCTTTCATGTATTGTAGAAGATGCATCTTCAACACCTAAGAACCGTGTAGCATACAAGGCATGTGGTGCCACATAACCACATCAAGTTTAAACCATATACACACACACACACACACACACACACAGGTCCATCCCAACGAATTAAAATAAAAAGTTAATTATTTGCCATAATGTAATAGAAATAAATAAACTTTCATATATTTTAGATTCATTACACAACAACTTAAATAATTCAAGCCTTTTATGGGTTTTATATTGAGGATTATGGCGTACATCTGATGAAAATAAAAAAAATCCCATCTCAACGAATTAGATTATTTTACGAGACTATGATATTTTACAGCACTGTATGTTCCTTTTCCAGCAGCGTGTGTTGAGACTATGGACATGACAAAACAGTGATGATTTAGGCCATGTTATCTGCTATGGTGTTGATCCACTGACAGTGAAAACGTAACAATGGTTTCACCTCAGCCATCTTTTTAGAGTACCGGTACATTGTGCCTCAGTATATTGACAAGCTTCATGGAGATGCTAATTTTCCTTTCCAGTTCGATTTGCCACCTGCCCGCAGAGCCAAAACTACTAGTAACTGGTGTAATGACCATGGTATTACTGTGCTTAACTGACCTGACCCCCACAGAGTATCTAGGTTGTATTGTCAAGGGGAAGGTGTGAGACTGAACAATACAAATTAATTTACGACTGTTATCAAGCATTATCAAGCATTAAGCAAACATCGGTTTCCATAACACCTCAACAGTGCCACAGGCTGATCACCTCCATGCCACGCCCCATTGATGAAATAATTTGTTAATATACTTTTCAGATGGTCGACATTTCTCGTTTAAAAAAAACATTTTTTAGTGGTCTCGTAAAATATTCGAATTAATTGAGATAGGATTTATTGAGTTTCATGAGCTGTACGCCATAATGAATATTAAAACAATAAAAGGCTTGAATTATTTCAGTTGTGTAATGAATCTAGCATATATGCAAGTTTATTTATTTTTATTACATTATGGAAAATAATGAACTTTTTCAGATTATTCTAATTCGTTGGGATGGACCTGTATATATATATACATACACACACACACACACACACACACATACAGTTAGTGTATCCGGTTACTATTAAATTATTCAGCCCCCACACTTCTCAGAGAGAGAGAGAGAGAGAGAGAGAGAGATATGGGGGTCACGGGTGTGATTTCTTCATTATATCCAGTTAGTATCATCATTATCATCATCTAATAGTTATATTGTGATGGTTAATATTAAAACAGTAAGCATGCCACACCAACACTGCTTGCACGTTTAGGAGAACGTGACCAATAAATGGCCTTTGATCTTCTAGAAGCTATACGGTAGTTTCATCGCCATAGGGAGAGCTAAAACCTCCCAGAGGACATGCAGCCCATATCTTTATCCCATTCTCGGCGGGAACCCCTTTTGGTGTTAGCATTATGTTATGCTTTAGCTATTGAAAAATAGCAGATCTACAAGCTCATAGCGCGCTACCGAGTGGCGCAATACGAGCTTGTAGGTCTGCTATTTTTGAAAACGACGGACATAGAAACATGGCTTTTTCAGAAAACTGTCAGGATGTAGAAGACATTTTTAGAATCTGATCTCAGGTCAGAATAGGTTATGCTAATGCTTGCGTCTTCATGCACCCAGAGATGTGTGTGCTGTAGCCTGTACAGTAGGCTGCGCTCCGTTCCCTGTATGGACCGATGGGAGTTGAAAAAGAACTGCAAGTCGGTACCGTTGCACAGAACTCCACATGGCTCTGTTCTATATCAGCGCTGGTACGTTCTGTTCCCTCTGGAGGCTGCAGAGCTTCAGCAGAACATGAGGGGAAAGCTGCACAGTGTCTTCTTACCACCACTAGACTGTAGCTCCTGCTGCTTCTCACCCTCTCTTCACTACTTTTTCCACACCGATAGTTATCAGTGATCTAATCATTACATGTTTTGCTTTTGTTTCTTTTCATAATTAACTTCCGATTTATTGAGCAACACTTACATTGTACATGGCGTCCCTATTGTCTTTCAATAATAGCACATCTAATAGCTCACAACGCATTGCAACGTGTTGTGAGCTTGCAGATTGGCTATTTTCACTATTCGTACAATGTACAACGTACAATGTCGTAAGAAGTTACTTGCAGCAGTGGTTAACTACACAACAGCTGTCATAAATCAGGTGTGTGTTACTATGGACTTCAGGTCATGGATGAGAGAGAGGAAGGTATGGATTATGGTGGCATAAGGCAGAAAGACAGGGAGGGAGGGAGGGAGGGAGGGAGGGAGGGAGGGAGGGAGGGAAGGAGGGAGGGAGAGCATTTGACAAAGAGAGTAATAGGGAGAGATGGCGAACAGGGAGAACTGAGAAAGGAAGAAAGAGAACAGATCGGAAGAATGTTTTCGAAAGAGACAGAGGCGCTGCAAGGCCAAGGTGGCGAGATGCATGGAATTGATCCACTCGAACACAGAGAACACAGAGGAAGGGACAATAGACTGCGGAGGAGGGACGAGGGAGGCTAACATTGCCCATGCTAGCCAGCACACAGAGCCCCCGTGTAACAGCTCAAACACAAAACACAACATTTGCCGATTTACACACAGTGTTCATTTAACTCTGAGAGGGTGAAAACGGGGCCCGTAACCACTACAGGGCACCGGAAACTTGGGCCAAACCCTCAATGAATCAACGTGAAAAGAATTGAACATTATCATGATGATGTAGGATGATGATGTACACAGTATAGACCCACATGATCTCACATGACATCACAGGGGGCGGAATAATAATGCATACAAAGTCACATGTTGGAGCAACAATCACAGTGTGAAGTGAGCGGTGCCTTGATGATGACCCATGGTGATGTCTGATCAAGGACCGTCTAAAGAGGACGAGACGCGAAGACAACATGGCGTCGTACGGGCGACGCCATGTTGCTCCATGGTGCTCCATGGAAGGAAAGAAACATGCGCAATGGGCTTTATGCAGCCAACACTTCCTCGTTCAGCTTCCTTGGTCTCAACTGCGCATGTTTCTTTCCTTCCATGGAGCACCATGTGAGCAACATGGCGGCGCCCTTACGGTCTTCGCGTCTCGTCCTCTTTTAGACAGTCCTTGTGTCTGATGAGGTTGTATTGACCCACATGACGTCACAGGGGGCGGAATAATAAGGAATAGACACATGTTGGAGCAGCTAGCACCGCTCAAAAAGAAAGACAATTATTGTATATGATCAATTCGTTTGATTAACTGCTCAACGCCTCAGAGTGGTTGTGTAGTCAGTCTCTATCCACTCTTCCTTACCTTTGCGGTGGCTCTTGCGGAACTTGATGGCCCCCAGGTTGACGAGGTTCATGCCGTAGAGGTTGTAATCGATGAAGAGCTGCAGCAGGTAGGGGATGTGGCCTTCATGGGGCTGGTAGCTCTTGTTCATCACCGCTCCACTCTGCAGCAGCTCACACACCCTGGGAACGAGCCAAGAGAGCTGGGTTAAGCCCCAGAATACTCTTTGTAGGGATTGCAGGTCTGCCATTTTCTAAGTGCGACACCGTCGTGCAAACGAGAGCATAAATCAGTCTTTAGTTCCCGTCGGAGACAGTTGGAAAGGCTTTAAAAAGGTTGGTAGATGTTTTAAGACGGGATGACAAAAATGACCTTCAGGTGACCAATCAAAGCCGTTTCCTCAACAGTTGAGAGCGTTGGCCCTTCTTGTCACCTCTTTTGAATGTATGGCCCTATTCTCCAGTGAACACTTCTCTTCAAAAATCCATTCTTCTTCTGTGCTACTCAGAACATTACAACTAATATATAAATGGTAAAGAAAGATTGATTTAACAGTTCACATTTCCCCCTCCTTTAAGATTTACTGTTGGCCTTTTCTGCTTTATTTCAGATGAGTGGTCAGTGTGGAGGAACAGGAAACCAAGGGCTGAGAGACGAGACAAGACGGTGGTCCGATTCAAACGCCTTCCTCAAGCTTACTAGGAGCATACAGTAACTAACTTACTAGGAGCATACAGTAACTAACTTACTAGGAGCATACAGTAACTAACTTACTAGGAGCATACAGTAACTAACTTACTAGGAGCATACAGTAACTAACTTACTAGGAGCATACAGTAACTAACTTACTAGGAGCATACAGTAACTAACTTACTAGGAGCATACAGTAACTAACTTACTAGGAGCATACAGTAACTAACATACTAGGAGCATACAGTAACTAACTTACTAGGAGCATACAGTAACTAACTTACTAGGAGCATACAGTAACTAACTTACTAGGAGCATACAGTAACTAACTTACTAGGAGCATACAGTAACTAACATACTAGGAGCATACAGTAACTAACTTACTAGGAGCATACAGTAACTAACTTACTAGGAGCATACAGTAACTAACTTACTAGGAGCATACAGTAACTAACATACTAGGAGCATACAGTAACTAACTTACTAGGAGCATACAGTAACTAACATACTAGGAGCATACAGTAACTAACATACTAGGAGCATACAGTAACTAACTTACTAGGAGCATACAGTAACTAACATACTAGGAGCATACAGTAACTAACTTACTAGGAGCATACAGTAACTAACATACTAGGAGCATACAGTAACTAACTTACTAGGAGCATACAGTAACTAACTTACTAGGAGCATACAGTAACTAACTTACTAGGAGCATACAGTAACTAACTTACTAGGAGCATACAGTAATTAACTTACTAGGAGCATACAGTAACTAACTTTGACTGAACCACCAGGAATCCAGATTTTAGCACACCTTGAAGGCTCACGTTAACCTGACTCCGCCAGCTGGGGGCAGCAGTGAGTTCCTCCTCCTGCTCCCATCTGGTCCCTCTCAGGCAGAGACGATGTACTCCGAGCCATTTCTGACCGGAGATATGCTTCTCTCTCCCACGTACTCTTTCCATCCTTTTCAGCCTTAATCTGTCCATCTTGCCGTCTCACCTTCTCTCTTTGTTGATTTCTCCCATTCTGCCAGTATCCCTCCCTAGTACCATACCTTGCTAGTTTCTCTTTGTTGCTCCATCTTTCTCGATGCATCCTTTTTCCCTGCACCCACTCCCCTCCCCATTCTATCTCTCTCACACTGTTCCTTACGCAAAGTCTTTCTCTCTTACGGACTCTGTCACTCGTTTTTCTCCCAGTATCAATCAAGCCTCACGCTGCTGCTCCAACTAATAACTCTGCGCAAATAAACAATAACTTCTCTGTCTGTGCTATCAGGTGTGCGTGTGCGCGCGCGCACCCACGCACGCACACACGAACATGTGGCAATCGATTTCTGTTCAGTGAGCTGGAGGGACTGGCAACCCATCAAAACAATGGGGTTCCGAGGACAAGGTTTCTCGCTGCATTCAAGCTCAATCTATCCAGCAGAAGCTCACCTTTTCACCATCTGTGGGTTGAACAAGTAGATCTTCATGAACTGCTTCTCCTTGACGTGGTAGCCATAGAAAGGCCTGGAGGACAGGGACAAGTGGTACAGAACACAACGTTACAATTAGAAGCAGAAAACATCACGTCGCCAAAATTCGCCATATAGTTCTTCTGTAGTCACTTCACTCTTATTCTTTGCAGCTCTGGTCTCTGACAAATGTAGAGCACACTAGGGTAATATTGACAAAATCATATACGTTGATAGAGATAATGTGACAATGATATTTTAGAGGGTATGCGTATCCGGAGGTTATGCGGCATACATTCAAACAGAAAAGTCCTATCTGACTATGCCACTCACTTTATGCATACCCTCTAGTATTGAGAATATCGCTTTTTCTTTTTTACATTTTCAAACAAACAAACAAACATCTACAAGCTCACATGCGACGAGTTGTGACTTGTGAGCTCGTCAAACTGCTATATTGGGCAATTTTCAGCTGTAATGAAATGCCCAAAATCGGGACACAGGTTTTAGCGGGTGGGCCAAGGTGGTGGAGGTACTGATAGGGTGGGCCAGGTGGTGGAGGTACTGATAGGGTGGGCCAGGTGGTGGTACTGATAGGGTGGGCCAAGGTGGTGGTACTGATAGGGTGGGCCAGGTGGTGGAGGTACTGATAGGGTGGGCCAGGTGGTGGTACTGATAGGGTGGGCCAAGGTGGTGGTACTGATAGGGTGGGCCAGGTGGTGGAGGTACTGATAGGGTGGGCCAGGTGGTGGAGGTACTGATAGGGTGGGCCAGGTGGTGGTGGTACTGATAGGGTGGGCCAAGGTGGTGGTGGTACTGATAGGGTGGGCCAGGTGGTGGTACTGATAGGGTGGGCCAGGTGGTGGTACTGATAGGGTGGGCCAGGTGGTGGTGGTACTGATAGGGTGGGCCAGGTGGTGGTGGTACTGATAGGGTGGGCCAAGTGGTGGTACTGATAGGGTGGGCCAGGTGGTGTTACTGATAGGGTGGGCCAGGTGGTGGAGGTACTGATAGGGTGGGCCAGGTGGTGGTACTGATAGGGTGGGCCAGGTGGTGGAGGTACTGATAGGGTGGGCCAGGTGGTGGTACTGATAGGGTGGGCCAGGTGGTGGAGGTACTGATAGGGTGGGCCAAGTGGAGGTACTGATAGGGTGGGCCAAGTGGTGGTACTGATAGGGTGGGCCAGGTGGAGGTACTGATAGGGTGGGCCAGGTGGTGGTACTGATAGGGTGGGCCAAGTGGAGGTACTGATAGGGTGGACCAGGTGGTGGAGGTACTGATAGGGTGGGCCAAGTGGTGGTACTGATAGGGTGGGCCAGGTGGTGGTACTGATAGGGTGGGCCAGGTGGTGGTACTGATAGGGTGGGCCAGGTGGTGGTACTGATAGGGTGGGCCAGGTGGTGGTACTGATAGGGTGGGCCAGGTGGTGGAGGTACTGATAGGGTGGGCCAGGTGGTGGTACTGATAGGGTGGGCCAGGTGGTGGTACTGATAGGGTGGGCCAAGGTGGTGGTACTGATAGGGTGGGCCAGGTGGTGGTACTGATAGGGTGGGCCAGGTGGTGGTACTGATAGGGTGGGCCAAGTTGGTGGTACTGATAGGGTGGGCCAAGTTGGTGGTACTGATAGGGTGGGCCAGGTGGTGGTACTGATAGGGTGGGCCAGGTGGTGGTACTGATAGGGTGGGCCAAGTTGGTGGTACTGATAGGGTGGGCCAGGTGGTGGTACTGATAGGGTGGGCCAGGTGGTGGTACTGATAGGGTGGGCCAGGTGGTGGTACTGATAGGGTGGGCCAGGTGGTGGTACTGATAGGGTGGGCCAAGTTGGTGGTACTGATAGGGTGGGCCAGGTGGTGGTACTGATAGGGTGGGCCAGGTGGTGGTACTGATAGGGTGGGCCAAGTTGGTGGTACTGATAGGGTGGGCCAGGTGGTGGTACTGATAGGGTGGGCCAGGTGGTGGTACTGATAGGGTGGGCCAAGTTGGTGGTACTGATAGGGTGGGCCAAGTTGGTGGTACTGATAGGGTGGGCCAGGTGGTGGTACTGATAGGGTGGGCCAGGTGGTGGTACTGATAGGGTGGGCCAGGTGGTGGTACTGATAGGGTGGACCAGGTGGTGGTGGTACTGATAGAGTGGACCAGGTGGTGGTGGTACTGATAGGGTGGGCCAGGTGGTGGTACTGATAGGGTGGGCCAGGTGGTGGTACTGATAGGGTGGGCCAGGTGGTGGTACTGATAGGGTGGGCCAGGTGGTGGTACTGATAGGGTGGGCCAAGTTGGTGGTACTGATAGGGTGGGCCAAGTTGGTGGTACTGATAGGGTGGGCCAAGTTGGTGGTACTGATAGGGTGGGCCAAGTGGTGGTACTGATAGGGTGGGCCAGGTGGTGGTACTGATAGGGTGGGCCAGGTGGTGGTACTGATAGGGTGGGCCAGGTGGTGGTGGTACTGATAGGGTGAGCCAGGTGGTGGAGGTACTGATAGGGTGGGCCAGGTGGTGGAGGTACTGATAGGGTGGGCCAGGTGGTGGTACTGATAGGGTGGGCCAGGTGGTGGTGGTACTGATAGGGTGGGCCAGGTGGTGGTGGTACTGATAGGGTGGGCCAGGTGGTGGTACTGATAGGGTGGGCCAGGTGGTGGAGGTACTGATAGGGTGGGCCAGGTGGTGGTACTGATAGGGTGGGCCAGGTGGTGGAGGTACTGATAGAGTGGGCCAGGTGGTGGAGGTGGTACTTACATGCCCGAGACCAGCACCACCTTGAAGACGTGCTGGGCACTGGACGCAGGGTTCCCCATGGCCACGTTGAGGGCCCTGTCGATGCTAAAGGCCACCTGGCGCAGGTAGCGCTCCGGTTCCTCCTGGTTGTGGCCATCGTACGGCACGTAGATGTAGGGGAATACGCCGTGGATGTGGAGACACGTCTTCTGACCTGAAGGACGGTGACAGAGAGGAAAGCAAAATGGTTACGTTTGTGTTGATCCCACTGGGTTGGGTTAGCGCAGGGAGAGAGGTCTGGAAAGAGGGGATGAGGGGGTTGTATGCACCAACAGTAGGGCAAAGCCTGAAGTCACATGTTTGTTGTATTGTTCAACAAACATGTATTGAGTATTTCACATTTCCATTCAATATGCTAAAATCAGAGCACTGGAATGGATGTAGACACAGGTCCACAGACAGGACTTGGTCTATGATCCCTTAGCCTTTCGTTAACCCCAACCCTGGGGGAACATAGGGCTGAAGGAACATAACGCTAACCCCATGACTCTGGCCAAAAACAATTGGCTAAAGCATTAATCCCACTGTATTTACTAATCAGGTAAATTCAGAGCTACTTCACACAGTGGGTCCAAAATAAATCCGACCTCCAATGCCACATAAATCAATCCAACATTAAGGCGACAGGTCCTTCAATGAATGGGTGACAGTGTCCTCATTGAACTAGTAGCACACACACACACACACACACACACACACACAATGCTTTGGCCCAAGTCGTGAAGACTTTTACAGAGACCATTAAATCCAGTGACAGCTCCCAATTGAGATAGATGGTACTGTATGTGGTGGTGGTGGGGGGGCGAAGGATGGGGGGTTGGAATCAAGCAGGGGAGATGAGGGTCATCCAGAGTAAAAAGCCTCCCTCACACACACACAGACACACACACGCCGTCCAACCGGCAGCCAGGCCCGAGTGGGCCCGGGTGGGGGGTCTCCGGCTCCGCTCAGGCACCGGCTTACGGATGAGTGCAACAAAACCAAGAAGAAAAAAGCGGCTGGTGAAAAGAGGCACGAGGTATGATTCATGACGGCAGAGCACACAGAGTTACGGCAGCCCATTAGCTAAATAACTAAATGGCCAGAGTGCATTATGGGCAAAATGACACGAGCGGGCGTGGAGAGGAACTATAAAGGGTCCCGAGGAAGAGTGATGGGGAATGAGGTCATCCGGTGGACAATGAGGTATTACGAGGACAGCGCGTGACATCATCCTATACCCCGACAGGCAACGAGACGCAAAGCGTCATTCTTACTTCCTCTGTAGATTGGCTATTTTCACCGTCCGTCATGCGCCAGTTAGTGCTGAGCCACCATCTTTAGTGTACTTAGTCAATATAAAAAGGGTGTATACAGTACTGTTACTACTGTATAAATGCTGTCCATTCCCCCTGGGCAGTGTTCTACAACAGATTACTAGATAAGCCAAAGAGACATAAGGCAGTCGTATACGCCAGCAGGGGATTGTTGTGGGTTCAGAGAGCGACTCGGTGCTGACAGGAGGGTCATCCGAGGCTAGCAGCGTACACTGCAGTCCCTCGACAACGTGCCTGGGTCCATTCTACCACGCTCCGTCCGTCCGTGTGTGTGTGTGTGTGTGTGTGTGTGTGTGTGTGTGTGTGTGTGTGTGTGTGTGTGTGTGTGTGTGTGTGTGTGTTTCGGAGCAAACCAGCCCTTTCCTTACATATATTGCCGACGGCGGGGCCGTTTTGTCTCACTTAAATTGCATTATGTAAAAGGATAACTTAACGTCAGACGAAGGTCAATCAGGCAGATCGGAGAAGGCAGTGTTCTCTCCGTATGGTTTCAGGGCCAGAATTATGTTCGTTGTTTGGTCATGAACATTTGCATTTGGATTAATGTGAGATAGTTTGGACAAGGGGTGGCAGTGTTGAGCAGGACCCAGAGGTCTGACTCTGCACATGCCCAGGCCATCCGATCATCACTGCTGCTCGCCTTCATTTGAGGAAGGGAATGTTTGTGCTGACCATGCTCCACACGATCAACCCCGATCCATGCACACAGCGGACACATGTAAACCTAGTCTGTCATGAACACAAACACACAGAGGCAGCACACACACTCACACAAACTCCCACACACGTGCAAGCATGCACGAGTACATGCACACAGTGACTCCCAGGCTTCCCACTCATCGTACAAGTCAGTCAGTCAGTGACACAGACACAGACAGACATACACACACACACACACACACACACACACACTCATTTTGTGCCAACCTAATACCGTATTATGGTATGACAGGTGCTGTGTGCAGCACACTGCCGCAGTCCCCAGGGCCCAATTGTGCAATGGCTGGCCCAAAACGCTCTTTTCTGCCCACAAAATATATATATAAAAAATGCCTCTCCCTTCCTCACTAAGCATATCTATGCATGAAGCTGCTGATTGCTTCCAGTGATAAGATGTGCAGCGGAAAGATAATGAGGACGCGTAAATCATCTACACACCATGCATTGTCCTGGAGGGAGAGGATGGATCACAAAACCCACGGCTCAGATCCCTGCAGGGAGACTGCAGTCAAATATATAAAACATTCAACATGTCTTAATACATCTTAAAAATATATAAATTATTCAACACAAAAATAGCATGTGTCCAAACAAAACAAAGTGGGAGGTACTGGTCCCTCATGGGCCGGCCCTGGAGGAAGTGAGCATAGGGAGACGTGCCGTCTCCTATGCCCAGAATGACTGCTCGTAGGAGGGAAGAGGCAGTGTGAGAGTTGGTTGCTCCCTGGTGGTGGTAGCTCCAAGACCTCCAAATAAGAAATAGATGATTCCACGGTAATAGCAATAGCATAGACGACGAGTAGACTGCAATAAATGTATTATTTAAGTAATTCAAGGTAAATATGCATGTTGTAGCCATTTTGATTCGTTTGAGCCATTCTGAGCACCTGGAGGACACGTCACACAGTGGCTGTTATCACAGCCCACGGAGGATGGAGGTAGTACTGTATACTGAGAGTCTCCTTTAGGATGCTAAATTGATCACAAGTGCAAAGCAGCATCTCTCTGTACTGTAGGCCCATCCTAGCTTCTATCACTGCTGTCACTGCTACCGCTTTCACTTTGCTCTTGGCATTATCTGTGGTGACTGACTGGTATATTGCTATCGGGTCTCTGTTTCTTCCACTCTACTACTGCTCATATCAGTACAGGTATGTGCCTGCTTCGTGGTGTAGAGAGCAGTGATGGCATGTGATAGGACGGCTTGGGTAATTGGTCGATAATTTAGATCTTTTCACGTTCACAATAATAACGCCTACCTTTGTTTTATATTACAACATAGACGAGAGGCCGTGCTCTATGTCAGAGAGCAAGGCCTCTCGTCTGCAGTGATTCTCAATAGATTTGGTAACAGATTTAGCCTGTGACCAGTCTGATTCTGCAGCAATCAAAAATCCAGAAGGGTTTATTTGTCACTTATTCATACAGGTACAAGCAGAAACATGTTGGTGGAACATGTTCCACAGAGACTGTGTGAACACTGAACACATCAATACAAATAAGAGCTTGTAGATGAGCTATTGTCAGCGAATAGATCTGGTGTAGAGTAGACCCAGGACAGACCCCGGGGGTAGAGCGGGATCAGGATCAGGATCATCCCGCGGTACCCGCAGGTACCAACACAAATCTTGCTGGTGCTGGCGATATTTAAATACCTGCGATAGGCAGCAGCCGGTCAAAATAAAACCTGGGGGGCAGTGGGGGCCCTGCAAAATCCCTCACCCTTGCGCAATAAAGCAGATATGTAGCATCTGGCTACTTTTGCAAGGTATAATATGTCTACATGCAATGATGCAACAGAGGAGAATGCACTTCCCCATACGGAGTTCTCCTTAAGAGATTCAGGAAGTGGCCTTCAAATCTAACGGAGATTCCTTGCCGCCTGGTATATTCCCATGTGTTTCCATAAGGACAGTGCCGCTAAGTGTGTGTGAGTGTGTCTGTGACACTACCGGGTGCCACACAAAGGCTGCCAGCCACGTTGGCAGTGAGGGATGACTACCAATCAGTTGTCTCTCTTCAGCCTGCCATGTCAATGTGCGCACGCACACACACACACACACACACACACACACAGTCTCTGCTCTGCTGCTAGTTGCTAGGCAACAGTACCGGCAAAGCACAAGCCCATGACAGACAGTAGGGAGAAATAAACAAGGGCTTCTTTCCACCCAGCTGGAGAGACAGACAGAGACAGAGAGAGAGAGAGAGAGAGAGAGAGAGAGAGAGAGAGAGAGAGAGAGAGAGAGAGAGAGAGAGAGAGATAAAAGAGAGAAAGAGGTGCAAGCCAGAGGAGATGAGAAGAATAAACAGAAGACAGCATGGGAGGGAAACAGAGGGTAGTGAAAGTGTCTATATCTATCTGTGTGTGTGTGTGTGTGTGTGTGTGTGTGTGTGTGTGTGTGTGCATACATGTGCTTGCGTGCGTGTGTACAGGAGGGAGAGGCCGGTCAGATCACAAGAGGCACAGAGGGGGTGAGCCAGACAGTACAGAAACAGGAAGAAGCAAAAGAGATAAGGTGTGTGGGAGGATAAGACAGAGAAGCCATTCATGGTTGAAAACCAAGAGGTTAATGTTCGGGTGTGGGGGGGGGGGGGGGGGGGGGGGTGTTGGATGTGTCTCGCATCCCTGATACGATACAGTCTGATGCAGTAGTCATGGTGTGTACAGTGTACAGTACACTACAGGCTTGACATTAAACTCATGGAAGTCACTGGAACCTCATTTTGTCTTTTTTACTTTCATACGCCTGCTCCCTGCAAACCTGCAGGTCTGCTGCTCAGTATGTATCTGCAAGCTGAGTGCATTGCCGTTTCCAACTAGCCTAATGGCCACACGCCTTAGCTTCACTTGGACAGCCTTAGAGATTCTTCTGTTAAGCATGTTGAAATAGTGCTCCTCCGTCACATTTGTGATGACATCAACTATGTAAATAGATGCCAAAACGTTTTGATTGCACAAAACCTTGGCTGTTTATTGTTGGATTAGATTAAGTACAGAATTGTACGGTACCTCTGCCTGAACTGTAGGTGGAGACCTACAATCTGAATAGTTATTCTCATATATTCTCTAGTCTCCAGTCAGTCTAGCCAGCAATAAATTATAGTAAAATTGACCACTTTCCCTTTCATTGTCACTGTGACTGTACAGACAGTAAAGTTGCCGAACCCAATTATTCCACATTTTATTTCAAGACTCACGATGCGTAGCATAATGAGTCTTGACACAATGTAAATTTGTAGCTTGGCTATTTTCAAATAGCCGATGTATACATAGATTTAAAGGGCTCGTGTGGCATAGTCGCTTCTTTTGGGCTTGTTTTCCTAGACCTGCTTGCCTATGTCTCTCGCAAAATCTGGCAACACGGGTGTCATCTCAGAGAGGGAGGAGCAGCAGGATTTGTCGTGCTCATCCTATTGCTAGTACCTCCCTCTGTGACTCAGCACTCACACTGCAGACCCTTCACCTCTGTGACTCAGCACTCACACTGCAGACCCTTCACCTCTGTGACTCAGCACTCACACTGCAGACCCTTCACCTCTGTGACTCAGCACTCACACTGCAGACCCTTCACCTCTGACTCAGCACTCACACTGCAGACCCTTCACCTCTGTGACTCAGCACTCACACTGCAGACCCTTCACCTCTGTGACTCAGCACTCACACTGCAGACCCTTCACCTCTGTGACTCAGCACTCACACTGCAGACCCTTCACCTCTGTGACTCAGCACTCACACTGCAGACCCTTCACCTCTGACTCAGCACTCACACTGCAGACCCTTCACCTCTGACTCAGCACTCACACTGCAGACCCTTCACCTCTGTGACTCAGCACTCACACTGCAGACCCTTCACCCTGTGGTGGTAAACAAAAAACAACACATAGCCAGCAAGAACATCAGTCTAGGGCTGCAAATATCGGTTATTTTCTCAGTGATGGACTATGGATGATTGGATGGATTACTTTTTTGTTTAGTCGAATAATTGAGAAGCAGGTTTTCAATGAATTGATGCGAATACATTATAATTGGTTATAGATTTTTTTATAATGGACAAAATCCATTAGTCTGATTCGGCATACAATAAATTACATGCTCACACAACGGGTTGCATTGCATCACAACGTTTTTTCTCCAAAATGGATTATTTTATTTTTCATAATCTGTTAAATCAATTAGTTCAATTAACTGTTACAGCAGTCCGTCTGCAAATCAGGCCAGCAGTCAGTGAATCAGACAGTAAGCTAGTCGCAGAGTCAGTCAATCAGTCAGTCGATAAGACAACTGGTGCATGAATAAGACAGTTTGCAAGACATTGTTAGTCAAGATATAAACCAGTCAGTAATCGTGGCAATTAGTAAACCAGCTAATTTGTCAGTCAACAAACCAGGCAGGCTGTACTCCCAGACAAAGACAGACAGAGCTGGGATCAGCCAGTGCTATTACTCAGGGACTGCACTGCACAATGGTTGCAATCAGCATTAAAATCAGGTGCTTGTGTGTGTCTTTCGTGTCTGTCTGCATTCACCCATTTTAATGTCAACCTTGGTCCTTCTGACTGGTCATGTGACTGCCTGGCCGACCAACCAGCAGGCTCCTTCCGCATAGAAGCTGTTGCTTATGCTTCGTTTGCTAAACATGAGAAAAAATATCCACTTTTTGGGTGGAAAAACAATATTCCCAGTCACAATACTGCACCTGAGATGTTCTATTGACTAAGACCAAGTTTAAAATAAGAACAGAATACATCAACATGAAATATCTAGGAGGCAAATTGGCAACACTTATAGTTATTAGCATACTTCAATGGTAATAGAATAGACCATTTTCTGCCCAACCAAGCCATAGCAATCAGTAGGAGTGGAAGAGGGGTAGTACCATGGGCGGGACTTGACAAAGGGTCAATTTGGAAAAGCGGTGCTCTGCCACCAGCTCGGTCGCTCCATGGAGGTTATGTGTGCATGATAGAGCAGACACATGCTCTCTCTCAGCCACGTCCTCCATCTTGATTAGGGGCTCTCCTTGCACAGTTCAGTCTGGCAGATTGATAGCAGGAAGTGATGGGTCACACAGAGCCTCAACGTACCACAATACTGGAGAATGTGAGCCCAGGGGGGGGGCAACACACACACACACACACACACACACACACACACACACACACACACACACACACACACACACACACACACACACACACACACACACACACACACACACACACACACACACACACACACACACACACACACACACACACACACACACACACACACACACACAGGTCTCTGGCCTGACTAATGTCTGGACTATTGAAAAATGAACACGGCAAGGTTAAATACCTCAGGACCACCAGACCTGCTCACCTCTTACCACTTACCAGACACTTTGGCAAGTAATCAACTATTAGAGGTTCCAGTTGGTAGGTATACCCGTTAAATAATACATGTCCTGTCTGATGGAAATGGAAACCCCACACTCCATGTCCAAAACCTTTACTTTTCAGGACATTTTGAAAGAACATGTGTTACAACTTGCAATGGACCCAATGTAGTCATCATGTAGTCACAAGCTGTTGTTCATTTCATATTTAAATATATGTAAAAATCCACACAGACGGAATTGACTACATTCAGTTTCACTTTCAAAATGTTGAAATATGGAGAACAGAGATACAAGGTTTCCGCCCGACAAAACATATTTTGGCTTGTGGAACAGGGATGCTGTCTGCCTGGTGAATACAGGAATACATCATTCAGCCAGTGGACACAATACATTACATTTCATACCCTTGCCTAAAAGTCAGATAAAGACACAAATGACCATTAAGAATAATAGCCCAATACTTCCACTTCCCCTTAAAGGCCACTGTTTCATCAATGTTGTATTTGTCTCATTATTAGCCTATCCTCATCCCTGCTGCGGGGGCTTTGTTGCCACTCTCCATTATTACTCAAACATCGCTCATATATCATCTGCTTAATGAAACCCAGGAGCTATGAGAGAGAGGCTCATCTCATACTCAGAGGCAGACATATAGGGCCTAATGCTGAAAATCTGCCCTTTGGTGGCCAACTTAATTAGGGAAAACCAAAGGACTACCAGAATAATTTCTGCTATGTGATGAGGGTTACAAGCCATCCCCTCCACCACCGTCCCTGTCAAGCCATCCCCTCCCCACCGTCCCTGTCAAGGATTGTGGGAGGTCCAAACTCCCTTTGCAATTATCCGGAGATCATTGGCCAGAGGGAGCTAAGCTAAGAAGAGGTTAATGACACTAACACGGCTATTAATTATGGTGTCAACAGTCAGTGAAAGAAGACTGGAAACAAACTAGGCCAGAGCTCTTGTGGTGGTTCATTTATTGTTTTTACGCGGCAGGTAAGGCAAGGCCCAGAGGTAAAAGAGACTGTAACTGTAACATAGAGGTCACAGGTTTGATCCACATGACAGGCCCCATGAAACAAACAAACACACACACACACACACACACACACACACACACACACACACACACACACACACACACACACACACACACACACACACACACACACACGACAGAATACTCAGAAGGCCCATTAGAATATGACATACTATCTTGCGCAATCAGTGAGCACACAGCCACACACTGGCACAGAGCCACGTCAAGGGTCTGGAGAAGAGGAGTGAAAACCCACGTTCAGACACATTGGAAATTGGCAAAGCAATGCTCTGTCAAGGAGTATTGGAGCCACCCTCCTTGTTCCATACGACGTTTGTATTGTAGCCAGGCTGAGTGGTGCCTGCACAACCATCTATTCTCTATACAATACCTTATGCATTAGCCTTACACAGATATCCTAGTGCAGTATAAATAATATGCATCTTATAGACATGCATCTTGTATGCCATGCTAGCCACGGAGCCTACATTCTTACATATTTAAATTTACTCTTATCTGTTATTCGGTTATCATTTATTCTGTTATAATATTTTTGAGTAATGTACGTATGCATGTTGTATGCATGTATGTTCTATGCATGCATGCATGTATGTTTTGAAAATGCTAATAAAACAGTTTAAAATCAATCATTTATTTATTTAAGATTAACTCTTGCACCCCTCGGCTATTTGTGACCTTCAGCATTTGAAAGACAAAAAGGATGCTGCCAAAGCAGAGGCTTACATTAAGGGTATTCCAGACTAGTCATTCTGCAGTCACTGTCAAAGCCTGCATAAGTGACAACTGTGAGCTGCATTAGGTCACGGGCAAATCAATAGCTTCTTCTGCAAGGGTAGCAACATTTGGCAACATCCTTCACTGTTGAGCTGGCACTGATCTAATGAGTTAATTGGTGGCTCCTGAAACATCTCTCACTGACAAAGGGAAAGTACGGGGTCGTTTCAAATACATTGCAGTAAACACATTAGACAACGAAGGCCTGTGCATGAATTAAGTCGAGAACACAAACGGGTACAGATGAATTTACAGAGAGGCGGAGCTTAAAGCAGGAAAAAAACTGCCAAGAAGAAAAATGCGCAATTCCACGGCACCAATCCAAATGGATCCATATATGCAGTGATTTTTGGAATTATTATGCAGCTCTAGAGTGTTTGCCCGCATGGGTGATGGGTGTATGTATGAGCGTATACTGCATGTGTATGTACATGTGCATGTTCGTAGGCACACCCATATATATATATGTATACTCACATGCGACACACGCAGGGAGAGAGTGAAGCAGTGGGATAAAGGAAAACCTCTGTCTCTGTTGGGGGGGGGGGGATTTACAGCGACAGCAGCGAGTGGATGTAGAGAAGTGAACAGAGGATAGCAGCGACAGGCCTGTAAATCACATCCTCCGTGATGGATTAATTCCCTTCATCTACTCCCCAAATTAAGCAGAAGAGAGAATGAGAAATGTATGCCTCCTTGCGTTATAAACTAACTAACAGCCTGTTGTTTATTAATTTTTTTGGGGGCACTGATGGGGGTGTTTATACTTTGCCACTCGGCCTGCGAGTGGACAGTAAAGGCCCCCTGGGGGCGCTTTCAGGAGCCCAAGGTGAGAAGAGGACACAATACTTATAGTATTTAGCCAGACTCCTGCAGGTGGACAGCTAATGACTTAAATATACAGAGACACTTGTGTTGAGGCCAGATGGTTATAGTTATGTACGGGATAATGCACCAAGACCCGTGCATTTATTGAAAAATAATGCTGATGATTAGGAGGCCAATTACTCACCTGATGTTAAGTGCTTTGTTTATCGATGTATGGCCATAGCTTATATAAAGTAAATAACCATAAATACAATATTTATTATTATGGATATTAAGAAATGTGATCTTATTGTGTCTTTAGACCTGCAGCTTCATTGGGGCGAGCGAGGCCAATATGTCATTGTACCATTCAGTGGGTTTCGTTTGGGAGAAGGTGATTGATTATACTCTAATCCTGTCACTCTTCATTGCTACACTGTAGTGTCCGACGGTGGTCATCAAGGAAATATTATTGCAGCCTAGGAGACCAGTGGTTCCAAAACGGTTTGCAGAGGCACACTAGTTTGCTGCGAGAAAAGTTCTGTGTTACCATTTTTGAAAAGATTAGCTGCAAAATTGCTGGGGAAAAAAAGTAAAATAATGGCAGAAATATCAGTATACATGAGATGCCAGCTCTTCAGGTATGAAGACATTCTGTCTGACAAGTTCAACATCTTCAGAGAGGCCCCCTTTTCCTTCTGCATTGCCGTGCTGGTGACCTAGCTGTGCTTCTTTACTTGGGTCGCGGCAGATCATGGATGTTGAACAACATTGATGCCAGCCTAGCACCAAGCCCTGCAGTGCTGTGTTGGCCATCGCTGGTGTGTAGCTGAAAGCTGTGGTGGCTTGCATTGAGACTACAGCAGTGCGAAAATAAGAAATTAGCCTAAAGTAGGACAAGGCACCAGGGGAAGACATGGGAGTGAGTAAACAATGTGACGTGGAGCATGGCATGTCTGCTTCTGTGTCGTCTGTCTCTGTGTGTGTCCGTCACTATCTACTCCATCAGCAGCGTAGACTAGAGGAAGGGCTCCAGGAGTCGGAGCACAGTGCTTGCTGCTATTTCTGGCCCACTAGCATTCCCCTGACATACTGAACTGTACCGATACTGAGGATTGAGGGAACACGAAAGCAAAGAGGCAAGCCCTGGTCCCTGTGAGTTAATGCATTTTCACATTGCCTCTTACTTCAGACTAACAGGATACTAACACAGTACACAGATACACAGTGTCTCTGCTTGTAAAACAGGTGGAAGTGACACGAATGATCCTGAGAGTTAAATTAACACCTGTGACTTTGCCGCGCACAGCCACCCTTTGTCAAGTCCTGCCCGTGGTTGTGCCCCTCTTCGCACTCATTGGTTGCCGTTTCGTGGTTGGACAAAAGTCCTCTCTCTCCATCCACTACCATTGAAATAACATTTCAACAACGTTTTTAAGTTGCTTCATATTGATATTCTGTGCACTCAATTCTTATTTGGCGTCAGTAAAAAGATCACAGATGCAGCATGGTGACTGGGCATATCATTTTGTTTTTTCCAAAAAATATGTTTTAGCAAATTCAACATAAACAAGGCGGAACCAGGGTGGAACAACGCAGAAAGTTAGTCAGTTAGGGACCAATCAGAAGGCTGACAAAGGGTGAATTTTCTTCACTGACACTGGCAAGTCTCTATATCTGAAAGTGAAATGCACCAAAACACCAGCATGACCAAATCTCTGGTCCAAACAAACACTTATGCTAGTTTCCACTCATTTGTTCCTGTAAATGGCCTCCAGTCTGTTGAGGGAAAAAGGTGAAAAGCAGTAAAAAGAAATAAAAATAAATGCAAGAGGCCGTACTGTTCCCGAAAGTAGACATTCTGGTTGAGTACTACTAAGGCACCTAAACAAATTTTCATTGACAAACTTTGACCAATCACAGCTCGACTTTACAAACAAACCCTTTCCAAAAGCCAGAGGGAAAATTCCCCCTCCATGTGTCACAGGTTCCGCTGCATCATGGGAAACCTCTCCGGCGAGAGTTGACTACATGTTGTTGCGAGGAGAGATGCCGGAACTCTGCAGGCAAACGGCCCAACGTGAAGCCAGCTGGGCCAAGTCACCCCCGCCGCCCCTCCCTGCTGTCAGTGTCTGGGCTTTGTTAGCGGCGTCTGATTGGTGGCCCTCCCCTCTGTGACACAGCCAAGCCGAGCCTGGCATGATGCCCTGAGCTCTGAGCCAGCGAGCTGGGGAGAGATGACGCACTGGCCTGGGCTATTCCCGGCTACAGCGGAGGACTTCCTGCGCGGATCCCGTGCCTGTATTTCATGGGTGACGATATGAGCCAAAGTCGATGCGGAGTTTTACCACAAACTATAGCCAACATAATATTTATTTGTTAGGTTACTGTAGAGGTGAGACCTTGCAACATTTTAATGGACTATTTTAGCATACTTCTTTTAGTGCCAGTGATATTTTTTTTTAATATTTGACCATGTGATATTTGGAGGTCCAAACTGGAAGCAATACACGCTGTTATTTTGTGTATTTTCTTTAATTTGTAGCACTAGCCAGCAACATATTCCATGTTGCTGCATTCACTGCAGGTACAGCATACACCTCCATACCGGGGTCCCCTGACTCCCTCCCTCTCTCTCTCTCTCTCTGGCTGTGAAGGAGGCTTGTACAGAAGCCAGTCATCTGATCTGTACAGACAGGAAGGAGGCTGACCAGATGGTGACTTGGACACATGCCTCATGCCAGAAGCTAACACAATGGGACGACGACAGTCCCATACATACATAGGAGTGCGAAACCAAATAATTAGAATAATCACATTGGGATACTTGCTGATATTTGCCAGGCAGACAGTGCTGTGCTGTTGAATGCACGAGCCAACGTCCCTTCCCGTTCAATTCTGGAATGTCTGGCTTGGCTGGCACAAAATGGAAGAGAATGATTGGTGTTGTGGCTGCCTGGAATGAAAAGGACAGTCCCTTCATTGGAAGGGTGTAAGAAGAAGCCTAATGTTTCATCTTCAACAGCTTATAATGAGGGAGTAAATGCAGTGGAAATGCAGTGTTTTTTATATTGTCGTTTTGTCGTTTTTACCAACCCAACACATCCATTTATCCATCCCTGATGGGCTCCCTCCAGACAGCCACCCTAATCAATCAACCAATTTCCTCCCAGCCTTCCGTTCAAATGACCTTCCCCACTTTACATCCATTGTTTGATTCCATCCATGTCTCCTCAGTCTGTCTGGGACTTGTTGTCTGAAAATGACAGGCCAGGCCTGGCGTTCACCAGACGATAGCTTTGCAGCACTAATGATCCCACACAGCTAATTATCAGCACAGACAGGGGTCCATCACACCCTCTGGGTGTGTGTGTGTGTGTGTGTGTGTGTGTGTGTGTGTGTGTGTGTGTGTGTGTGTGTGTGTGTGTGTGTGTGTGTGTGTGTGTGTGTGTGTGTGGTACCACACACCAAAAAAATACTTTCCAGTGTCCACACCTGGCTCTCCTCCAGACTTGATTCACTCCAGAGCCGTGTTGCCCAACCCTGGCGTCCTGTACTGCTGCTCTAGTCTGAAAGTACCCGAGCTTTTCTAGGCATAGATGGGCGGATTCAAACTAGCACTGGAAACCGACGTTGCGTGGCTCCCTATTGGTTCACCAACCTATGAGCCCTTCACTCCCACTCCTATGACACATTTCCTGGGTCGTTCGGCCAGGATTCTTCTTTTTTTTTCCTCCTTCTAATCCTGCAGTTTGAGTCCTCTCATCAAATACCAGTTAGGAATGGCTGGGACTGAACATGTGCAGTACTAGGAACAGGGAGGTGGGAACCATACAGCATCAGTTTGACACTACATCTACACTGAACCATACAGCATCAGTTTGACACCACATCTACACTGAACCATACAGCATCAGTTTGACACCACATCTACACTGAACCATACAGCATCAGTTTGACACTACATCTACACTGAACCATACAGCATCAGTTTGACACCACATCTACACTGAACCATACAGCATCAGTTTGACACCACATCTACACTGAACCATACAGCATCAGTTTTGACACCACATCTACACTGAACCATACAGCATCAGTTTGACACCAAATCTACACTGAACCATACAGCATCAGTTTTGACACCTCATCTACACTGAACCATACAGCATCAGTTTTGACACCTCATCTACACTGAACCATACAGCATCAGTTTTGACACCTCATCTACACTGAACCATACAGCATCAGTTTGACACCACATCTACACTGAACCATACAGCATCAGTTTGACACCACATCTACACTGAACCATACAGCATCAGTTTGACACCAAATCTACACTGAACCATACAGCATCAGTTTTGACACCTCATCTACACTGAACCATACAGCATCAGTTTGACACCTCATCTACACTGAACCATACAGCATCGGTTTGACACCTCATCTACACTGAACCATACAGCATCGGTTTGACACCTCATCTACACTGAACCATACAGCATCGGTTTGACACCTCATCTACACTGCCAGCGATGAGATCTCATATTAGAATACATGTTTGTCATTGTGACCGTCCTGGCGTACCACGAGCGACAACGCACCGTGCAGCGACGTCGTCCACCTTCCTATATTCCGTCCTATATTCGCTCACAGTCTCAATTTGAACGAGGTTTCGCGGCCCCAAGCACTTTTATTGGTTGAGATCTACACGCTACTATGTATTGGTCATTTGAATGGTTCAGGCTACGTCGCAACGCAATGGCCGAGGCTCCATGTCAGGACAGATCTTTGCACCATATTGCTGTCGGAATGCTCGCTCCTTGCCTGTGTTGATGAGTTGTGAGGCGAAATCCCCCCCCATCCCTCCAAAGGCAGTGTACCACAGCATAACTCTACTCTGACCTATTTCTTATCTTTTTCATCTTTTATATTCCCTCTTCTCCCAATTTAGTCCTTCCCCTCGTACCAATTCCCACTTCCCCTCGTACTGTAATCCCTTGTGGCTGCAGACCCTTACTGGTCGGTTCATTAGAGAGGGTGTAGAGTAGTACGTGTTGACCCTGATACACGTGAAATCGCCAGGCGCACTTCTTTTCAGTTGACAGTCATGAGATTCACCAGGAAGGACGTAGTGCATGTGGAATTGTGGATGAACATGACATTCATGACATTCTTCAAGTGTTTACTGCAGGGGACTATAACCCATTCTGACCTGAGATCAGATTCAAAAAATTCTACATCCTGACAAAGCTATGTTTCTATGTCAGTTGTTCTTTGATTTTTCAAAAATAGCAGACCTACAAGCTTGTAGATCTGCTATTTTTCAATAGCTAAAGCATAGCATAATGCTAACACCAAAAAGGGTACCCGCCCAAAATGGGATAAGACAGGCACTGTGCGTACATGTGTATACCACATGTGTAAAAAAAAAACAACAACAAAAACAAATCAATACCTTTCATACCAGAGTGAGTAGAATGTAACCGGCCATGTCTTTGAGAAGGATAAGGACAGTGTGTACACTGCAGGAAAATACATTATGCAAGAAAGAGCTCTGTGCACGTGAATTCTGATTACTTTTGTGCAACATAGCCAATACGGCAACCTGACAGGAAGGACAGGATAAGGGTGCTCTACAAGGGAAGAGGTAGGTAACAGAAGGCTATGCGTGGTTATAAGGGGTATAGTTTTCTGTGGGAATCACTCTGAACAAGCACAGGGGACTGGGTGCACCCAGTCACGGGAAGCAGGACAGCGTGTCGGACTGGACCCGTCAAGACCAGATCTGACGTGTCAGGAGATTTTAAGCACAGTCGGAAGTGGGGGGGGGGGGGGGGGGGAATAGCAGATCTGACGGGCCGAGCGAGAGAGGTCTGCACGAGTAGCAATGTGCAGTGATGCAGTCAGAACCTGAATACGCAGTTAACCCTCACAGTGTCCTTTTTTGGGCTAAATAAATGTCTGTAGACAAAAACATCTATCGTGGGAAACGTATTCAGTACTAAACAAAGCACATGTGAGTCATGTGATCCTGTGTGTCCCGGGCTTTCCCTGTGGAATTGGCTATTTTGGGAAGCACCCGTCTTCTGTTTTCAGGACAACCTGCTCTAAAAATATCCATGTACCTGCTGATGTACAGTAATGGGGCTCAAGTGGTGAAACTGGTCGCGTCTGGCAACACTGGACTGGAGTCTCGCACCAAAACAAGGTTCTGGCAACACTGGACTGGAGTCTCGCACCAAAACAAAACACACTGTGGAGTTAATCGATTGGTATAGGAATTGAGAGTTGACAATATGGTATTGATGGTAAAAAGTAGACCAAGTTTAGAGCATCAACCATTATTAAAAAAAAGAGTGTTCACTGAAGCTGTACGTGGTCCAATTGGAAGCAAAGCCACAGTACAGTTTGATATAGTGTACTGAAAAAGATAAGTACTCTCCGGTGCAGACACCTAATGACTGGACCGTTCCTGGAGCATCCCGACGATCTGCTGTGGAGCGAATCAAAACTTGGTTTGCTAAATATTAGGCTCGTATTTTGTTTTATTAATACTAATTTGCTAGTCATATTCATATCAGGGACATTTTTCCCCATTGTATTTTGAAAATAAATATGCCCCGTTTTAGGCTCAATTGGATCACTGTGTATTGCCTCATAACTGGACTTTAGGATAACTGAATAAAAAATTTGCATCAGTATCTAGTTATAAAAGTGCGATGGGCAAATGTCTCGTGACAAGCGTTGTGTGATCCATAGGTCCACTCTACAGTGGAGTTTACCCCCATCATCACGACCACACGGACGGCTAGTACTGACTACGGCGACATCAACGGCAGCTTGTTGGCGGGAGACGCTTTCCAAGTCCTTCCGTGGCCGATTCAGGAGGTCGGTACAGACGCAGTGGAGAGCTGGCTAAAGGGTGAGAGCATGTGAAAGGCTGAAAGGGAGAGAAACCAGGGGGTGAGAGAGGGGACATACGAGAGTGAGAAAGAGGGAGGACAAGAGTGTGAAAATAAAGCACGGGGCTGTGAGAAAAGGGAGAGACAGAAGCACAACAGACAGGAAATGAAAGAGGGACAGCAAGTGTGTGTGTGTGTGTGCGTGTGTGTGTGTGTGTGTGTGTGTGTGTGTGTGTGTGTGTGTGTGCAGCTGATCTAGGGCCAGTGGGAGTGTAATTATGAGGCTTTAGGAGTTTACAGGAAGAACCCCGTGAACCAGCATGCTGTATTCACCACATAACCTCAAATCAACTCCTCCTGCACAACACAGACACGCACTGTCCGCACACGTGCACGCGCGCACACACACAGGTTTGGCTGGGAGTGGGATGGAGGCGAGGCGGGGAGAGGAGAGAAGGAGAGGAGAGGAAGCCTGCTTGGGCCAAGGCACTGCCTCAGGGCAGTAGTGTGAGGAACACAGAAGGGAAGGAGGTGGTGCTACTGCTACAACCACTGGAGTCCAGTTTACTGCAGCAGGAATGGAGGAGGTGGGGGAGGAGACATGGGTGGGTGGAAAGGGGCGGGGGGTGAGGGGGGGCTGGATGAGGCGGCGAGGGGCAGAACGACGGAGAAGAGGAGCTGAATAAGAGGGAGGGGAGAGGTGGAGTCACGGTGTAATTCAATTAGACGCACGCATGCATGCACACATGCACACGCGCTCACACAGACACAGAGTGAGGAAATGGCTGTTTGAGAGAGAACCTTGTATACCGGTAGTAATAGCAGAGTTTGCACTTAACTCTTTGAACGAGAGTAAAGATCTGACATTTCGTGCCAGGGTCATGGCTCTGTTCTGACGATCGGATCATTGATATGGGGTTAGTGACAGCTCAAATTAATGTTTTATTAAGCTCTGAACATCGTACTTTATCCCATTATGAGCCCTAAAGTCACTAAAAGACCGCGTGCACAGGCACGTGTACGGAGGATTTGGGATTTGGCGGTTTATACCATGGATGCTAGCGGTGGCTAAAATAAGGTAAAATATATATTTTTTTAATGCTGGATTAATTATATTTTATCAAATATCCCCTTCTCGTCTATGGCTACCTGTGGCTGTGCATAATCAAATCTATGTTGTTTTCATTTACATTTTGTAAAAATGTACATGGCCAAAATAGAGACATGTGGTTAAAGCCAACACACACGTGCACAGGCACACACACCAGGATAATATTATTTCCTATGATGTACTGTATGCTGTACATGATTTATATACAAATAATGTCGCCTGTCATCTTTTATGCGAGGGTGGACCTTCCACGCTCATTTAAAAACCGGCAATATAATGCCACACAAAGTTTAGTGGGATAAAAAAAAAGCACTCTCCCATATCCATTCAGGAGCTGTTCAGTCAGTCAGTCACACACACACACACACACACACACACACACACACACACACACACACACACACACACACACACACACACACACACACACACACACACACCGCCTGAACAAATGACTGTCAATCAGGTATGCGACTGCAGGCGATAAAAGGGAGAGCCACTGGTGAGCTGAGGGGTCGGAGGTCACGGGAGACCCATGGAGATGTAGTTTGTGAGGTCAGAGTAGGAGAGGGGGGGGGGGCCTAGTTAGTTAGCCACAGTTGTGAACTGCACGTGCACATACACACACACAGTCACACTGCACAAGCGCATGGGAAGTTTCTGCCTGGCAGGGAGAACAAAGAGGAATGGAGGGAGAGGGAGGGAGATGGAGAAGTTGGAGCGTGCTAAACAATGTAGTGAGAGTGGGAGAAGTAATTTAGGGACAGAGAGAGAGAGAGAGAGAGAGAGAGAGAGAGAGAGAGAATAGAGCACTCCCACACGTCTTTGAAATGGGAAGTCCTGATCCCTGATTCATACTTGGTTGCCAAAAATAGAAGAACTATTTTAATTCAATTCGGTTTTATTAAAGTGTCAAATCACAACAAGTTGTCTCAAGACACTTTACATATAGAGCGACAAAGCTCTGTCTGTGTTTTGTAAACCGACACAGAGATCCCACCCAGACAACATTGCGACAGTGGTAACGAAAAACAGAGGAAAAAAACACACAAGCAAGACACATATGAGCATGATGCACACTGATGTGATAGATGTTGGCGCACACACACACACACACACCTACACTAACTTGAGCAACAGTACCTCAACAGACAATGCAGCCATTGCAGCGGCATCGTAAATTCAACAGCAGGACCCAAATATTTGACCAATGCACACTGCTATGCAATCCAATCTACGGTAATCTCTAATCAAATTTAATCCAGCCTTGTGCCGGGGATAAACTCCCTGTAATGGAAAATAACTGATTTACTGTGATGCAGCCTGCCTCGCCCTTACGGAGCCCCAGTCTGTAAATAAATAAGCTGTGAATGCATAACCCACTTTTGATAACGGAGGGATTGGGGGGGGTGGGGGGGACCAAACAACCAGTGCTGCAGCTGTTATATAATACATTATGTAAATACTCCCCCCAACCCCAATACTCATCGTCAGAGGTGGGGCCATATCAAGTCTATTGTGTTTTCCACCATCTTAGGCTGCCCCCAATCGAACGTGTGGGTACTGGGATTCATTATGTACATCTGCTAGGTCTAAAGGTGGAGGAGAAGGCACATGGAGGGATGGGCAGGAGATGCCCGGCAATCAACACAAATGGAAAAGAAGGAGGGAGGGGGACAGTTGAGGCAAAATGCAGCAGACAGAAAAGTGTGTGTGTATGGGAGTGAGTCACATGGAGAGGGAGAGAGAGAGAGAGAGAGAGAGAGAGAGAGAGAGAGAGAGACACATGTGATGGAAGTTCCATCGACGTGTGTACCAAAGCTGGGGAGAGCTATGTCGTTGCCATGGTGTATTTTACAGTCAGGCAAAAGGTGTAGAGTGTGTGTGTGTGTGTGTTTGTGTGTGTGTGTGAGAGAGAGAGAGAGATCAGGGCCAGTGCTCTCCTGCCAGACAACAGGAGATTTCCTCGTTCTGCCTGTCCCGCTGTCCACAGCTCCAACACAATTTGATATTCATGGCATGTCTCTCCCTCTGTCTCTCTCTCACACTCCCTTACTTGATTACTCTGCCTCTCTTCACTGCCTCTCTCACCCTGCCTCCCCTTTTTTACACGTCTCTCTCCGTCTCTGCCACATAACCAGCAATAAGGGGCAGAAACTCGACTGGTGCATTAGACGAGTCGCTGTTCTTTTTCGCTCTCACTCTGTCTTTCTCTCCATTTCTTCATCTGTCTCTGCCTCGCTCTCTCTACCCCACCCCTCCTGCTTTTGCTCTTTGTTGCTTTTTTCATTTTCATTCAAACACAGCCATGGTGCGTGCGTACACACACACACACACACACACACACACACACACACACACACACAGACACAACCCACACACACACACAAGATTGCGTCAGAGATATCAATGTGGGCAAATGGAAAAAACGGTTCCAGCCATTACTAAAGAATACATGTTTTGTTTAATTTCATTGAGTGGGGGCAGAAAATGAATTCCAGATAATCCATTTTAAAAAGAGACCATTTTTTTGATTAGTCACAACATTTAAAGCACCCTGCCACCAGGCACCACTCCCCCAATTACTGCCTCCAAAAGCTCAGTTGCAAGAGGAAAGAATAAGACATGCTATTTTTAGAAATTGGTCTTCCAGAAATCCTGTCCCTCCTCTTTAATAAGCTCTTGCTCCCCAACCAGCATAGACACACAGCACAATGCTATGGAATTAAAAGCTGATGAAGATTGAAGAAGCAGCAACCCCCTTGGTCTTTAGCGGTCTGGAAAGATGCTCATGGGTTAGAGTAGCCTGCGTCCCCTCCATGGTTGCTATTAAAAATGGAAATGCACTCACTTGTGGGACAATATCATCTCTTTGATAAATTCTGTGCAGCATGAAGCCTGGAACTAGATCCACCCCACCAGTGTGAGCTCTGATCTTTCTGATCTTTCTCTAGCGCCTACGACGTGGGCCCTTGATCTTTCTCAAAATGCGCACAGTTCTCTCTAGCGCCATCTGAGCACCAAAGTTGAATCCACGATTCTGTCTCATTTGATCCATCCCTTCAACAGTCAGAAACAAACCAACTCTCAAATCAAGTGGGTGAGCTGTGGGGTGCATTTCACCACAGGCTGTAATAATGCACAGTGTCAGCCATGTTCCACTCGCTCCACACGCCAAAAACGACCACAGTTGCGGCCCGGTCGGTCGGGGATCGCACGCCCATATTCAATTCACATTCTAAAACTTGCCCTCAGGCTAATTCCCACAGCATGCCCTCCACTCAGCAGGACAGTCTGGTGTACCAAACTTTAATTCACACCGTCTCATTTGATCTGACACGTCTCACTTAACAGTTTTTCTGGTGTTTTCTAACCATGGCACTGTACTGCACAGGCGCACACGGTATCAGCCATCTTATGCTCTCTCCGAGCTCACTCCACACATGGCAGCTAGAGAGGTCATATGAACCACATCGGTTAGGTCACAGCTCGAATATAACCATTAACCGATGACCATTGTCAGGAACTCCACAACTGAAAGTTCATGCTCATCTCGACTCAAATAGAAGTTGAAAAATCATCCCTTTTTATATATATATATATATATATATATATATATATATATATATATATATACACACACACACACACACACACACACACACATTATATATAAAATAAGATCCAATCTCAGCTCTGCTTTTATTGGCCAGTAGTTGAGCTGCTTGCGCATAGCGAGCGCAAAGTTGACGGCCAAGATGATTCGAGAAATGCCATCAGCTCACGGAAGCCTTTCCCCTCGATCATGTTGGCTGTCAACTCTGCACGCGCATTGCGCAAAAATTTGCTCACCTGGTCCACTCTCTATTATAACTCCTCTCTGCTCACAGCATCTGTCGTCGTCAACAGATTTGACAACAGAGTCCTATGTGAAACAACCGCTCACTATTTCAAAGGCTCTGGGCACAAGAAGCCAGACGTAGCCAGCCAGACTATCACAGCATGGTTTATTATGATTTTATTTTTATTTATTTTTTGCAATGGCAGATTCGTCTGGCTAGTATGTGAAGCTAGTGAATGCTACTGTTGTAGCCTACGGATTAAACAACGGTTCTGTGTTTAATAAACACATTGTAAAACATGATGGGTGCAGCTACAGAACTTGCTACAGAACTTGTGGTGCTGAATGCAGTCAATGCACTGTTGCGCTCTCCTGTCAAGTGTCAACTGATGCGCAGCCAAAAACAAAGAGAAAATCCATCGCCAAATCAGTAAAATGGCCGCGACACATCGACTCGCCAAAAACTGAGTGGTTCACAACACAACCCTAGTGAAAGTACAAGTTGGACAGTCACTTAAAACAGACGGAGGTTGCTAATTCACAGACACAATTTAGACCGCACCCACTCGGACAGTATACTGCAGGCCAGCCCATAGAATTCATTGTAATTCAACTGTAAATGGTGCATTTATATAAAGCGCCTTGGATGAAGGCGCTATACAAATAGATTGTGCATTACATGAACCATTCCAAATCACTCATACACATATTCATGCACCAACAGCGGAGGAAACCATGCACCATTGCACTAACCTGCTCATCGGAAGCAATTAGGGGACACTTCGACACTAACTCTGGGGGAGCCTGGGATCGAACTGGGAACCTTCCAGTTCCCTAGCGGCCGCTCTACCCCTGAGCCCTAGTGTGTAGTTACTAGTTACTAGTTAGCTGTAGTAGCCTTTAGCCTGTAGTTAGACAACTTGTAAAATAATCCTACATAAACTGGAGAGACAATATTGATTTGAATAAAATGTTTCCAAATGTATGGGGTGTCTTTGTCACCGTATAATCTTGTTTTCTCAATAGATGATGTGTTTCACATTTAATTTGCCACTTGAATGGGTTAGCATTACCCATAATGTTACAGAGCAGAGGGGAGGCAGCAGACAGACAAGTACATTTCATCGATGACTTTGAAGAGGGTAATTCTCAATTCTACATCCCGATCATCCCGACCGAGGTCTATATTTTGAACATGTCACAGGCAGGCTCATATTCATTTGCAGTCCGACGGTACATGAGAACTTAATTGTGGGTGTGAATTTGTAGGCGCCCGGGTGTCTCTACCGCCTGCTGCCTCTTTTCACCTGCCAATAGGGATCCATACACATATGGAGCGACACATTGTGCATTTGCTAATCAATTTTCTCCGAATATTCACCTGTTGTGAGATGCCCACGGTGAATGGAATAGCGTGATGGGTTGAAACTACCCCCCCCCCCCCAAAGAAAGCGTTCGTCCGCGACCAGGGCAGTTGGTCAATCTCTCACTCTGTTGCCATCCTTTCTCTCTCTCAACTCCGCCCACCCTCTCTCTGGATCACCAATGCCACCTCTCCTTCTCTTCATCCCTCCTCCCCTCCCTGTCTCCCTGTAGGCACAATGGACAAGAGAGGGTGAGAGAGAGCCACACACACACACAGACAGAGAAAGAGTGCTCAGTGCTGACCTGAAATGACCTGGCTGCACGTGTCATCACTGGACCTTCTCCCTCTCTCCCTCTCTTCCTCTCCCTCTCTCTCTCTCTCTCTTCAGGCCACACAGAACCATAATGCACAAGTTTAGCTTCTAGAAGAGGAGCAGAACAGAGCTGAACACCCCTATCACAAACAAGAAGCCTTTCCTTACAGTCAGGCCTCTCTGACTGGCTGGGCTGTAACAGAAGTCCATGGCTGGTGCGTGGTTGGTCTAAGGACATCTGTGGCTGGTCAATTCATCAGTCTGTCTCTGTCATGCATTTTCTTTAGGTCTTACACAGCCAAATGGTATGGGCCCATTTGTACACTGTCCAAGTTAAATGAACACTGTATTTGACTGTGTAGTATGGACTACTTTAAAAAAAATTAACTACTTCAATAGTTGTGCCCCAGATGCCTAATAATCGTCTGGTTACTGATGCTAGACACTGTACAGCGCACACAGAACTTGTTGAGTGGCCAAGAAAGATCCCACCACCAATTAAGATTGTATTAGCAATGCTGTCTCGTTGTACTTGATACTGACAGTAGACGTTGCTTGCGTGGGTTGTCTCTGACTTGACTGCTGCACAGCATTAAAATATGTGTGTTCATATTTGTTCAACATTTCAACATGGAGCCGTTTAAATATGCTGTGCCAAGTTCAATCAGAAATTGTGCGGTGAATTATCTTTCCAGAGAAAGCCTACACATGCTTAGTAGGGACAGCACTTCCTCTTAGCATGTGTGTATCACTGAGCAGACACAGTCAGCAGTAGACTCCATTGTGATATGAGAGCACAAACCAACAGCGTCCAAATAAATAAAGCTTGTGGGTGGGGTCCATTCGAAACACATATCCTGATATATACACTTTTGTTTTGTTTGATTTTGAAGTTATTTTGAGGGGCTTTTCTACGCCTTTTTCGGTCTTAAATAGCTGATCTACAAGCTCACAAGCTTGTAGATCAAATCACAAGCTTTATGAGAGTACATTATGTTATTCTGTGTGGACAAGGAGCAGCAGGGACAGTACTAGGCAAGGTATGGTCACATTTATTTTACATTTGTTTTACTACAGGCAACAATAACATGCCACAAATAGGAATCAATTATTAATCAAATATTTCATAAACGTATTGATTGTTTATTATGATGGATGAAATCGATCAGTTCAATTAACTGTTGTACCCCAACTTACGTTGGGGTACACGTCTTACAATTTACAATTTAGGCATTTAGCAGACGCTCTTAATCCAGAGCGACTTACATTAAGCAAGAACAAAAAAGCATGGGAATACATCACGTCTCATATTGATCAGGTGGACGATGGCTAGCACTGCCCAACAGAACAGCAATGAGAATGGGCTCTTGCTCACCGACTGGCTGCCGAGCGCCCAGTTCTGTTACCGAAGGGAGAGACATCTATCGAAACAAACTGGGGCAATAGTTGACAGCAAGGATGTATTACAGTGTTTAAAGTTTATGATGGATAAAATGTTTTTGGCCCTCTGGGCTGCTGACGGAGTTTCAGCTGAAAAATGGCTGTGTAAATATCCGAGACTAACAGGTCGGAGCACATTGACCTACCTAAAGCAATTCAGTATCTGCACAGTAGACAAACATACACAGATTTGCTTTCGCAACTACATGAGATCATAGTAATCTACTAGTCAGGAGTGATTTCCTTTTTTTCCTCCTTTTTTTACCACTTAAGCTCTAAATCCTATGTTATACTTTGTCGTGTTGTGCGAAAATAACCGAAAATACAAGCTGAGCTTGTAGATCTGCCATTTTTGCAAAAATGTAATTGTTAACGTTTGCCTGTGCCAAAATAGGAAAAACATTGAGGGAGACAGTTTGCATGTTTTAGCTTTCAGAGTCGGGTTCATCAGAAATGCATCAAATTTTTCTCTCCGTTGTTGCATTCTACAGTGAAACATATACCGCTCATAAGCCTCAAAGCGTTCCACCACCACATTCTCAAACAGAAACATACTTTCCGCTTCTTCATCCTCAAAACTGGAATGTTACAAATATCAATAGCCTTCGGCCCTGCAACTGTACAGTACATGTCAGCCATATTCTTTGTCTATTCTTCGTTATTATCCTAGATTCACATTTCAAATAAGCCACTTCATTTAGACATACTACCTGGTGCCATGTAATGGTTTGTTGATGGTTTCCTTAAACTCAAACCATGTTACATATCCGATTAGCAGCTTTCGCCTTTATTTTATATTTTGTATAGAGGGACAGACAGTAGGCTGACAGGAAATGGGGGAGAGAGATGGGGGAGTGACATGCAGTACAGGCCGTCGGGATCGGGAGTCGAACCCGCGGCACACTGCCAGACTCGGACTACCGGCGAAGGTGCCTGGACCGCTGAGCCACGGCCCAGGCCAGCAGTTGTCATTTTAACTGCTATTTTTTAACCACAGAGTTATAAAGTGAAACACTTTTTGTTATATGCGTTCTCACAAGACAGGACTACAATGTGTTTGTAAGTAAGCTAAAAGCCCAACTAGCCCAACCTGCCCTGGACGACACAATGCTTACTGCTGCAGGATTGGTGAAGTGGGCTGCTGTGACCGGCACGACGGCACATTGTCACATTCAATCTCCTGCACTAATACGTCTGCCATCTATCACACACAGCATATGGCCTTTATCGCTCGCACCAATTCCACCAGATTTTTCCATTATAGCCAGCCGCTGAAACTATATCAAGTACAATCACGTCTGCACTCTACAGTAATACCTTCCTTCAAAGATTCCTTCCAGTTTCATTTGCAAAATTACAACAAGAACAAATGCAAAAGGCGACAGTTCTGCAGTGTCGTACTGAGCCATGGTCCTTGGTGCGTGTGTGTGCTTGAAGAGTTGTTCAGAGATACCCACTCTTGAAGGGATGAGGTAGCTATTAAAACCATCAATCAGGCTGACTGGAGCTGCAGCAAGCAAGGACACACACCGCTGTTACTGTACAGAGATGCTCAGAGGGAGGGTGAGAGAGAGGGGAGGAGAGTGAGAGACAAAGAGAAGACCTAGAAGCAGAGGGAGGTGAAGAGATGCCGACTGCAAGAGAGGGAGAGACAGAAGAGAAAGAAACAGACAGAACAACATAAGGAAATAAAAGGTACTCTTCATTATATCATGTCAGTTGGAGAATAACTAAAAGCTGTTTGCTATGAGAGTTCGGTTCATCTACAGGTCAACAGTGAAATACTAGTGAGTGACCGTCCAGTTGTCATTTATTCTAACACATCAAAATGTGTGTTTAAAAAAAAAACAGACACTAAATGGATCAAAACTCCCACCCTACCTACAAGACTGCAGGGGCCCATAAAGCCACACAGGGTACCTCGGCAGCTCTCTCAGCCTTGTGATCCAAAGGCCACCTGTGGTAGCAAGGCATTCAAAGACAGGGGAAAATATCCTCACTCATTTACATGTACAGTAATTGACATGGCCATGAATGGAGGGGGAGGAATTGGCCACCCTGTTTACGCTTTAAAAAGCCCTCCAATGTGCCTTGAAATCACCGTGTCCGGCAAGCCTTTGAAACTGGATAACCGGATTTTTGGGCGATGTATAGGGCCCCTATATGGCAGAGGCGAGGCCATGGCAACGATGGCCGCTTAACAACATGAGTTGTTATGAAGCAGTCGCCTATGTGTTGTTATCGAGTCTGAACATGGGACCATACAGGACCACCTAAAAGACGGAGCAAGTGAACAGCATATAGAGAGTAAACTAGATAAAGTGCCCCTCTGGGCACAGGTCTCCCCCATGGCAGGTCAGGTTGTGGCCTCCTGGTGGCGCTATAATAGGCCAATGTGAAAAGGGTGCCATTTCTTCTTAGGCAATTGGATGATTTGAGGCATTTTGTTCCAAAAATGTGTTTTGCAAAAGACCTGTTGGTGGCGCTATAACAGGCAACAAATGGTTGGATATATTCCTCAGCCTAGTAGGAAAGTCTGTGAAAGAATCCACGTAAATTGCACGCTGCGTTCATGATTTGAGGCATTTTGTTCCAAAAATATGTTTTGCAAAATTGGGTGTCTTTCTAAAAGACAATAAAAACACAAATGCAGGCAGGAGATGGCATAGTATCCATGCTTTCAAACTACATAATAATCTGAGATGTCCGTTTATGACTCCAATGGACACTACCCTCAGTATGCCTTGCATCGTCCCTTTTGCAGGTTCTACCACCTGACAAAGTGATTCTAAATTGAAAGGGACTTGCAAGAAGACCGACTAACCAAAAAAAACATCCTTTTGGGGGTCACACCTCTGATTGGTCTGTTAAAAAGCCCAGAGGAGAACCTGGGCCCCATCTTTGCACAATACCATCACAGGGCTGAGGATTAAGGAAGGAGCAGAGTTCACTCTCCTTTCATCACTACAGCACTCCTTTCTCAACAGGAGACCGAGACTCCTATACCGCAATGTACAGCTATAGTTAATTTCCTACTCTGTGTGTGTGTCTGTCTGTATGTTCATCCATAGCAGGACAAAAGTAAAAACATTATTTGATTTGGTAACTGTGGATTAATCCATTACACAACTGAAACCTTAGCAGAATCCATTTGCTGAGGAATTTGCTAATGAAACCAGGGGATATTACTGTATGTATAGCAAAGGTTAGCAAGACATGACAAAAAAAGTAAAATAACCTTTTTCATGTTAGTGGTCAACTGGCCATCAGATTCCATGCACCCGTCATTAGACACCATCACCAAACAAACATGATGAAAAGCAAACAAACTAGCAACTCACTCTGTCATCAAGTAATTAGAGAAGTAACCAGGAGGCCATGGCCTGGTTGGAGGATTATAATTCTGAGTGGGGAAGAGGGGGGTAAACAGTGGACGAGGCAATGACCTTCTGCTTAATGAGGCACTGGGGTCTCCTTCGAATCCGCCCTATTATCCCGTTAATGGATCCAGGAGGAATTCCTTTAGATGGCGTTAAGGATTTCCCCCAGAGAGAGGTAAAGACAAAGTGGAATGAGGATGAGAGTTTGTAAGCAAGAGAGGTAAGAGAGATGTAAAGAGATTCCTGGAAAAGAAAAGGATCGAGTGAAGAAAGAAAATAAGAGTGAGAGAAGATGGGGCAGTATAGATCCCCTGGGGAGTGGTAAAAATATGAGGCCCGGTGCACAATTTTATTCCTCCCTGGTTCGCTGCTTGACCCCTCATTCAGGTCAATTGGTCATGCTGTTTTCCCCTTCCCTCTTGGTCGCTCGCAGGCTCACAGCCAAGCGTAGACTGAAACGCCACTCCTCTCGTGAGTCGAGCAGGACTAGCAGCGACTGACTGGCTGACTGGCAGTAGAGCTGGGTCTGGCAGCGACTTGCAGACGACGTCAGGGCAGGAATCTGGGAGGAAACTAGGAAAGGCTGGTTGTTCACCGAATCGCAGGGATTGGCTCCCAATCAGGGGCGTGCTAATTAAGCTGTGTTAATGCAATGGTCACAAGTTGCAATATTTCACAACATTGTCTGGATCTCTGTGCTACACCGCACGCACACATACACAGATTTGCATGGCTGAGCTTGTTTTGTGTGCAATAGATACTGTATGTGTGGCGGAGAGATGTTGAGCAAAAGAGAAACACACAAGGGGAAAACAAAGAGAAAAGGAGGGGGGTTGACACAGGAAGTGTGGTATCAAATAACGCAAGGAAGAGTGGTGAGAGGGAGCATGACTTGGGTCAGAGGATGATAAGAGAGTGTTGTGTCCTTGAAGCATAGCAAGGAACGAACCTAGCCCTGAACCATGTCTGGCTGTCATAATCATGACAGTGAGCTACTCGCCTATTAGTTTGATTTGGCAGTGCAGTCAGCATGCCTATATCGCACACACCCAGTGTTTCAGAGCACAATGCTCCTCCCGACAGATAGGGGTGCGTAGTTGAAAGCCTATGGCAAGAAAACAGCTCAGATAAAAATGCCTTTTATGAAACAACGCCAAATGCAGCAGTGCTAATTGCTGTACCAGCAAATTTCTAACACCCGTGGCCCACTGATGAGTACTTTATATTTGAAATCTGAATGTGTATGTACATGTTTGTTTTCACTGTAAGTAGCAATTGCATAAAGCAGGCAGAAGTTAAGCCATGACGTAATTGTGAAGTAAGAGCGTCATGTGAATCATGGCTAGGAACGAACCATACACTGGGAATGTAGTGTTGACCACATAGTACACACGAAAAACACATTGAAAATGTCATAACCGACAGAGAAAAGGAATAATTGCTCAAAAACCTTCACCCCTTCAGGCTAGACAAACCGTGCTGAAATTAAATCAAAAACTCACTGTGACCACGTCCAAAGAAAGCATTGGAATGAACTTATTTAGCCTCCTTTTGAGCAGGCGTGGTCCATTTTCATAGCTAATGGGCCCTTTGAAGCTGCCTTTCAGAAAAGACACTTGAAAAAGAGAATGAAAAAGAGACCATTCTCTACTTCAATGGATTCCAGATGCTGATGTAATTTTATTTGGGGGAAACAGAGCCAGGAGTGACTTGAGGCCTTGCCACAAGAGATACATCGACGAGCATAAAAGAGTTGATGCGTGAAACAATGCAAGGCATCCCGGATCCTGACCAGACTAGAGTCGACAAATGACAAGTCTTATCGCGTTTACTAGAACCCTAAAAGACACATCACAATGGAGATAAATGTTACAGTATTCCAACAATACAATCCATCTATTATGTATAATGCAGTTGGGTTACTGTAAAGATCCGATCAACAAATCAATGTGTACAGTGGTGCAAAGCTAGCCCCTCTCAGAACCCCGTGGGTCAGCCCAATCGATTCGTGCCGAACCGGGCTACCCGTGGGGTCCCTGTGCGTAACTGTGTTTTTGTATGTAAATGTCAGAACGCAGGCATAAATGCCGTCGGATACGTCGTGTCTGCGCCGTTTGAGGGCTTCTGTTCGTTTTAGTTATTCTGTTTATGTGAACTCTATTTTACACCGGACACCGCTGAGAATTTTCCTGTGCTGCGGAAGCCGTTAAGTATTTTTAATCTGTGTTTGACCGATTTCCTTGTTTATTTACAGTTTATTGTACCGCCTCCCGTTGCGGGGTTGGCTTATGCGTCCCTATGTTCCTGCCTCTGATCTGCTCTGTCATAGCTATAGCCACTAGCTAGCCAGATAGGCGGTACAATGAGGTGTCAATAAACAAGGTAGGAAGAGAAGAATCAAAGCGACCAAATCGGTCAAACAAAGATGATAAAAATACTTAACGGCTTCCGCGGCACAGGAGAATTCGCAGCAGTATTTATAGGTACTTATAGTTCACACATTCAGAATAACTCAAACGAATAGAAGCCCTCAAACGGCGCAGAAACAACGTAACCGACGGTATTTATGTTTATTTATGTTTATTTATGTTCTCGTACCCGGTGGCAGGGTGGAGGTGGAATAGGACCCCATGGCTACTGGGTCTCAAAAATGTCTTCAGTACCATTGGGTTCGGCTTGTAGGACTAGTGCAAAGCAAGCATCATGGAACAATGGCATCATTTAAAAGACCACGTTAAAAGGATGTAGAGTAAAAATGGTCGGCTTCATGCGCTCCATTTCTGAGATGCAAGCGTCACACAACACTAAGTTGTGGGCAAAAATGTCACGGCAAAATTCAGTGTTCAGTGTTTTTAATCAGTGCACCCAAGTGGCTAATTCGTTAGTTGTCCCCCCTCCCTAATTCCACTGTGGACACCTGTGTGCCACGCCTCCGCTTTGCCTTCACTGTCCCACAACTCCCACCTCTCTCTCTGTCGTTTGTGCTGTAGTGAATGCAGAAATATTAAAACATACTTTTATGATAAATCCAGTAATCAATTTGTGACCATTGTGCCAATCATCAATGTTTGCATCATGACAAATAGACATTATGTCTACTTGCTCACTCACACACTGACATAAAATCACAATGGGAATTTAATGTTTGTGGAGGACAAAAATAGACATTAAGCCGATTGATTTGCTCAGACATTATGAGGTAACATTCTCCATTCATTGTCAATGGGAATTTAATGTTTGTGTAGGACGGAAATCTACACTAATAGCTGAATATAAAAGTACAAAAATGTATGTTGAGGAAAAACACTGCCCCACACACACACACACACACACACACACACACACACACACACACACAAGGTGTCTCTCCAACACATGCAGCTGCTAATACCAGTGTGGTGATCATCTGCAAAAACATGCAGGTTGTGAAAGAACAAAATTAGACCGGACACTGATACCCCAACCCTACTGTCCCCGATTTCCCCATTGCAAATCCTTTAAGCCCGAGTAAGCTATATCAAGCAATGGGGCATTCTTCACACAATGCCACTATTAGGGAGGGTGAAAGTTGATTGCCAACAGTTGTAACAATACTGGTAATGGCAATATAAAATGTTATTGCTTACATTTACGTTAACCAGTACTGTGAGTGTGAAGTGTTGACGTTATGCAATAAAAACGTCAAGCTAATTAGTGTTGAAGAAAGGGTGGTCAAACTGCTCATATAACATTAGTACCGTTGTTTGTGCGCATCAGTCAGTACTCTATTGTTTTGTGGCATGGGCACCGCAGCACACGCACGCATAAATACACCGGGCGGTGTCTTTATTAGTAGGCGCGGGGAAAACGCAAGTGACAAAAACCTCGCGGATCCCTGGAAAGTTAAACACAACCCCCACCCTGGCTGTGAAGGAGGGCAGGCAAGGCTAGAGGCTGCAGCATGTTGTGCGTGGTGTGTCAACAATCCACAGGTTGCCGTAAACAGAACAAAAGCGAAAGGGAAGACATATCGTATTACATGCCACATACACACGGCATAGGACAAGCCAAATGCCGAATACCAATCCATTTATGGTCAATGTAATGTGCACACTGCACACACCGCCCCATATGATGCAGCAGGACCAGCGAAAACAAAGCCACTGTATGGATCCTCTCTCATCGATGCAATATGGAGACGTTAAAGCCCCCCTGAGGTACACACACTGTCTGAACACTGCACGAGTTCAGCAGCTCCCCTTTGACGTTTTGACATTTTATTTTCTGGGAGTGGGGGATCGCAGGGATTTGCAAGCCCACCAACGTCCTCCACCCTGCACAGTGCACACGTACCGCGTGGCACGTACAAGCACACAGGGTGACGACCAGTGAGTCCACCATCATGATGAGAAAGCAGAGAGAGCAGGGAGGTTAGTGCTGGTTTACCTGCAGGTGTTGCCCCGAAGATCCGCACCACCGGCACCTTCTTCACGTCGCTCTCTCTGAATTCAGAGTGGCACACGTCCAGGTCTTTAATGGGACTCGCCGTGTAATAGTCTGCGGTGACGATGCGCACGGCAAACATGACTGAAAAACTACCCCCGGTGCACGGAGAGCCACGATCAGCCGAGGTGACGGTCTCACTGGAACCAAAAGGTGGCAAAACGGTCACGTCCGAAGAAACGACGGGGGGACGGGGACGGGAACCGATTATCCCACCAGTTCTAGAAACGACGGGGAAATGTAGTGTTCAGTTCAACGTGGTGGGGGGGTTGGTTCGGGTCCCGGTGGTGGTGCCCGATCGCCACCATGATTTCCATTTCCAGTCGCTTTGCTAAACACGACGAGTAATCCGAGCAGCAGCTGTCCAGTCCATACCGTTACTGCAACAGGACGTCAGTACTGTACCGGCGGAGGCTCCCGTGATTTAGTTTCAGTGTTTAGTTTCAGACAGGTTTAAACATTCCAGCCGATCCCTTCCGTGTGGCAGTGCTCCTAAACCGAACAGATCTAGTTGTTGCAGCCAGTCAGCCAGCAGCACACAGTCGTACCTCTTCCATAACAGGCTAGCTCGCGGTAGCTAACATGCCATGGATTTAAAACAGTGCGGTCATGAGGCTAAACTGAACCTCCAAGCTATTTAAAAACGACTTTTCCTTGCCCCCTCTCTCTTTCTTTCCCTCTTGCACTCCGCGCTAGAGTTGCTGCTGCATGTGTCCTTTATGAAATTATGTCTTTAAAGCAGGAAAGTCTTCGACTTGTTTGATGTATTTTATGAGATTGCAGATGTGATTGTCAAAAAGTATGTTGTCGTGAGTGGGGGTGTCCTCCTGAACGATCTGACTGACTATCAACATAACCTCTAGCAACCCTGCCCTCCCCCGAGCAGTGCACAATTGCACATTCCTTCCTGCAGCCGGTGTGTCTACTCTGTAGTGTTGTCCTCTCTCTCTCTTCTCTCTGTGCTGTACGTGGGGGAAGAAGAGTCGCGTCACGCACGCGTCCATGGCCAAGCAACATCCAGTTTGATATTTTCAAAATAAAAGCAAATAATTACAAAAGCTATCCAAGATACAGTGAAATGTTTTGGTGCGTTTTATTCATGAAAGCAAATGATGTTGTGGTGAAAGCTATTCTTATTAAATTCTTTCTTACCCCTGTGTTGTGAATTGGTCTGAAGAAAGATGCCGGCAAGGCCTGTCATTATTATTATGGCCTATTCTGCCTGTGTCTGACTACCAAATATTAGCTAGCAAATATAAAACTTCCTGTGGACGATCTCTTCAAAATAAGAGTACCCTAAAATTGAATCATTTGAAAAACTATACATTTGCACATTAAAACCATATAAATTAGGTCTTTAAACGATGCTAGTCTACAACACACATTAGGTTTCTTTGAAAATAAATAAATAATAATAACTTAAAAAATATAGCTCATATGGATCAATTCTGTTCACTGGAGTGCATGGCCTTTACAAATTGGACACTGGACAAAAATCGGTTCTAAGTTTCAACTGGTCGGACATACGCACACATTCGGAGAGACCTCCTCTACAACACCACACACCGCTATTACCGCTAAGCAGCAGAGGTGTAAAATAAAAAGTGGCCGGCCATCCAGTGCGGTCAGAGGTAAAAAATTGGCCTTTTCCAGACGCACGCGTTCGGAAGAGACCTCCTCTACAACACCACACTCTCTGCTATTGCGGGAGAGGTGTAAAATAACAGGTCTTATTATATTTGCTAGCTCACCAGGAAGTAAACAGGAATATTTGCTTTCTTGACGGGGCCTTATGAGTCTATGGGTCGGGTATATGACCTATTGATCCAAGGCAACCCAGGCCACTGAGGCTAGACAAGCACAGCATTTCTTCCTGTGCCGCCCCTCAAAGGGCAAATAGGCCTACAGAAAAGAGGCCTACTGTACTACCGAGTGGTGACACTCGGTAGTACATAATGTTAATAAATAGTAAATAATGTTGGATAACTTGGATTATATTTATATGTAGCATATCAATCTTGGGTTTCCATTTTACAGTGATGAGTGACACTCCCTTTAAATTGAAAGCCGAAGTGGCAAAACCGGAATTGGTATTCTGAATTATTGCGGGTTACCTCACGTGGCTTCACCTCGATTGCCTTGCCTCCCTGATCACAACGGCATTGTTATAATTAACAGACGGTATAAAACTATAAAACCACTTACTTGCCTCTGACTGCTGCATCAAACACGGGTCAGTAGCCTGATCTGGCGTAGGGCCACTCTCCTCCTCTCCCTTGCCTCCAACTCAGAGCACCAGAGCTGGTAGACAGACTGACAGAGCATCAATTTATTCTTTCTCTTAGATCATTTTTTTAAGGGGCAACTTTCTTAGCCTACTGTCCCATTCCTTTTAGCTCTATGGCCATTTCATGACAAATCTTGAAACTGAAATGATTAATTCAAACTATGTGTACATAATACATTATGCAGGACAGAGTCCCTATGTTTGTGATATGGCAGTAGCTTTGCACTGACTGTATTCCTGCATGGAGGACTGAAGAAAAAGTTAGAAATATTCATCATATGCCTTAATTTACATTATGCCTTAATTATTCTGGTTGGCTCACAAAATCCTATACCCTAATCTTATTGATGCAGTTCTGTGGTTAAGTTGTTTTGCCTTCCAAGTAGGCTACAGCACATTATACATTACCATCAAAACACATTGTTGGACAAAATGGACAGACATAAATAAATAGATGGTAAATAGGCTATCTGGAGACTGATGGTGGGAACAAGGTTCCCAGTTTGATCCATGGGTCCTCTTAACATTGCTTAGTTTCTGGTATCCTTGAGCAAGACACTAAACACCAAACTGCTCCTGATGAGCAGGTTGGTGCCTTGCATGGTTGTCTGTTTGTGAATAGGCGATTGATTATTGATTGAATACTTTATTGGCAGAAATGTAATCAGTACAGGGTACAGTCAAATAGAAATCTAATCAGTCCAGGGTACAGTCAAATAGAAATGTAATCAGTACAGGGGTACAGTCAAACACACGTCCAATGGGATCACCGAAAAAAGTTTCCATTCAGGTCCTGGGTATTCAATTCATAATCAAGGGGAATAGAAAGTGTCTTGGATAAAGTTGCTATAAAAATGCAAACCAGAATTCTCTTTTCATTTCTTCAACCCCCAAGATAGTTTTTGAGGAGCGCTATCCCCTCCAACGTCTGGCTTTTGAAATTACGTCATATGGCAGCCAAGTCTATGTACTTTTAATGTTTGTTTAGTACTTTTAATGTTTGTTTAGAGCACTTTTATAAAATAATCGAATGGCAGACTTGTTTGTTTAGTTTAGGGGACCAAACGTGACTTCATGTGGCAGAAAAGTCTATGGACTTTTAATCTTTGTTTACAGCAATTAAACACACATTGACGACATGTGGAAACCACAGTGGACTCCCCTCACTACACACACATATTATTATTTTTATACTGTTTGCACAGTGTCGCAAGGTCACTATACCCACTGGCTCTCCATTGGCAATCTCTACTGTGCTCCTTTCTTTGCTATGTCTCTACTATATGCTCCTTTCAGTATTCAGGCTGTGCTTACCTCACATAATGGCCTATAGCAGGCAGTCATCATGGATGTACTGAACACGCTCCTTTCTTCGCCACCGAAAGGGCCATAAACCTATCCAAACAGCCAGTTAGGTCCGGGTCATGCTGGGGACACCGATGCCAATGACTCTCCCAATGATGACAAATGTTTCATTAACATTTTCATCTAGATGTAGTCATGGTATCTGCTAGGAGGAGGGAGTATGTGCGCTCTGACCTTGAGTAAGAGTTTGGGCACTTTTGCTGGAGTCAGTCAACATGACTCAAGAGGAGCTGAACCAATGAGCCATCACCTGTTTATGTATGCCTGCAGCTAAGTTAAAAAAAAAGGCATTGGAGTCACTGCAGGGACAAATTTGACAGTAAACTATTCATGAAATACAATGCATGACAGACACCTTTGACAGGTGGTGCCCACTTGATAACCTCAAAGAACACCCTTATTCTCACATACCCCCTATCCTCTGACATTCAAAACAGCTTTCTACAGAAGCTTTGAACAGCACAAGTGAAATGTATTCTATGCATGGGTAAAGCAAGGCCTTAGGCCTATGCACACCTGATCAGCTCAGAGACAGGTGCATTATTGTGCGTTTTATTCTATATTCTATACATTGGTAAATACATTGAATATTTGCTATCTAGTAGGAGTGCCTGCATGATTGTATCCCAAATGTATAGCCAACAATACCTTTAACAACTCTTTGCCTTTATGTCATTCCTGCTACTTTAATGATTTTATTTAATGCCGTTTTCTTGACATAAACAAATGATGAGAAATCCCGGTCAAGAAACATTTTGAAAAAATGTGTCACGCAACTCACATCCTGCCCCTTTGTTCCATTTGGACAGGTCACCCAGCTCTTAGTTGTTATCCAGAGGCACAGCCCCGCTCTGCTCTAGTTAATCACTCACTTCATTGATAAGCTGACATGTTCGGTTCAACACGCCAGGCCTACAGAAATGGCACATTCTAGCTCCCTTCACAGCCAGGACTGGACAGAGTCCAAGAAAGTGTAAGGATTACAAAAAGAGCAGAACAAAACAGAGCAGAGGCCTGCATTCTGAACCTACTGTTTTAGTACATAACTGAGTTGTGTCTCTCTTCTGTTGTTTCCCAAACATAGCAACGCCAACTCGTGGTGGGTCATTAATAAATATCAAAATGTTCAAAACCTTCCTTCAAATAAATCAATACATCTGTTTAGGATTTTCAGAAATGTTAATTAAAACCAAAACAAAAAAAAGCCATTTGGTTTATGTTCAAAAATAGTGAAAATAGCAGATCTACAACTCACAATGTGTTGCTGTGTTGTGAGCTTGTGGATATTTTCACTATTTTGAAATATTGATTCATTGTGTTTTTGTACATTTGGAGAAAAAGTTTGGAATTGATTGAACGAGTGATTGATTGACAACAAGCATAATGCACAAATGATGCATGGAAACCCCTATTCCACAGAGATACCAAAGATGAAACCATCATTGTACAAATACATCAATAAATATTATGCAAGGCAACTTTGTGAACTGGCACTGGGTGGGCAGGGGTTCAAGGCCTCTTTGCAAACTCATCTGTAGCCGCCTGGCAGGTTTGGACCGGATAAGGGATAATGCTGTATGTCAAGTGGCTTCCAGTGGATTTATTGGTGCTGAAGAAATGTGCCTAATAGATCACTACTGTGCGTTAGCTGATAACAGAGTTCCCTTTACAGAGTGTGTACATTTTGTTGTCAGATTTGGTAAATTAATTGACAGAACCAAGCACCCTGATTGGGCAATGTGACTCCTACTTCCCTTTCCTGCTGTATTAGTTTAAAAACTCTTTCAACTATATACAAAAACAAAAAACTAACACAAACTTGTGGTGTACATAGGCCTATATATTATTACCAAATGCTGCATATCTATCCATCCATCCATCCATCCACACACACACGCACGCACGCACGCACGCACGCACGCACGCACGCACACACACACACACACACACACACACACACACACACACACACACACACACACACACACACACACACACACACACACACACACACACACACAGATGAAACTATGGGTATATAAATAATTACTTAGGACATACTGCCACCTTGTGGCTGTTCATGTAGATCACAAGGACAGATGCATAATGATGCTTTGTGTTGCAATATGAATAGCCTACAACTGGCAGAACTGATCTGTTCTTCATTGAACTAATACAATTAATATTAAAGATCAGAACGCACATGTACAGCAAACAAATACGAATGTTCACCACTGTCTCTCAGTTACGTGGTCCCTAGCCCTGGTCCAGACCTAGCCCCTCTCGGAACCCTCTGTAAAGCTTTTCTGAAATTTGGATGTCACTTTGCGTAGGGTCCCTGTGCTTATCTATATTTTCGTATTGAAATGATAGAATGCGGACATAGGAGATATTCGCAGCGGTATTTATAGGTACTTATAGTTCACAGATTCAGAAGCCGTCAAAGGAAAAGAAGCTGTCAAAGAGCGCAGAAGGACGTTTCCGAAGGTATTTACGTTTATTTATGTGTGCGTACCCGGTGGCAGGGTGGAGGTGGAATAGTACCCCATGCTCTGGGTCTAAAAAATGTCAGAAACTTCAGTAGCATTGGGTTCTGCTTGTAGGGCTAGTCCAGACCAGTGCTTACAGCGGGTCTCTCTCTGACGCCCTGTGGAAGTCGCTTCCGCAGCCCTCTAGCGATTTTCTCACTCCAAGTGTTTAGTGTTTACAATTCCCAGTAAATAAACAAAACGACGTAACTACTCACCGAAACAAAGCCTGCTAGACCTTGGTAAAAGTCTATTCTCTGAGCTGGGAAGCGTCTCAGGTCCCCAGCTTCTCTAAAATACACTATTTTAATCATTAAATAAAATTAATCCAACCAGATCGGCGCAGGAAAAACCCGGAAATGCCGTAGTAGAAGAAATGACTGCCTGGTAAATTCAGGGTACATTGCGTTATTAAAATGGCACAACGTGCATTTTAGAGAGGAGCTGGGGACCTGAGAGGCTGAGATGCTTCCCAGCTTCGAGAATAGACTTTTACCAAGGTCTTCAGGCGTTGTGTCGGTGAGTAGTTAAATCGCTAGAGGGCTGCGGAAGGGTAACAGGTCATCTCGCCCCTTTGCCAATTCGCCCCCGCAAAAAGTGAAGACGGCTCGCCCCGGAATCTCGAAAAGTGAAGACGGCTCGCCCCAAGCCGTGGATAGCTCGCCCCCAAAGCGTGGATATCTCGCCCCACTGGACCAATACGTGGTCCCATCATGACTCCTAGATAAGTGCTATTTATACAACAGGCATTTGTACAGAATCAATATCATCCTTTTTGGCTCATGCTAGGCAATATTTCTCTATGTATGACATCCTTCTTGCAACCTTGGTTAATGTCCCTATATATGACAAATACTGAAAATAGGTAGACATAATAGACATAGATCTGCTATTTTCGACTATTTAGAAAATAGGACTACATATTTTCTTTTCAAACAAATTCAAATTCAAACTAAATTGAAATTAATTTCTTTAGCCTATAATGCCAAAATAGTAGCCTGACACATTTTTATTTCGTATAACCTTTTTAATGGGTGTGGCTAGCGATTCAGGTGCTGGAGCCAGGCTACCAACATAGAGTTGTTTAATACAAACAACAATCCATTGAATCACAACCCTGAGACTCCCTGGTGCCTCAGGTAGGCTGGTCAGTGTGCATATGTACAGGATCACATCATGAGTTCAGGTCCAACTTGGTACCAGTGACACAAGTTATCTCTTTCCAGTCTCACTCTGCTTGCTACACGTACTGCTGAAGCAGAATTCCTCATACATAATCTCCACGTCAAATAGCACTGATCTTTCTCCCATAAATTCTACTATTCAAAGGGGTCGTATGCTGAGGGTTATGTCTTTGGCAAGTTTCGGGGCAATATAACGCTCTTCTCTAAGCAGCCTTAGCAGAAGGTCCTGAGTGTCCTGAGGCCAGCGGTACAGCCTGGTGCTCTGGAGCCAGCTGGGAACATGCTTCTGTAACACACAGGTTCAACGGTTGATTTAATATACTTTACAGTCATTTGAGTCATTATAATGTATCTATCATCCGCATTGTACTTAAATACTCAACATTTTAAATTTTAAACTAAGCGTTATGAAAATATTCCCAAAATAGAGACACCAGGGTTAAATTAATGACTAGAGGTGGAGATTGGCTGATGAAAGCAGAGGTTGGATGGAATGAATGAATTTCCCAGCATGCCCCCCAGCAAATCCAACCCTGACCTTTTTTGTATGAGCCTGGAAGAAGGAAACAACACGAGGAGGAAAAAATGACTTGAAGGAGAGGATGTGATGAAGAGTGACCTATTTCTTTGTTTGTTGTTGCAATGCATTTTTACAAACAAATGCTACTCGGTATGCATTTCTATGTGTTAATGTTCTTCCCTGGCTCCATTCATGCACATTCGCAGCACTCATAATTACAACAGAGGGTACTGGTATAACTGAGTTCATGTAATGATCAAAACATATGATGGTGGATCATGGTGAATAGTTGGCTCTCACCAGTTTGTAATCATGTTTCAAATGCTAAAATGCTTTTTCCACTTAGTCCTACCTTGGTTGCAGAGGGAAATAATACTGGAACCAGTCTGAAATTCAGGCAGTGTTGTTGGATGAACTCATTTTGAAGCTGAACCAAGAAGAGAATAGTTAGAGATCATGGTGTTCTTCCTCACTCATTTAAACAAAGCTTTTTTTGTATGGGGGAGTGTGGGTGGACACGGGGGATTGTCATTCTGAAACAGGAAACAGCCTTCTGCAAACTGTTGCCACAGAACTGCAGCATTAAAGATGAATGCACTGGCACTAGCAATGTATATTATAATAGACTTCATATCTGCAGTTAATGTCGCTCACCTGCACAAGAGCCTGTGATTCTATATCTGCTACCATTTATATCTGCTGCTAAATGTAGTAACAATATTTTGCCTTATTTAATTTCTATTTTACCATAATGTGTATTTTACATTGAAGGGGGTGCGTGCACCCCCTGTGGTGAACAAACGCCTTCTAGGGGGTGTGTGACATGAAGGCTAATGGTGGTGCTATGGTTTTATTTTAAATATATGAACATAATACATATTATGCAAATATATGGCAAGTATATGCAGAATATATGCCATTCAGGTTCATATGTGAACATAAGTGGATATATGAAATATATGTCTCTAGCTTATACGACATATATGCACTATATGCAGGCGACAACTTCAAATAATATGTACCTATATGTTGCACTGTTTGCACATAAAACAAAAAATAAATGTTCATATAATTCATTTCCATGTGCCTCAGCTTCAGCTAGGTAACAGGGAGTGCACAGCCAAAAAGGTTTGGGAACCACTGAGGGATGGTGGGTGCAGGTCTAACTGACATATAAGTGATCTGTTTAACGTCTCATGAGGTAATTTCCTCATTATTATTTCATCATTTTCTTGCTGACACTTTAATCAAATTGAATTGAATTGAATTAGCATATATCATGTGGGTGAGAAGTACATGCAATGACATTGCTGTGCCACCGGAGGGTGATATTTCAAGAGGACATTCCATAAACATCTGTAAACATCACATCAAAGGGCAGAGTTGTGAATTAGCCTCATTGTGGAAGTGAAAGATAACAGATAACAAAGATAATCATGAGAAGGGCAGTTTCCACAGTTATTACATAAAATAATAAAATGTAACATTACCTAGATTTGAGACAAATCTACGAGTAAGACAAAAACAGGGATGGCAGGTTGAATGAAAGTGGTATATAAATAAATATGTTCCTACTGCTTACCTGATTGTGAATGTACTTAGTGTGGAGACCATGCTCATCTTCTCCGGCTCCCTCCACGTCTAGCTTGTACCTCGGGCTGATGACCATGATGATCAACACCGATTTCTGTAACAGACCATCTGGCCATCAGCTTACACTGCATGACCTCACAGATGCCCATCATCAACCTGCATGCCCTTGAACAAGACACCTTCCTGAAAAGTCACTCTGGAGCCCATTGTCAGCTACGCTCCTACTATATTCCTGTAGAATAGAGATGCCAATAGATACCATATTGTCTTGAGACTATAGCAGCTTTGGTCTCTACTGCATGGCTCTGATATAGAGTAATAAAACAAGTCAGGTTAGTTATTTGATCAAATCGGTGCACAGAAACCATGCATTAAGATTACAGACGGAGATTATGACATGTTAGGTTAGGGCCTAGACTTACATCATTCAGATAGCTGTCCATCCATTTGGTGATGTCCATTCTTCTGATTGGATTATCAAAGATATCAATCTGTAGATATAAAAAAAAGATGAATTAGGTTGTTATGTTGTAGTTTTTTTACAACATAGTATTCTCAAAGCAATTATTCACATATATTTTTCCATACACCCAAATGGCAGCACAAACACTAAAACTAAATCTTCAAAGAAACACCAGGATATGTCCATGAATACAAAGCAAGAAAAGCAGTCGATCTGCTATTATTGAAAATATTACAACATGCCCAAAATAGGGACGCCAGGTTGAAAGTGGTCAAAAATCAGCACACATCGGCTACATAATTTCTGATACCGATGACATCATAAAGGTTAAATACAGTATAGAGCTCAACCGTTTCACAGCGATTTTTTCCTCCTGGATGGTTTGGAATGTAAACACATGTCTTTTGGTTCGGCGGCGATCCACGCATTGTTAACAGCAGATCCGAGTCGCAAGTACAAGCCCCCGGCTGGCAAAATGGATCGCAGAACTGTGATTATTCTTTGCTTGCTACTGTCGGGAGATGTCCATTTCAACCCTGGACCGATTACTCGTTCACAAGCGAGGCTGCACTTACAGCAGCAACGGTTGCTTCCGCAAACAGCGACCGTTTCCATCGCTACGCACCACGCTACGCACCACGGCTTCCACGCCCTCCAGAGCGCCGCCTCCTGCACCACGGACGCAACTTCAAGATCGGCGCGGGATACCGCTGCAGGCGTCTTGTTTGCTGGGACCGACCCAACGGCAGCGATCATCGAGGAACATCCCCCCCTCCCCCACACCCCCAGTCAATCCAGGGCCACTGAGGACAATGGACCACCACCCTCCCCCACCCCAGCCGCGGACCCAGTATCACTGTCTACAGTCAACACGGCCACCATAAGGATGGATCTGACTACAGGCATTACCAGGTTCAACGGCGCCCCCCCCCACATTCCACCGCCCCTCCCCACTCACACTTCAGCCACGGACATTCCACCGCCCATCCCCAGTCACACCTCAGACTACTTCATCACCGACGAAATTAACACAATCGTCGCAACCAAAGGCCTTCACCTGTTCCATTTGAATGTAAATAGCCTCAGCCCTAAACTGGCTGAAATCAGGCATCTCTTTCAAAACGGTAAGGCAAATATCCTGTGTTTCTCTGAGACAAAGCTGGACCAATCCACCAAGGATCCAGAGATAGAAATAGAACACTATACTATCATTAGGAACGACAGAAACAGGCATGGTGGTGGCGTGTGCATGTATATTCACAAAGACACTGAATATGTTACTCGTACTGACTTACAGCATGATGAAATTGAAACTGTGTGGGTTGAATTAATTTTCAAAAATGCTAAATCAGTATTAGTTGGCACCGTCTATAGACCGCCCGATCAGAATGGTTTCTATGATATACTTGAGGGGTGCTTGGCTGGGGAGGATTGTGTAGAGAAAATCCTGATTGGCGACTACAATACGGATATGCTTCGTAAGGAAGCACCTGTGTTTAAGTCATTTAGTCGTTTTTGTGATCTGCACGGTGTCAGTCAGCTAATTACCCAACCCACAAGAGTGTGTGATTCTACTCAAACTGTCATTGATCTCATTCTGACCTCGGACAAATCCAGAATCTCCAAGAAAGGGGTTATTGTATGTGGGCTCAGTGATCATTTTATGATTTTCTGTACCCGCAAAATACAAAAACTAAAGTATGACTGTCACAAAACAGTCATATCTAGGGACCTCAAAACCTACTCTAGTGAGGCCTTTAACCGTGAACTGGAGAGTCTGGATTGGTCCGATGTGCTCAGGAGCTCACTAGTCGAAGAAGCATGGCTTGGCTTTAAAACCAAATTTACATCAGTACTAAACATCATGGCTCCTTTGAGAACCATCAGGGTCAAAACCCGCTCGGAGCCATGGATGAATTCGGACATTCTGACTGCAATGAAAGCCAGAGACAACAAATGCTCTGAACTTCTTAAATGCAAGTCCATGCTAGCCAAGCGCTTCGACAGTAATCTCCAAACCAAACTGTGCAACCTAAAAACCCAGTGTAACAAGCTAAGAAACGGTGTAATTGCCATGACCAAATCTGCCAAATGTAACTTTATCAATGATAAAGCCGAGGAAATCAAAAACAATCCTCGGGAACTCTGGAAGTTACTAAACAACCAACTAGGCTGTGGTCAGAAACTAAAAACCAGGTTTACTAACATAAACATCAAATCGAATAACACCCTCATCACTGACAAGCTTGATGTAGCCAACCACCTGAACATCTTCTTTACAAACATTGCAACAAAGCTGGTTAGCAAACTGCCCTCCCACTCTGGGCGTTTTGGTGTAGAGCACATCAAAGCCTTCTACAAAAACCTTGGTGTTTGTAAAGATGATTTCAAAATGGCAATGGTAACAACCGAGGAGGTACTTAAAAAACTGAGTGCCCTCCAACCCCACAAGGCCACTGGCCATGACAATATCCCCTCCAAATTTCTCAGAGACTCAGCCTTTTCCATAGCTCCAGTCATCACCCACATAGTTAACCTCTCCATCAAACAGGGACAGGTCCCCCAAGATTTTAAACTGGCCAAAGTAACCCCCTTGTACAAAAAAGGGAGTAAATTAGAACCCGGCAACTACCGACCTATTTCTATTCTAAGCTCCATCTCGAAAGTGATGGAAAAAATAGTCTATGAACAGGTTGAAAAGTATCTTGCCACTAATAAATTGCTGTACGAGTTCCAATCTGGCTTCAGAACATCCCACTCCACTGACACATGCCTCCTCTATTTGAGCGACCACATCAAACACGAGGTGGACGCTGGAAAATACTGCGGCATGGTCATGCTGGACCTCCAAAAGGCTTTTGACACCGTGAACCACTCCATACTGGTTAACAAGCTTAAAGCTATTGGTTTTGATAGCACATCAGTGAGCTGGATGCAATCCTACCTGGAGGGGAGAGAACAGATGGTGGAGGTGAACGGAACACTGTCCCCTCCCCTCCCAGTGAGCTGTGGCGTCCCACAAGGAAGCATACTAGGGCCTTTACTGTTCCTAATATATGTTAATGACATGACTTCAGCTTGTGACTGCAACTTGTTCCTGTTCGCAGATGACTCAGCACTGCTGGTCTCGGACAGGAACAAACTGCAGGTTGAAAAGACCCTCAGCTCTGAACTCGGTAGAATCTGCACCTGGCTCGCTGATAACAAACTATCCTTACACCTGGGAAAAACTGAATCCATCCTCTTCGGATCAAATAGTAATCTCAGCAAGGCAGATGGCTTCTTGGTTAGAGTGGGTGACAATATTATCACACGAAAAGATCAAATTACCTACCTAGGTTCCATCCTGGAGGCCAATCTTTCCGGTGATAAGATGGCCACCAACGTAATCAAAAAAGTCAATCAAAGAACAAGATTCCTTTACAGGATCTCCTCACTGGTCAGCAAAAACACCTTGAAGACCTTAACAGGAGCCCTCGTACAAGGTTTCTTTGACTATGCATCCACCTCTTGGTACCACAGCACCTCAAAGGCCCTTAAAACAAGGCTCCAGACCTCCCAAAACAAACTGGTCAGGCTCCTACTTGGCCTCACCCCCCGAACCCACCTCACCCCTGCCCACTTTGACAGGCTGGGATGGCTTAGGGTCGTCGACAGAGTACAGCATCTTGCAATGGGTCTGGTCCACAAGATTCGATACACCACCAAGATACCCATGTACCTGTCTAAATACTTCCTTAATGTAAACGAAGTCCACACCCACAACACCAGAGGGAGTGCAACAAACCATGTACAACCCAGATTCGGCACAAACAAGGGACTAAATTCTTTTCGCTCCTATGCCACCAAAATGTGGAACGCCCTACCAACAGTCATTAAGACATGTGAATCCCTTGACTCCTTCAAAACCGCTCTCAAAGGGCACCTACGGATGGCTGCAATTCGAAACTGGCCTCTGTAAAATCTGAATCCCCCCCACCCCCCCCACCCCATTTTCCCTCACTGTATATTGTATCTTTTCCCTTTTTTGCTTCCCATATGATGAATTTAGCTACATAGAAATGTCTATTTGTATGTCTCTAAATGTTTGTATGTCTTTAAATGTTTTGATGAATTGAACAATGTGGACCCTGTTGTAAACAAGTGTAATGCTTAATTGGGTCGTCCACTCACAGTTGACAGTCTTTGTATTGAGTTTGTGCTTAAAATGTACTGTAAATTCTACAAACTGTTAATAAATATTTCAATCAATCAATCAATCAAAAAACCGATATGGGTTCTAGTTTTAAGGGAGCGATGGATGACAAGAGGCACACCGAAGGTAATAATGGCTGGACCTACCGAAGGGTTAAAACCCTGATCAATGAGAAACTTGGTGAAAGGTCTCATCTCCGCTGCTGTGTCCACTGAATATGTGATGAAAATATTTCCTGTAATGCAAAAGATAGCGTCACATTTTGAATCTTTTATTTTATAAACAACATTGCTGAGAAACTGGCCCTACTTGTTTGTCTCCTCATCTCGAGCAAGAATATGCAGCCTGCTTGATTTTCAGTTCCAGACACACAGGAACGCACCCAGGGTGCCGGCCCGATTCCGGCGAGCCGCCCCGCGTCCGAAACGGTTGAGAATTGACAGAGTTACCGTGTGGGGGTCCCTCTACTGTACTGTAGTGTACTGTACTGGCACACCAAAAATCACCATATATTCACTTAATATGTGCGTGTGTGTTAGGTTGCGCACAGGTGGTGAAAAACAACCATGCTGTTTTCGTGCTTAGACCCACCCAGCCAGCTACCCAGCCTGCCCAACCAGCCAGCCACACACATAGCTCCGTAAGGGAGTGGTTGCACCACTACAAAATTGGAATAATACTTACTGCACTCCGCAGGCAGGCTGATGGTCTTCCGGATCTCCGGTCCTGGCCCTCTCTGGTACGTGGTCACCACACTGACTTCACGCATCACCTCTCTACCAGCAACCACGTGAGGATCGGGCAAGGCCACATTATGGGCAGGCGAGTCTTTCATATACAGTTGGTTTCGGTTTGTAGGTGGCCTGCAGAAGGAAATCATCACAAAGGATACAATCGTTGTTTTATACATGACACATGATCGCTTTCAATATACGAAATATTACCGGTATATGAAATTAATTTGCTGGACAGTACTGAGACAAGAAAGCGACGGCAGAAAAGAGGGATGATAATTGACATAGATCCTTCTGAGCTAGAAAGGAGCCACAAAGGTTTTATTTAAGGGTGGTTAACAGAGTGTGTATTGTTCTTGTACATAGCCTCTGAGTAGCTCTGGTCCATAGCAACGATATTAGGGCTATATGGACCAGAGCTAGCCACTGAGCAGCTCCAGTCAACCAGGCTAAACCGGTATTGGCAAACTCAGTGTCAGCTGGATAAATCATGTCTCATCCCTGGGAACAATAACAGGTAATGAACATTCATGATCAACAGTGAACATCCGTTCGTGAACCGTTTGTTGGACAAGAGTCTTTACCTGTGTGATGCTGGGTGGTACTGCGGCTGCCTCCGTGGGTCCACATGGTGATTACAGAGATGGTCGTTATGAGCACGAGGGGCAAAGTTTATGGGCAGCTGGCATGGCATTGGGCATGGCCTGGGACAACACTCACGCATGCAGTGGTGGACTGGGGAGACCAGGCAGAAGACATGAGGGCACATGGGCACACGTGTACACATGCACGGCATTGCAAGCGCACACACGCACGCACAATATGCATGACAGACAAGAACCAACTCACAAAGCTGTTAGCAGCAGACACACTCAAATGAACACGTCCTGAAAAATAGCCAATCTACAAGCTGGCATGGGCCCTTGTGAGCTTGTAGATTGGCGATTCTCACAGAATGATCACCTATTTCAGAATAGGGGCACTAATTCGGGGATGGTATTAACACAAGCTGATCATTTTCACTGATATTGTTTTCAGTACTAGGCATATCATATCGTTAAATACACAGATGATCAATTATTGATTGTGCCTGTATGTTTGTATACAACACTTACCTTGACCAGCAGGTGTAAAAGGTGCGAGACATGGTGGTGGTGGGGCACGGTGAATGTTGTTAAAGTCAGAAATGAGAGGCAAAGGGGGCTCCAAGCTCTCCATGGCAACAGAGCTTGGTGAGTGATTGTCCCTATAAACACCCCTCTCTCTGCAAGATGGTGGCCATACATCAGCAGCATAACCCCTGGCCATCAGTCCTGTTTGGCTGAGCGGCAGTGAACAGTCATCATAGTAGGACTCTTTAGGTTCTGGGTGATGATGATGTGGGCCATGGTGTTGCCACTGGCTCACAGGGGGCATCTCTGTGTTCTTCAGGGGCCCACAACACTGCTTGCCAGAATCAAGCCACATCAGATCCAGCGTAGAAGAGGACATACATGTAGATTCATCAGTCTCCACTGGAATGCTTCGGAGAACCCCTGAAAATGACAACAGACACGGAATCACAAAACAGTCTCCCGCTGCTCTTATATTGGTGTGGAAATATTCTATTCAATACAATAGAATATCATAAATACCTTTTTGAGAGTTCATTCTTTCACAAAGGTCTCAGGATTATTTTTGGCACGATAACTGAAAATAAAAGCAAAGGTTGTACAAAAGTAGATATCTTTGCTTTGCTTAACACGATATCAATGAAGACAACCCTATACGCACTTATTATAGTCTACATAAACATTAATGGCATAACTCCAAAATAGGAAGAATTCAAAGTAGTCAGTCTGAAATCACAACATGATCAAAGCAGATAGGTAAAACCTGACAATGCATGTAAATAAAATACATAAAACTATACTGTCTCTCAGACCAGAAATCTCTGTTCTAGAATAGGGCGTACTGTATGTTCTACTGTATTTTGTGTAGAAAAACAACAAAAACAAAGTTTCCCAGGCTTTCGTTTTCTGAGTATATAATCTGTATTCACGTGATACATGCACACCAGTACAAAGGTCAGGATCTTTGAATCTAACATTACGCTCAAGTAGGTCAACTTTGACGACGTAAAGCCAAAAGATTATTATAATTCACATGTAAAGAATAATGGTTATTGTATTGTCACACCTACCTTTCTATTATCAGTATCGCTTATCCTTCCAAGGTGCAAACCGGTTCTAAGGCTGAACAGGAAGCATTCCCACTATTTGTTCTCTTGAGATATGAGTGAGCGGGAAGTCCCTTAGAACCAGTTATGCAAATAATAAGGTCACGTGCATGCATCCAAATCTACCAATCAGGACTGCGTTTAAAGCAAAGCAAAGATATCCAAGACCCAGTCAAGTTTAAACCATGATTTACTAGAACAACACAACTAGACATAAAATATGAGCTGGGTGTGGCTGCGCACCTGTTGTGCATGGACTTGATCAAGGCACAACAGGTTAAAACTAAAGAGAAGCTGGTCTGTGTTTACTTTGAGAGCTAGAAGCCATCGGTCCCATAGCCTTAATGCAAGGCAGAATTAAGCATTAGGGCTATGGACCAGAGCTACCATGAAACCTCAAACCACACCCACACTTTTACACATGGAAACATTATGCACAAAGCTTGATTAGCTTATAACTTTTGCTTGATTTTATAGTACATTGTTAACTTGTTTTTTCCTCTCACTTTACTAGAACTGAACTAGAACTGTTATGAAAACTTTATTCTTATTCTTATTAAAAGGAGTTTCAGTTCATGTTTTCTTCACCTGCATTGCATAATGCTGGTTTCTCTGTATGAAAAATGATGAGTCAAGGTGAGTCATTTTCAGGCACATCTTCCATGAGCCTTGTAAAGATATACAGATGCTGTGTCTTTTCAATGTTCAACAAAAGCGTCCATTTTACTCAAGAACTAATAAAAAAACAAGCTGTCAAAGAACCTTTGGTCAGTTCTTTCCGTCCCAGCTCTCCTCTCTGTATTTGATGTTGGTCAGCACCACGGCGACGGGGTCCCTGGCGGTCACCGGCGGCGGTGGCGAGGCCTTGCGGATGGAGAACACCTTCATGGTGGTGTGCGTGATCAGGGAGCTCAGCTCGCGCGTCCTCGGCTTGCACGCGACCACGCGGACCAGCTCCTGCCGGAAGCGCCGGCTCACCACGCAGTAGAGCAGGAAGTTGGTGGTGGAGTTGAGGTTCTGCAGCATGTTGGCCACGTCGCTCGCCACGTTGATGGGGATGCTGTAGTCGTCGCGGTCGAACGCCTCCCGGTTGTACTTGGTGCGCAGGATGCAGTACGTGACGAAACGCGGCAGGCTGAGGATGACGAAGGCCGCCGACACCGTGCTCAGGAGTATGATGGTCCGCCGCACCATGCCGCGGGCGCTGCGGCCGCGCATCACGCGGCACTCCTCCTTGGTGAACAGCTGGCTGGCGCGGGTCAGGTGGTAGGCGATGAGGTAGTTGAAGACGATGACCAGGACGATGGGGATGCAGATGGAGAGGGAGGTGGTGATCCACACCAGGACCGTGGTGTAGGTGGCGGCGCGGTAGTGGCACATGATCAGCGTGACGTTTGCGCCCTCCACGGTGGTGGTGTTGATGGGGGTGCTTTTGCTTACCCAGGCTATGGGTACGGAGACCAAGTGAGACAGCACGATGATGCCGCCGCAGGTCATCCTGGTGACGCGCGCCTGGGACAGGTGCTGCCTGGTGGCCGCGCTTTTTAGGACCAGGTAGCGCTCTATGGTGAAGACCACGATGATCCACGAAGAGCTGTAGAGAGATCCATTCTGGAAGATTCCCAGAATGCCACACCAGGGGTGGGAGTTCCAGAAAGGGCGCACCAGCCAGAAGGTCAAGGTCAGGTCTATCAGGCTGACCCACACCAGGTAGAAGGTGTCCACCACGGCCAGGCAGCTCAGGTAAACGACAGCCGATTCCGACATGCCGCAGTTACGGAAACAGATCATATAAAAGGTGAAGAGGTTGGCTGGAAGGCAGAGTGGAGAGTGGGGATAAGACACGAATACAAAACAGGAGAAAATATACTGTATATTTGCAGTTGTACTAATGATTCGCTGCAAATTAGGTTTATTGACACAACACACAAACTGTCAGCTATTTGCGATAAACAAAGGAAACGATTCAAATATCTCAACATACATAATCAACCTAAAATGCCACTTTCAATGACTACTGCAGTTTATGACAAGCGTCTTTAGTACTTATTAGAGTGACCTTGTCTGTCTATTATATGAACTTACATGAACTTACATGAAACTGTGTAGAGTCCTGGGGGGCTATAGCCTATTATATGATATAATACTATAGGCCTACTATATTTATCGTGGACTGTAAAATCTATTCTACAAATCCTAATAAGATTTTCTTGTCTTCATATAAATACATCAACCACAAATGTCATAAAACAATACACAAGGACATGCGTATGTACCTGGAACACCCATACTGAACAGAAGTGGGTAGTAGACCTTCTGGAGATTTATGAAGAATGAGAAGTTAGTGTCTTCCATGATTCACTCAACACCAAGCAACAGCATACACGGCGACACCTGCAATAAAGCCATTAGGGAGCTGCAAGTATTGATGGGAGAGAGGAGAACAGTACATTAGACAAATAGCCGACTGATGAGGAGTTACATCATAGAAAAACCACTACACGTTTCACTTTGTGCAGGACAAAAAAACGTTTAGATAAAATGAAGCAGTGTGTCCTCCTTCATTGTTTGGTATAAGTTAAAGCGTTACATGTGCCGACGTCTCATCAGTTGATGGGGAATTTAGTCAAGAAATGTGAAAATAGTATGTTGTTTTGGTCCAAATGCTCAATTTGTCGTCCACAGTGATATTACTTTATTACATAACATTTGCCATTCCCCTAACCCCACTGACTCATCTGTCACACGGTTACAGGTGTATTCTAGGCATATGTCACAATTGGTGAGCATTTGGCATGCACTATGAGCCTGTGTATAGTGGCTATTTTCAACAAAAACATTTGGTGCAAAGACAAAGAAAGGAAGACCCATTGGTGATGAAAAACATATTGAAGAGCAGTTTCACATGTATTCATTCATATAGTATAGAAGACAGCAAACTCATTATATTACTCAAATAGTGAAGAACCTGCTTTATTGACCTTGTCAAGCAAATCATTTGTTATTTAATTCTACAGCTACTGTATGAGTGTGTTACTTACACAGAGGTGCATGCCAGCTGGTTTATAGATCTCCACTGGGAAGGCAATCCGTGGTCTGTGATATGAGGAGGAATGGATGATATGACCACAGCTGGCACTCATACTGTAAATCCTCCCCTCTTCTTAGAGGAGGGTCTAATCAGTAATCACCTGATCTACCAATTATGACATTTTAACTACTGTAGAGACAGGTAAAAACATTATGACGGTATCTGACAAATATTGTGTCATTGTGAATTATCATGTGATTGATACAAGATTTGTAACAGAATAAGGGTAAAGTTAAGCTAAGTAGAACATAATAGAGGAGAGATGTTAAGTATTTATTTAAGAACTGAGATTTAGCAAATTAGTGTAACAGACTGCTGCTGTAAACTAGAATCCCCATAGGGAAATGCAGGTGTTGTATCAACAACAAGCAGAATGTACATACAATGTAGAGATATGAATGAAAATAAAATTTCGTTGCTGTCGGGAGGAAACCATGCACCTATAACTCCATTTTGGTTTTAGATATTTTTTTGCAGTGCTATAATTGAACATTATTATATACACCCTTTACGTCTGTGCATTGGTTAAAAACATATTTAACTAATGAAAAGTAATAAGTACTAGTAAAAACTAAGCGCTTCGGACAAAACCTCTTAACTCCATTGGACTCTCAAACTGTCTGTCAAAAGAGCTAACTCCACCACCTCTCCCCGTCATGCAAGTAATTGATAATATACCGGTATATGGAGTTGCTATAGCAATTGATAGGCTCATTAACTGATGCACTGTCAGAGCCTTTTCTAGACTACTACCGTAGCCTGGCCATGTACAATCTATCATCACCAGTAAATATGAAGACACATCTATCTACTATGAATGGATACAGTATACTGTACAGTGTATACAAACTGTTTACAGTAGATAGGCTGATATGTAGCCTACATTGTCAACCGGCCTACAACAGTGGGTATATGGAATACCCATTTACTAGTCTAAATTCAGAGATCTCATGACAACAAAGCCTTAATGGCTCTATCAGTAAATACTTTATACCCCTCACACCTGCATTGATCCAGAAATCAAACATTACATGGCAAACACCAGCCTGATGTCATGGTTAGAGAAGTGAGCTCTTAACTGAGCTCGGAAAAAACACATAATCCTTAAGTGGTCGATGACGATGGGTGGGCCGCGCCGCCGTGGACACTTCAAGTGGGCCCTGATCCAGAAAAGTTTGCCGCTGACATACATTTACTTACTGTGGTCAGCCTATAGCGACATAAGTAGTCAAACACAGGCATGTGTTACACACGTTCATAAGGAGAACATCTACAGAAGAAATGGAGAAAATAAGTGTCTTGGAAAGAGTGTAAAAGGTTTTATTGTTTTTTAATTCCAAACAAAAAGTCACCGAATTAACAAAACGGTAATGTTAAAAAATGGAAATTAAAGTTATAATAAAGGGAAGTTACCTACACTTAAAAACCATTTAGCCGTACAACTGAAGAAAACGAGTGCTTAGCATAAAGACCATTCAGAAGTATAGGATCCAGGGTTGGACTCAATTCACTTTCTACTGAACCGAGTCAGCAATAAATCTGAAACACTTTTGACATAAAAAATAGCTCAGTAACCTTTTACTTTAAAATGGCCGTCCTGCAGTGTACCGTATGCATTATGGAATAGTATGGATAAAAGCCTATGTAATGGATTAACAAGTGCACAGTGGCTGCATTTACATGGACACTATTTATTCATTCAGAATGAATTCATTACGAACAGAGATTCATACACAACTGTTTACATGGAACCTGAATAAAAGTTTTCCTCGTTCATTTACATGACCAAAGCATTCATTCAGAATGCTACTACTACTAAGGGCAGACATGTGTCAAATAATGCAATCCAAACTTTCAGGAGTGTTCAGAATAAAGTGTTGATATGGACAAACCCGAATAAAAATTAATTCGGGTCAGACCGGAATGGATTATTCTATTCCAATTAAGGTGCTTACATTATAAGTATTTTTAATGAGCAGTCATTCTGAATACAAGTAGAATATATCTGTCCATGTAAACGCAGCCAATGTTGCAATATTGGTACTCAATATGAAGTGACATGAAATGTGCTCAGAATACACTGCCATTTTCAACAGCGTCATGTAGTTACTACATTGTAGTATGTACACTGGTGAGTACAATACTGAGTACATTACCGTATATGTACTATTTCCATAGGTTAATGTACAGGATAATGCACTGCAATATGGCCCTTGTAATGTAAAAACCTCATCAAAATGTTCTATTGAGTCAATAGAGCAATAGTGGAGATTGAAGGTCCCATCATCATTACGTGAAGGGAGGGCTTAGATTACAGTTATAGAATTGCGGAGACTGAAAGTGCATTGACCCCAAACCACCCTTGGAGTTACAGTACACGCAACTCTTTAAAGATCTATTACTTAATAATAAAAGGTTAAATAAAAACATACTCTGTAAAAACTCAAGACTCTAAATACTTATTATAGAATAATAGCACTGTCAGTAAAACATAAAAATGAGAATTAAGCTGAAAAATAGAGAGGTTCAGAAGGTATAAGAAGGCAGGGATGCTGTGCCCACTGGCGCTCTCTCTCTCTCTGTGTGTGTGTGTGTGTGTGTGTGTGTGTGTGTGTGTGTGTGTGTGTGTGTGTGTGTGTGTGTGTGTGTGTGTGTGTGTGCGCGCGCACGCGCACGCGTGCGTGTGTGGAGGGGTAAGTGAGCATAAGTGCATACAGAATATGCACTCATACGAATGTGTGCACGCACATTCATGTGTGATGTGTGTGTACACAATGCAGTTGTGCCTGGGGGTTTGCAAGGTGTGCTGTATGCATGTACTGTATGTGTAAAGCTGTGAATAATGTATTGTGTGTACTGAGGTGCATACTGTAAGACAGGTTCAAAGGTCATTGTCAACGGAGCGAAATACTTAATTCCTTCACAGCTACACAACAAGGGTCAAAACCAGGATGAGATGATGAGATGCTCTTAGGACAGTGTGTAGCAGAGTGGCTCACAGCCTCAGCATGATAGCCTAAAAAGTCTAATATCTCCCCCAAGTCATAGGGATATCCCTTTGGATTATTGGTTAAGATGTTGGCTTTCCATGCGGGAGACCTGGGTTCGATTCCCTGGTGTTACAATTGGTTCTCAAAAAGTTCAATTTCAAGGACCCCCAGTTTGCTGTGCATTTGGCCACGGAGCCCCATAACTCTTGAGTGTACAAATGGAACCAAATGGATCCGTTCAATTTGTACACTCTCAGAGTTACAGAGCATTTGGTTCCTAAATATGAATAATTTAGCTGGACCCCTGGATGTCCCCGGACCGCACTTTGAGAACAGTGTCTTAGAATAACTGCTATAATGAAACCTGGTAAGGTCAGTTAAGAGAAAGACAACATATGCAAATATTATACCTTCTTAAATTAAACTGCAAGGTCCTGTTGAATGCTTCAAAATGTTTTAGCAATGAGACTAGAGAGAGATATGTTTAAAAGTACAGGTTCTTGGAAAAAGATATCAACCCCTTTCTTCCAGACTGTTACAGTAGTAGTCTAACATCGAGAACTGTTTTCAATTTGAAAAGCTGTGTTGGATTAAATTCAGGAGGAGTGGAACCAAACAGACTTTGTCATACTTACCTGAAGAGGTCTTTGCTTTCTTTTAATAGAAAAGAAAAGGAAAGAGAGAAGTTGAAGAATACAGTCCAACCTGGTGCATGAAATTAGAGAGGAATGGCTGCCGTGTTAATAATGGTCAATGAGCTTGGGGTGAATTTGTTTGTCTTATAAAAACTGGGAATCATAAACCAAAAAATACACATAGAGACTCCAAATTAAATCTCTAGAAATTAATAAAAGAGCTATTATACAATAACGAGTTGCCGGTGCCTATTACAATGCAGGTGCACTTCTGCAATGACTCTACCATTCATTCACTTTATCATAACCATCCTTACCTTCATCATCATCATCATCACCACCACCACCATCATCATTATTATTATCATTATTTGTGTGCAGGAGGAAAATAATAAGCCAAACTATTTTCTTTTAACAAAAGCAAACAAACGAACAATACAAAATAAAACAAAATCAATGGACTTTTCTTATTTACATTGACTACAGGCATTTCATTGCATTACCACAACCCCAATCGACTGACCCGAACCTCTTGTTCCCTCGCAGTGTTCCAACCCACATGGTCAAGCCTCGACGCGCATTCTCTCAGTCTGTATCGGGATTGGCCACGGCGAGTTGGAGGCTTGCTCAGGGTCGAAGGGGAGAGGAGAACTCAAAATGCTCATTTGAGCTGGAGATGCTGTACAGTTCCCTAACGGGACAAGGCTAGACAGCCGGCTGGGGAGGCTCCAGAATTCACACAGCTCTGGGTTGGTTTTACTTTATTCTTTTACATTTTTTAAGCCAGTCCAGTCCCCAGCTCAAACTGTAGCCAGGGCCTAGTTGTGGCCCCGACTAGCCAAGATAGGTCTTTTTTTTTTAGAGGTTGTCTCCAGGCTGGTATTGAGGTTCGGTTGCGGTGAAGTAGTCCTCCAAGAAGGCTTGGAGGTACTCAAAGGTGGGCCTCTCCTCCGCGTCCTTCTTCCAGCACTGCACCATCAGCTCATGCAGCGAGATGGGACAGTCCTGAGGGCAGGGCATCCTGTAGCCACGCTCCACCTGCTCCAGCACCTCACGGTTGTTCATGCCTGATGACACACAGAAACACGCACGCACGCACGGACACACACACACACACACACACACAAAGCACACATGAATGAATACACATAAAGTGAGTATAAGTGAGGGGCCTTAAAACTCAGTCTGACACTTCCTCCTCAGAGAATAAATGTTTCGATTCTGTGGCGAACCTTCAATACATAGGAGCCTTTATTTACCGCTGACTGTCATTTAATTATAAGAAGAAAGTGTAACTGAGAAGTCGCTACACCGTAGCACCGAGGACCCTATATGAAGGCCTCGGGAGATCTGCAGAGACATCTGGTTGTTTGTTAACCTCGTTCACCTTCCCTCGCTCCCTCACACCCCAGCCCACCCAGACCCATCTGGACAAACATGTCCCCCCGGCGTGAGCTCATCAGCTGAGAACACTGAGTTTCACCATACACATCACTCTCTCTCTCTTTCTCTAGTTCTGTGTCTATCTCTCCCTCTGTTTGTCTGTCTGTCTGACTGACCCACTCTTTATCACCCTCTTTCCATCTCTTTTTGAGCGGTGCCTCCGCTCCATTACGCAGCTATGTCCCCCCCCTGTACGTGTCTGTCCCTGTGTCCGAGCACGGAAAGCTGCAACACGGTAACTATCATTTCTCGAAGATTCTTTCCAAAAATATCAAAGTACAGTACAGAGCACAGTACACTACAATACAGTTCATAGCACAGTACAGTACAGTAACTATAACAAAAAAATTATAGTTGCACCGCTCAGTTCACACAGGTGTGATTTTGTTGTCTCACAAACAATCCCTCTCTCTCTCTTTCCATCTCTTTTTGTTTACTCAATCTCTCTCCCTAATGCTCTCTCTCCCTCTCTCTCTGACAAGTTGTCCCCTCAGGCAGTCTTCCAATTAGAGGTTATCTAACACGCTGGCAGGGAGATAGAGGTTACCCATCCGTTAAAAGGCATTTTACCTAACAGCAGGAGCTGTCTGTTGTCATAACAAAACGCTTGAATTTAGTACTAAGCAGTACAGTATAATGTTAAATATAAGAGAGAGGTTTGTCTTCAGAGCACAACACATTACTGCTGATACGGTTCATATAGTTATGCACTTATCCAATCAGTCAGGAAAACAGGCAAACAGCCAGGTTAGTCTTTAAGTCTATGAGACCTACCCATTTTCTATTTATATACACGGATGCATACACGGATACCTGACCAGCCCAGGTTCACAAGGCCAGGTAGGATGTCAAGTCTTTTATACTGTAATTTATATTTATCCTATTTTAATCTAATCTCTCTTAGTCATCTATAGTTTGTATTAACCTTTGTTTAAGGGCATATGTCTATGTAATAAAACATGTATTAATGGACCATTAATACAAGGGCGCTTTCTCCTTAAGTTATCACAAGGCTTTATCAAAGTAAATCCCTCTCCTTATAGAAGGAAAAGAGTGCTATGTTTATGTATCTTTATTTGGATAGTGTAATAAAAATGGAAGGGTCACAAGTTCCAACATATAGGAAAAGCATGGAATATATTTTTACAGCATTGTACTTTTTTTTTAAAACTTTTTGATATATTTTTAACAGTAAATTAATTAATTTTCTTTCCATTTTTATGTTTTTTCTTTTTTTTTAATTACGCAAAGCACTCTTCCCCCTTGTCTGCTTCCTTGAGTTCCTTTTAGCCTATGATTTCTGTTTTTCTTAGCTCTTATTGGGTAAAGCACATTGAGCTGCATTTTTTGTATACAGTAAATATGTTTATTATTATGTTGTTATTATTATGTACTATCACAGTTACTACACCCTGTTTCGCAACAATAACCCTCCTCACCTGGGTAAGGCACCCGGCCCTTGGTGACGAGTTCTGTCAGCAGGATTCCAAACGACCACACGTCTGACTTAATGGTGAACTTCCCATACAGCGCTGCCTCCGGGGCTGTCCACTTGATGGGGAACTTTGCACCTACAGATGGGAGAGGAAGAAAAAGGACACGGTTAAAAGAGACATTTTGTTGGCTTAAAAAAGAAAGGTCATGCTACTGAAACCAATTCCTACAAGCGTATGGTCACACATTAGCTAAATACAGGATAAGAGCTGTCCCGGACCATAAGCACACCAAATCCTCAGCTACACTTATCCACTTAACCCTAACCATCTCTAAGCTAAGTCTGAACACAACCATTTTATATATTCATTTCAAATATAGTTATACACCTGCCATGTTGGAGACCAACACAGGTGTTCCAATTTGTCTGATTGGCGTGGTATTAGTTTTATGCCAATATACAAATTGAGTGCACATTCTGCACTAAAGTCCTTGTGGCGGTGCCGGCCCACGGGAGAGAACTGAAGAGTTGAATCATGAAAAGACAAGAAAGTGGCTGCACACGCCAATAGCCAGAGTGCCACTCTGGCTATTGGCGTGTGCAGCCACTTTTCAAGATTCCCTCTTCAATATACAAATTGAAACATTTGTGTTGGTTAATTTAGGATAAATGGAGAGTCTTCTGCCTGACAGAGACGACAGATCGCTCTCTCTCTCTCTCTCTGGAGCAGGAAATGACTATCTACCTCCCTCTGTGTAAACACAAGCCTCCATAACCGAGAGGAAGAGCTGAAGTGTAATTGACATGCTGGCCGATCATAGGCACTGCAGCGTATTACGTCTGGGGCCAGAGATTTAAAAAAAAATCGGCCAATGGACTTGATTCACGAGCTTGGGCTCGGGGTTTGCGCACGGACGTGACACTATTGCACATGCGAGAGGATGCAAAATGTGTCACACGGAGGCCCCAAAGAGGCCCAGCCCGTCAAACTATTCCAACCCGGAAGAAGGGGTGAAAAGGGAGTATGCGCGCCGCGGGTACAGGCTTTAGTTCCGACATACTATTGACCCGAAACCTCAATCCCTAACCTAACCATAACCGCAAGCGCGGGAGCAGCGCATGTCGGACCATCGCATTTTCGCATCGCATCGTATGTCCCCGCGCCTCGGACCTTTTTTTGTGTTGGAAAAGCGTGCGCACCCCGTATGCTGGGTGGTGAGCAACTCCATGCAAGTGAATGGGAGATAACAGTGAGAATATGTTTGCAACTGAACTGACCTCTGATTGCGGTTTCACTGGCAACCATTTGGCTGGGTGTGCTGTACATTTTGTGCATGTGTGTGTGTGTGTGTGTGTCTGTGCGTGCGTGCGTGCGGTGCACACAGTGTTTGGGGAGGCCTCACCTTGCCGAGCAGTGTACTCATTGTCTTCGATCAGCCTGGCCAGACCAAAGTCTGCGATCTTACACACCAGGTTGTCCCCGACCAGGATGTTAGCCGAACGCAGGTCCCTATGAATGTAGTTCATCCGCTCGATGTACGCCATACCTGCTGCCACCTGGAATGCACACGGTACAATGCTGTAGTAGACCAGTGGTTTAACAGTGGTCCACACGTCCCAAACTCTTCTCCCTTCTGGCTCCAAAACTGTGGAATGCACTTCCCATTGCAGTCAGAACTGCAGCATCACTCCCAATCTTCCGCCGTAGTCTGAAAACCCACCTTTTCAGACTCCATCATGGCCCATAGCACTTACCCCACCCCCTTAGATAGCATTTCTGTAGACTTGGATAGCATTTGATACAGACTTATAGCATGTTATGTAGACAGCACTATAATTGCATTGTATGTAGTCATAGCACGTCGTAGTACATATGTATAGCATAGTAGTATATGTATAGTTTTTATGTATAGTTTCATTATATAGATATTCCACTGTTACTTTCTTAGCTTACGCATGTTTCATGATAAATGCTTTTATGTGATGTATTCCCATGCTTTTTTGTTCTTGCTTAATGTAAGTCGCTCTGGATTAAGAGCGTCTGCTAAATGCCTAAATTGTAAATTGTAAATTTAACATGTACGCCAATTATACCTGAGCAGCCATGTCCACCAGTTTGGGTAGTTTTAAATGTACCTGAGCAGCCATGTCCACCAGGTTGGGTAGTTTTAAATGTACCTGAGCAGCCATGTCCACCAGGTTGGGTAGTTTTAAATGTACCTGAGCAGCCATGTCCACCAGGTTGGGTAGTTTTAAATGTACCTGAGCAGCCATGTCCACCAGGTTGGGTAGTTTTAAACCACGTCCTTCTCCGTCCTTCAAGAACTCCAGGAGGCTTCCTTAAAAAAGAATAAATGAAACGAAACACGCGCATGCACACGCACACGCGCACACACACACACACACACACACACACACACACACACACACACACACACCTAATGTCAGTCCACGTAAAATTATAGCTCTTTGTACAGTTTGAGTATGTATATCCATTTTTCAACAACAGTAAACTACTGCTGACATGTAGCTCCACTTCAGACAGCGACGGTTTGTAATCTTATTATCTTCATCCTCTTATTAAGTAATCAAAAAGCACACAAAACAATCTCATAAACAGTCATTTGATCTTTACATTGTCGTTGACAGACTGCGGTCGTCGTGGCAGACCCACGGTGCAGCGCAGTGCTCACAACACTGCCCACACAAACTCTCATACTGTACAGCATTCCTGGCTCCGAGTTGACACTCTGGCCTAGATGTGGCACGCCAAGAGCATTGCCGTGCACATCATGTTTCCATTCTTGTTTTCCCCTGTGTTTAATATGCATCTACGGCTCTTTATTGTGGTGTTCCCGAATTCCAGTCCTTGTGGGAAGGCTGTTTTTATATGCTTTAATTACTGCCACTTTGGAGAAGAGAGAGAGAGAAAAAAACATCATACCAGAACAGTTTAATGCATCTAAACTCAAAGTGAAATGGAATCAATCCACGGTTGTTTAACCACTTTGTATACTTGTATAAGTTCCTGCATGATCTAACCATACAGTATGTGCACTGCACATTCATTCATATAGTTTTGCTTACATGCTGCGTAAAACAGGTTCCTGTATGGGTTTTTGACTCACTGTAGATGTTCTGTCCTTACTCTCTCTGTCTCTCTCTCTCTCATATACTCTCTCTATATAGGCCATACCATATTGATCTACTGCGATGTGTGTATACAGTATCCCCATATACTGTGAATTGCCTGTTCTGTTCATATTTATCCACGATACAGCCAGGGGAGGGGACAGATTGTTTATGTACACTTATATACATTCATAAACGTATTTACCGGTACATGTATGTACATTTATATTTACTAGAGGTTTGGGCCGCTACATGGCCCTCACACCTACGTTGCATGGCCAAGCCTACTCTACTGATCATACGCCCAAATATGGAGATCCCTAATGACATTTTTTCATATATGCCTTTAATAGCGCCATTTGTAAAACATTTGTTTTATATTACTCCTTCAGATTCTGTCCAAAATTCACGCAAATACAAAAACAGTATCTCTAAAGTCATGTGATCAAGACAAATTTGTCCGATATTTCATATTCCATCCTAATTGGCTAACATTGGCTTCCAAAGTTTGCAGGATTGGTCCGTTCTGAACAAAATGCCTTAATCATGAACGCAGTGTGGGATTTACGTGAGATTTAGCACGTACATTTCCACTAGGTCAAGGAATAAATCCCACTCTTTTCACATTGGCAGGGTGCATGTGTTTGGTCCGACGTACTACCAGACCGACAGGCATTAGAGTAGACCAACACCATACCCAAAACCTTAGCCTAACCCTAACCCTAACCTCACAGGGAAGCCACAGGTTAGTTTTAACCTGCCACGGGTTACTTTTAACCGGTCACACATGTCGGGAGCCACGGGTGAGTTTTAACCCGGTCACGGGTTAGTTGTAAACACTGTCTGAAGCGCTGGTGTTGTCGGACTAATGCCTGTCGTACTGTATGTCTAACCAACGTATACACCTGTGCTCCGAGGAGCACTTTTTCTAGTTTAATAATTTGTTTCTGTTCTGTATCTGTCCTGTGTTTTATACTGCTACGACAACTGAATTTCCCTCACAGAATCCATAAAGGTCTATCTATCTACTGTAGGCTATGTGTATGTGTTGCTACTGCTAGTGTCCGAGTGTTCCCTCATGCGTGAGTATATGTTTGCACATGTTTGTCTATCTTTGCCCATCTACTCGATGGCAGCACAATGTACACATGTACTGTATGTTGTGTGCTATTGTGTTAGCATGTATGCTTATCTAGCTGTTTCCATGTACTCAGTGACGATGTAGAGAGGGGTTTTGCATAACTACATCTCAACTCGTAACAAAAATAAAGTGGCACGTGTATCAGTAGTAGGCCTATACAGTTTGTACAATCCAATCTGTCATAGCTGCTATCTAGTGGACCAACACAAGCCTACAATAGCGACGCAACTCACGCAGGGACTATATGTAAGGACTAAAAATAACCTTGCGTTTTTTGTGTGCGTTTGACTCCCCCACGCAGGGCACAGCAAACGGCCTCTGTCCAGGCCTTGAATAGGCCAGTGGAGTTGTCGTAGGACCCAGGTTGGACCTCCTGTGCGTTCATCTCTGTGCCAAATACTGTACTTGCTGCCCTGCTGGCTGGGCTCCTACCCGGCCTGCACTGTCGGGTTGCATTGTTTTTAGCGATAGAAGTCAGACCTGCGCTTGGCAGTGTGTGTGTGTGTGTGTGTGTGTAGGTGTTCATCTACCTTGGCCCATGTACTCAGTGACAATGTAGATGGGTTCCTCTGACACGACAGCGTACAGCTGCACCAACTTGTCGTGGCGGAGCTTCTTCATGATCTGAGCTTCTTCCAGAAAGGACTCGGGCGACATGGTGCCCGGCTTCAGAGTTTTAACCGCCACCTTTGTGGTGCCATTCCACGTTCCTACCCCACACACACACGCACACGCACGCACGCACACACACACACGCACACACGCACACACGCACACACACACACACACACACACACACACACACACACACACACACACACACACACACACAGTAGCATCAGTGACACAAGCCACCACTCCATTCTGTATTAAGATCACATCATTTCAGAGCAAAATGACAAGGGTATTGTAATCACAATTCGCCAAATAAAAGGCAAAAGTCTTGCTTTGAAATGATAGTGAGACAGACGGGATCAACCACAGGGATGACGGCAGACTAGTCGTCTTGCCTTTAATTCACTTCTAGGAGGGCTTCAGGAGGGCTGTCCCAACGGATAATTAAATGGGCCTTGATTTAAAAAAACACACACTCACAGCAGGAGGGAGAGAGGGAGATCCGCAGGGCTTTGAAAAGCCCTCCATATACCAACATGGGAGCAGATAATCCATTGTAGGATGATTATTAAAAGCAATAGTACTCATAAGCTCCTCAGTGGTCGGGCGCCAGTTAAGCCTGATTTATACTCGGGTTGCGCGCCTGAAATTGCCAATCTACAAGCGTCCAATGCATCGCAAAGCGTCACATTACAATGTCTTTAAGCTTGTAGATCAGCTATTTTCGGCAGGGGACACAAGTGCGCGGTCAAGTTTAAACGAAGCCTTACTGTAACACATCAGGGCTGCGCCGATTGTGTCTATTGTGTCAGTGCAGGCGTGCTTAATACACAAGTCACTGTAATCACACTGGCACTGTGGTACAGTAGCACTTAACGTAGCCATCTATAATCCATAAGCGGTGACATAAAGGCAAGACACACTCCACCGTCGGTTGACATATCGGCTAACGGAGGCGTGTTTCAATGTGTGGGCGATGACAAGTGGGTGGATGACTGTGTGGGTGGGAGTGGGAGTTTTACCGTATTGTGTTTTTTACATTTTATCATCATGGTTAAAAGATAATAAGTTAATAACATAAGTTTTAATTCATGAGGAAGTATATTCATTTTTTTTATTGGATGATGTACGATGATAAGAGCGCCCCTCACTTCACACGGGTGTGATTTCTTTTAGGATATTTCCATTGGAAAAAATATAGTCTTATATTCAGGCCAATAGGGTAATTTAAAATGGCACTCGTGAATCAATTCATTGGCACAGCTGTGTGGCCATTTTGGGTTTCTGGACATAAGTATGGTGTGTGGACTCTACTGCTATGGGATGCAACCCCCATGCTGGGCTGTGTGAGGTAATAAGATCCCATAGGACAGGGTGCCACATGGGGGAGGGGGGGGGGGGGTATCTCTGGTCCAGCAGTAATGACACGAATCAGCAGAAATGAGCCTCGTTTGAAATGCTGTCTCTGAACGTCGGGTGCGGGGCATGCCAGGGATTTTAATTAACCTTTACAGGTGTGAAACTCTGAGAGTGTATGAATGGGTACGAATGGAAGCATCCGGACCCACGGGTCGTACACCCTCAGAGTGAAATGAACACTTTCTTTTGTTTTTTAGTTTTGGGCTTTTCTGATAGAGGGAGAGAGAGAAGGGGAGAGACATGCAGCAAAGGTCGTCATGAACGGGACTCGAACACGCGACACGCTGTCAGGCCAGAGTCTATATGTGGCATGTGCCTGGAACACTTGGCCAGCGTGCACCCAACACTTTCTTTGGTGTTGTATGTCACTAGGGGTCCGTGGCTTAATGCATATCAAAGCGGGGGTTCCTTGAAATGAAAAGGGTTGAGAATCACTGGTTTAATATAATTCATGAAATATAAATATGACTGGGAGGCACATTCATTAGAGACAGACAGTAGGACGGTTGGGAGGGGACACAGTATTAAGGGAGTCACAGGAGGAGGGAAAGCTCTGCTGGCAGCAAGCTTTACGTGAGGTTCTATTGACAAGTAATGGAACGGGTTTAAAGTGTGCGTTATTAACAGATTAAACTTTACAAAATAAGAATCCAGCATATCAAATGGAACCCAGGGCAGAAATAATGATAATGTATGCTTCCATCCATCGTCAATTAGAGGAAACCAAAAACAGGGGAAGTGTTGTTTTGTTTTTGTTATTGTTTTAAAGTTGAAGTACTTGAAATTGTTCTACAACAGGGTACCTTACAGGGCCTTACCTGTGGAGAAATATAAGTCATGTTTACCTGGGGGGAAAATATAATTCATGTTTTTTCATCAGCAAACAAACTGTTTTTTTCTCCATTGTCAGTATAAACAAATGCAGGGGGTTAATAAGGACTTAACAGGGTAAACATAGCATACATTTTCCAGGATAGTGTCATCAAAAGCAGTTAAATGGCATCCAGATTGCGGGCTTATCATTATTGACAAAACCCGAGGACCAAGAATGTCCCAAAGAAATTCTGAAAATAAAGCCAAATTCAAAAATAGCGAGGATAGCAGATCTACAAGCTCACAACGTATGACACCGCGACACGTTTCTGAGCTTGTAGATCAGCTACTTTCACCATTAGTCGTATGTAGTAGGCTAAGGGGTTTAAGTGGTTAGGAGAGTTCAAAAAGTGGTGCGTTTCCTTACCATACCACACATCAGCAAAACATCCAGCCCCCAGCTTTATTTCCAGCTCTAGGGAGTCTCTGGTGATCTCCCAGGCATCGTGAGTCAGGCCCACAGTGTCAGGGGTGTAGTTGACACACACGCCGGTTAAATTAAAGCACAAACCATCTGCACTCTCTACAGAGAGGGAGGGGAGGGGAGGGAACACAAAGGGTTAACTACCAGGGAGTGGACCATGCAATAGAGGGAGGTGGAAGGCAGCCATGAATGAACACACGAGAGCAGAGTCTCCTGACTCCCAACATCTCGAACAAAGTGTTTTCCACATGTTTTGGGGAGGGGCTTACAAAGCCGAGTAAGTACAGTACGTGATTGGAAGCGTCCTGAAATGGCACTTCTCTGTTTCTCGTACCCTTGCTTGATATCGTATTCCATCAAAACCTAAAATCCAGAGTGTGCCTGGAAGAGAAATGTCGCACTCTGGATTTTGCTGCGTAGTTTTACAATAAGAATTCATGAGAGGTCTTTTAAGATGCTTTGCTTTCATCTCCCTCTCCCCATTTGGCCAGATCACATATTTTGTGTATTATGTTCTGATAATGTTCGAATGGTTTTTAGTCAGGTGTCTCTGCCAGCGGGTCAGTGTGGTGCCTTCCACGCACCCTCCAGGACCGGCGATTGGATCCGTACCCATCCAGACCTCCCCAAACTGCCCGTTCCCCAGACGCTTGATGAGCTGCAGCGACTCCCGTGGGATCTCCCAAACATCTTTGGTTTTGACAGACAGGTCGGTGAGGCGGGGCATCCCCTTGTGGCAAGGCACCACCAAGCGACAGCAGAGCCCAGCGGCTCGGTCTGCACGCGCCGCACAGCCGAGAGCCACACACACACACACACACACACACACACGCGCACGCACGCACACACACACACACACACGCAGTATAAAGAGATGTAAAGTACATAGTGAGAACTGAGTTGGCAACACATCTTGGAGGGAAAAAAAGAGTAAAGTAGCAGGAAAGTTGAAAAGCATCAGTGAGCCTATAGCCTTGCATAGCTAGACGATCAGAGTTATCCATCTACCGATACGTGAAGTCTAAATTCAGTATAGGGGCTAGAACAGCAAGCGAGAACGGACAAAACCATTTACCCATTTTGTCCGTTTACTGTTTTGAAAACAAATCATGTCACCGTCCCAATAGGAAGGACAACCCTAAAGTCTTTGTATTGCTTTTGCAATGTAGTTATTTTTTTTTAAATCTATGAGTAGTTTCTCAGTACTTGGTTCTAGCCATTGCATTGAATTTAGATGTCACCAGATCTATTGGTATAGGCAGAGATCTCCAACCGTCTGACTAGGTAAGTCTACGGTAAGCCTATTGGTGCAGGCGACATGGCTTTACAGGACACGTAAATACATATTATTCAACTATAGGATATTTCATTCCTTTCTTCCTGGTCTGGAGTGAAGACAGGTTACAACATGTTGCTGTTAGGTGGAAACCTTGTATGTCCGAAACCTTTCCTTTTTTATTATTACATAAAATAAATAAATAAACATTTTCAATTAGTGAAAATAGCCAATCTACAAGCTCTGCATTAATTTACGAAAAAACGTAAAACATAATTTAACCTTCAAAAGCTCAAGGTATTCCTTTCATGTTAATATTTATCAATTTTTTTCTTTCTTTTTTTTTTACAGTTTGAAATCTAGGCGATTGCATCTGTTTGTGGTACGGGTGGTGGGGTGGAGAGAGGATAAATCGTATCCTGCTGACTAAATACAGGGAAAACCTTGGCTCAAATTACTCATGAGCAATGGAAGCTTTAGAGCCAGTTCTGTACGAGGACTATCAGGAGATGACGTCATGGCTCGCTTTGGCTAATTGGACGTACAGTATGACTCCCATACAGTTACGATAATGGCAGCACTGTAATTGCTAAGAGGACGGTTGGGCTGTCGATCAGTCCACACGCGGAGAAGTATGTATACAATGCGCTGTGTGATGTATTTGCGGCTTGTTTAGGCTCACGAGAGGCCTCTAGCTTGAGCCTGAGCGGACATTCTAATTTTTTGATGGCGAGCTGAGCATCATCCATTTCCTCTCTAGGTCACTGATGACATGAAATTGAAGCCTTGCTTCCTTCGCCATCAGAGGACGTGGTCGTGTTTGGCCATTATTGAGTATGCTGGACGGCATGTTTCCATTACCGCATCGTTGCTGTCGGACAGACACCTCGTATCTCCACATTTCAACGTTTGTATAATTTTCGTAAATTAATGCCCGTACTAGTTCATCGTACTGTTCTACAATTGTCGCACAGGGGACAGTTGGGGGGACAGGGGATTTAAAAAAAAGGGGGAAAAGTACAATGTAAAAAGTGTCACATAAAAGTAGTGAAAATAGCAGATCTGCTATTTTGTACTATTTTATATATTTTTTGTAATAGTAATAAAATAAAAAAAGAACGCTTTTGGAGATACAAGGTTTCCACCCAACAGCGTCCCCATTATCCACCCCCCCCCCCTCCATCTTCAGTGATAAGGCCCTGGGGTGTGTTTGTGCAGGGCAGTAAAGCAGAGATAAAGGCCCACGTCCGTCTCACCCCTGGGAGTGCTCAGCCGGTACCTCTGCCATCAACAACACCCCCACGCGCACCTCGTCGCTGTCGGCCGGAAAACACGGATGTCCAACAGTTCTCCTTAACCACTTAAACCCTCTAGTGAAACGGACTCAGAAGACCGTCTTTTTTCCACCACATTTGGTGGAAGAGCTACAAGCTCAAAATGTGCCAGACCTCCCTAAAATGTGTCAGACCTCCCTAAAATGTGTCAGACCTCCCTCCCTCTCTCTCTCTCTCTCTCTCTCTCATATAAGAAAAAAACATAAAAAGATAAAAAGTAATATGGAGATACAAGGTTTATGTGATCCTGCAGCTACACAGCTGCTGTGCTGGGGCATCGATACGGCCCTCTGTATCACTTACTGCTGCTGGGCTGTCATAAAGCATGTCGATAATGCTGGACCGCAGCCACGCAAACAAGACGACAAAACAATCATGGTTTGGTGCATAAAGGTGTGGCGGGCGGCGTCGTAAAATGATGGATTCTGACGTCTGAGGCTCACTATGCTCGGTCGATCGTCAAAAGATGGATCGTTTATCAGTTCGCCTTCTCTCAAGGTCAGATATATGCAGCGGCGGAAAAGGCATATAGTGCTGCCGTCGGGAGGAAACCTTGAATCTCCTATCCTACATACTGTATACATGAGGGAACATTGAATCTCCTATCCTACATACTGTATACATGAGGGAACATTGAATGTCCTATCCTACATACTGTATACATGAGGAAACCTTGAATCTCCTATCCTACATACTGTATACATGAGGGAACCTTGAATCTCCTATCCTACATACTGTATACATGAGGGAACATTGAATGTCCTATCCTACATACTGTATACATGAGGAAACCTTGAATCTCCTATCCTACATACTGTATACATGAGGAAACCTTGAATGTCCTATCCGACATACTGTATACATGAGGGAACATTGAATCTCCTATCCTACATACTGTATACATGAGGAAACCTTGAATCTCCTATCCGACATACTGTATACATGAGGGAACATTGAATCTCCTATCCTACATACTGTATACATGAGGAAACCTTGAATCTCCTATCCTACATACTGTATACATGAGGAAACATTGAATCTCCTATCCTACATACTGTATACATGAGGAAACCTTGAATCTCCTATCCTACATACTGTATACATGAGGAAACCTTGAATCTCCTATCCGACATACTGTATACATGAGGAAACCTCTGTCCTGCATGGTCCCACACCGGAGATTGGGAGTTCGGGCTGTGCGCATCTGTATTCATCAAAGCCCCGCTGGCTACACTTGGCACGCACGCACACGCGCGCATTTACGTGCGATCTCACCACGTACATTATTTAAAGTATTTTCAAGTTGAGAAATATCGCGAGCCAGCTGCGGAGATAAACCTATTTTCATAGTAGGGCATTAATTCACGGAAATATACATAAATAGGTGAAATATGGAGGATTTTTCTGCCCGACAGCAACGATAAGAAGTTGATCTTGAGCTGCGTCGCTGGTAAGTTGGAAATTCAGCGAGAAGAGCGAGAGGTGATAAAGGGGCCTGCTGCGGAGTCAAGGTCATTGGTGAAGCGGTTGACTTTTGTAACGTTATCTGGATGGGCAGTAAAGACTGCTGGGATGAGATGGGTTAATGTAGCGTGACATAAACACATATGGGGGGGGCTACTTAGAGTCAATGTCAGCACGCTTAAACATACGTTAATGTGCCTATTAGAGCATGACAGGGAAAGTAGCAGTCTTCTTCACCATAGTGATAAGCGTGTTAGAGAGATGAAAGGAACACAACCACCGCCACACTCCTGAAAACAAGTAATAAGGACACATGGAGGAGCCGTCTTCACGCCTAAATCATCTTTCTCTGGGTGAGACGGACAGGGAAGCAGATAGAGAGAGAGTGAGGAGGAGGGAAGGAGAGAGAGAGAGAGAGAGTGAGAGAGAGAGAGAGAGAGAGAGAGATAGAGAGTAGGAGGGAGTCACTGAAACAGCGAGACAGAATAACAATGAGATCAGGTCAGGTCAAGACACCAAGGTGTTTTGTCTGAGGAAGAGAGAGAGAGAGAGAGAGAGAGAGAGAGAGAGAGAGAGAGAGATATTGAGGGAAAGGGATGATGCTAGAGAATCATTGTGAAATTAATGAAAGAAAAAGAGGTGATATGAGGACAGAAAAAGAAAAGTGAGAGAGAGAGGGGAAGTAATGAGGCTTTTAGTTAGAAAAGAAGAGAAGAGCGGAATTAACAGGGTGAGAACAAATGAGGACACAGAGCGCTGGCTCATCTGGTGGATATCGACACGGTCGAGCAGAAACCTTGTATCTCCATATATTATAGCCTTTTTTGTTTCGTTTTCTCCCCGTAAATTAACGTTGCACAAGTGTATCGCACAAAAGTAGTGAAAATAGCAAATCTAAGCGGCTATTTTTGAGCATTTATGAAAGTCAAAGTGAAAATGGCAAAGTGTGTTTGAGGGTTTTCCTTAATATGGAACCAATGAAAAGTAGACGAAGCTACACTGGATCCATTGCAACACTGAAAAGTAACGGTGTTGGAAATATAAGGTTTCCACCCGACAGCGACGACATGCCAGTCTGGAGTCAGCGTGTCACTGTCATCATCATCATCATCATCATCATCATTGTCTCCTGCGAACAAGGCATGCGCTCCCCCCCCCCCCCCCCTCTCTCTCTCTCTCTCTCTCTACCACACAGAACAGAACGCTCACTACTCCCAGGAAGAGCTCACACTCACCCAATGTCTGTGTCTCTCTCGCTGTATCTCTCTCCTGACGAATGCGAAGGGAAATAAAAGCCTGCATACCGAGGCTATCTCTCTCCTGACACATAAGTGTTGCTGTCGTGTGGAAACCATGTCCAAAACCATTTCTTTTTTATTATTATTTTTAAATTGGTGAAAATAGCCGAAGTGATGCGATGCGTTGTGAGCCTCTAGATCTGCTATTTGAGTATATTTCCCATTTTTACTCCACTACAATTATTTGAGAACTTTAGTTAGGCTACTAGCAGTGGTGTACTGTAAAGTAAGTATGTACGTCATGTACTTAAGTACAGTATAGTTTTACTTAAGTAAAACATGCGAGTACTCCACCACTGGCTACTAATTATACTTTGAAGATTTTGATTATTATTATGAAACATATATTAACCACTTCAGCCCTAAATACATTTCAGACATTTGAAAATAGACGATAGCCCAGGCCGTAGCGTAACGGTCTGGGCACCGGACTGGTGATCCAGTCGCGGTGTGCCGCGGGTTCGACTCCCGGACCCGACACGGCCTTTACCGCATGTCATCCCCCCATCTCTCTCCCGTTTCCTGTCAGCCTACTTTCTATCCCTTAAAAAATCAATAAAGGCGTAAGCCACAAAAAAATATCTTAAAAAAAAAAAGAAAATAGACGATCGGCTATTCTCAAAAGATATTTATAAAAACTTGATATTTATAAAAACTTTGATACCACTACGTTTGTACTTTTAGTCAAGTAAAATTTGGCACTTTGACTTGTAACAAGAGTATTTATACATTGCAGTATTGCAAAACTTTTACTTAAGTACTTTTCCCACCACTGCACACTAACATCTAGGTTGAAATATGCCCCGACAGCAACAACATTATCTACCACTGTCCCTTGAGAGACTGCTGCTGCAGGACAGGTCTGTCTGGAACTCGGGCTGAAACTATCGATTGTTTTCTTGGCGATTCATTTATCGATGAATTGAATAATTGCGAAGCATGTTTTTTTTTGCAAAGAGATTTGGTTTACAGTAAGAGGGGGAAAAGGAGGGTGTCTGCCAAGTACATACTGTAGAGACAACTGGGGTATACTAGGGTTTTTGCTTTCCGTTTTGACCGTGCTGGTCTTTGCTCATGACGAGGGCCACATTCTATCGCTGCATATGAACGGCCATTCCCAAATGCAATTATGCGCGGTAACAATGTCTGCTTAATGCATTTCTGGATCAATCCAAGGTAATGGACACCAGGGTGAAGAGAAGACTTGGAAGCTTTTAAATGGCTGCAGTGTTAAATGTTCCGTCTCCTCTAAAATAAGGCTCACTATGGCTACGCCTGGATCTTTTAGACGACAGTCTGTGAGAGAATTATGAGATGTAAGTGCACAGTGTTATTTGACTGAAATGAGTCTAAAAGCCAAGAGGGTCACAGCAGAAAGGGCATCTATGGCAGTGGCTCCCAAACGTGTCGAGGCAACCTTGGGAGTTTTGTAACTATCACACATTATAATTGCAATATATAAAGTTAGGAATTATCTGTAATGTATTATATCAGTAGGCCAAAGGCCACTGTGTGTGCACTCATTTCCAAATACTGATGCAAATTCTATACCCCAAAACATTTATTTTAACCACTTGTTTTTTTTAGATGTATTTTCACAAACTTTCGGCAATCTACAAGCTCACAACCTGTCGCATTGCGGAAGTATGAAATAGCCTGGCATTAGATCATAAGAGAGATAACAGGTATTAAAGAGGCTATTTAGCATGAATAAGGGTGCCTTTTCCCACCCATCTGACCACATACAGTGTAGTTAACGTGGCCGCCATTTCATGCCATGTTTATTTTAATTGTCAATTAAGGCTGGAGGGAGGTATAATTAATCCCAGGGTCCTGAATTGCTACACTAGTGGCAGTTTAAAGTCTCTCTCTCTTTCTGTCTTTCTCTCACTTCTCACCCGCTTTCTCCAATGTATGTTCTCCAACAGTCAGCTAGTGTCACTGGGCAAGATCAACAGGTTGACATTTCCTACCCGAGTAGTGCTGCACCAGTTGCTGCAGCGTGTCGAACTGAGCCCTGGTGGTGATGTAGTAGCCCCCGCTGTCCAGCTTGCGGATCTTATAATGCTTGACGTGGTCTCCCTTCACGTCGTCCCAGTCCCGTATGGACAGGGAGAAGGCACCTGCATCACACAGACACGCTGGAGTCATGCATTAGGCAATAGGCAATATGAAGTCACAGTTGTGGCTGGCAGGTGCGTAGCGTCTGTGGCGTGTTTGATAGATTTTCCCATATATCCCATTCTGACCTGAGATCAGATTCATACGAGGTTTCCGCCGGACAAACACTGGGTCTGATGAACCCATTCTGACCTGAGATCAGATTCTAAAAAATGTCAGTCGCAATTCGATTTTTCGAAAAATAGCAGACCTACAAGCTCGTATCGCGCCACTCGGTGGCGCGATATGAGCTTGTAGATCTGCTATTTTTCAATAGCTAAAGCATAACATGATGCCGACACCAAAATGGGTGCCCGGTCAGAATGGGATATGGACTGGACATGCCCGGCATCGGCAACATCCCCATTTCTGCTTGTACATTATGTATCGTACACATTATATTTGTTACACACTCAGCAGGTGGATATATACTGTAGGTGTGTCTGGTGGTTTTACCCTTGGTAGTTTCGCTCTCCCGGATGAGATAGGTGCCACGAGGGTTCCCAGTGGACAGCAGTTGCCGCTCGGCATCCTTACGACCCAGCTTTCCAAAGTACCAGCTGCAATCACGAGAGACAGCGCGTTATGAGGATGCTCTTACCCAGCGAATGAGAATGGGAATTTCAGAAGATATTACATTATGTGACTTTTGAAGGACACGTTTGCCCGGAAGCCAAGTTAAGTCCTATGATGTGATTTGTGAATTATACAAGAATAAACTAAATTCTTGCATATTACATTTGGCTGAGAAAATGACTCTATATGAGTTCTCCATCAGTTTGTTCATGTGGAACCACACAGATGTTAGTAATTACAGAAAAATGACTAAAGGAGAGTGTGACATATGCTGTTGGAATCTGTAGCAGCTTTGCACACAGCAGGACCAGTCAAAGACTTGTGACTCCAATTACACTACTAAATATAAAAATAGAAGAAACCCATGGCAATTTGAACGTTTGTTTGATTTTGGGTTCTTGTAGCCCTACTTTTTGAAAAAGTAACAGGGATTGTGACACAAATGATGTTAACCTGAACTTTTAGCCTCAGACCATAAAACCTGGGCTCAAAATAATGTAACCCTTTAATATGAATATCTATACCTGTGGTTACTTTATTTAAAGCAGTGTTTGTCAAATCCTTATGATTTCGGGAGGCAACCGGAGCATCAAGCAGGTTTCTCTTGGTCTGACATTCATGAAAAGCTGGCATTTCAAGGTTCCTGCAGTCCTGCAGACTGTAATTAGTCAAACATCGCCCATATATATGACGTCACCCTGTGAACAGGTTTCCTCTGGTGCCACAGTAGATCTGTGTTAATGAGCACGGCACCAGAACGTTTTCCCTCTCTCTCTCATTAACCTCTCTCTCTCTCTCTCTCTAGCTCTCGTTCATTCTGTTTAGTTTCACTCGGTTTCAGAAGGCTTATAATGAGCCCTCGACTTCACAACACAACCATAAGATCATTATTCAGAGTCACAATATGATGGGTGGAGTGTATGAAGCACTTCTCTCTCTCACACACACACACACACACACACATACAGTACACACAGAGAGAGAGAGAGAGAGAGAGAGAGAGAGAGAGAAATCTCGGTCACACTGACCTGACATTTCAAATGCTAAATGCGACTCTTTATGAAGTCTCACGTGTCATTTTAGCTAGCTTGTGAAATGGTCTGGCAGATACATTGTCAATCAGGGTATGATTTCCTTCCTTCCCTGCATTACGTACATACATTACGGTATCAACGGAGAGAAGTGTGTGTTTGACAAGACTGCGTCCTTTTCGGAGCATGTGCGAGAAGAAGTTACAGGCTGTGCGATGTATACCCCCCCCCCCCACACACACACACACACACACACACACACACACATAAACACACTCACTCCTCAGCCTGGATGGAGTCCACTGGAGCCACATAATTACTGGGAATGTAGCCGTTTCCACCGGTGGTGAGTGAGCGAGCGTCCCACCAGTCACCTTCACTAAAAGAGAGGGAGCGAGAAAGAGAGAGAGAGAGTTTGAATTAAACATTTTCTTTATTAAAACCATTTCATGCTCAAAAGAAAAACAGAACACTGCATAAAGTGGTAACAATCGATGAATCGATGTGTGCTGACATTCACAAAAGCAGCCATGGATCATTGGCTACTAACAATCGGAACCTTAGTGTCTATGGCTGAGCACGGAATGTGATGTATGATGATGTTTAACAGGATGTATGATGATGAGAGTGCCCCTCACTGCACACGGGTGTGATTTATCTTTTCACAGAATCAAAGGTTTTATGGTCATGATTCACCAGGATCCGGCTTGATTATAGGCTTAAAATAATTGATTTTGGAAATCTCTATGGGAAAAATGCATTGGCTTTTTTCGAGTGGAACCACAAAATGGCTGCCACTGCTATGCCCTATAAGGGACACGTCTTTTAGTTTCCAAATAAGGGACGATTCCATATTTCCATTAGGGAAGGTTTGGCAACCCATGCTGAGAGCTATAACACAAATGTCGGGGGGGGGTTGTCTAATGTCTACCCTTGAGGCCGTGCATGCTAAAAATGAACTGTATGTACATGCACTCAAAGGACTGTCGGGTGAAATGCATAAAGCATCTGTGAAATGCTATACATATATACATGACGCACACAGAGAAAGAAATCCATAATTCATGTGATCGAAACACTGCATGCTTTCTGCAAGCTCTTGTAGCTTTGGGCGGCGTTTGGCCGTTCAAACCAGGGGGGCAGTCAGCCAGATATTTCGTGAAGCCTCATTTGAAATCGGTAGTTCATATAATGGCCTGTTGTGGCGCTGGACCGGACCCAAAAAGCCCCATAGCTCCATAGAGGCCCATGTATTTTGGCCCAACTTCACCTAGACTGTATTACCTTAATAAACATGGTCATGAATACTTTCTTCTTCCAGTCACTAGTTTAAAGTCTCATTTCTAATGTCATAATATTCTTTTGGGAAAATTATGGTCCCATTAATTAAAAAAATGACCATAAAGAAAAAAAAACATCGCGTATGTTCTGAGGGGCGTGGCTACCATTACAGTCTATGATCGGGATTCCCCTCCCACTCGAGTCAAAATAAAAACCAACGGAGAAGAAGGGGGGAAGTCCCGCCTCGTTGTCTGGGCAGCCAATGACCAGCTGGTATACAAAACGGAGCCAGCCAATGGCCAGCTGGTACCAAAGATGGCGACTTACATCAGGAATTAGCATATTATTACAGGCTTCATTTTACGTTCATGTTAGACCCGGGGAACGCTTTGTCCATATTTTTTACAGTCTATGGTTCAAACTGATCAGGAAGTGAAAAGAACAACATGGCATCTGTGGTAGAGCATTCTCCAAATGGGATAATAGCAGTCATGAGGAAACAATGAGGAGTTGTATTTTTTTTTAAGCCTCGTCTGGCAGACTAAAAACAGAAGTGTAGAATTCCAGATCTGTTAAACCACATGCTTCATTGACCACGGCCCTCTATTACTACTATCCTTTTTTCGGTTTATACCAAATCTCATTGGGGAAAATTGCCGATCTACAAGCTCACAACACATTGCAAAATCTTCTAGAAACGTTCGCCTATTATGACATGCCCAGAATAGAGAAAGCTATGGTTGGTGTCTTGCTGTTTCTGGCCCCTGCACTGTGTTATGCTTCTCCATTGGCTTGCTTTGTGATAATATGTCCATGGCTTGTTGTGGAATGTTAGAGACACCTCCCTTTCGTTTTGACTCCAACGGTCACTCCCCTGTTGCCAAGTTCAGTACTGTTGCTTGTAATGTAACTTTAACACGGTCAAGTACAGTGCTCATTATGAGTCAGTGTGGATGAGAGCATCCACTAAATACTGAGGAAAAGCTCACAGAGAAAGAGGAGGGGGAGTGCTCTGAGTAACCTTTCAGCCCGGACGCCCACGCAGTCATTACTGTCCTCCCTCCATCCCTTCATCTCTCGTTAACTATAGCTATAATCAGTTCCTATTGGCTCGCTCGTCCCTCCCCCCCTCCCTCCCTCTGCGTCTTTCATCTGCACAAGCTGGTCATCTTCCCATCCCTTGGCTTTTCTCACGTGACATCTTTCCATTGCTTTCGGGTACTCTATCCCAGTGTTTTCCCCAAACTTTTCAGGTCGAGAACCAAACTAGTGTTTTTGTTTTTAATTCATGATTCTTTTTTTTTTTTTTTGCTTTTTGGGAATGTATTTTCAAAATTACTTTGAAATAATAACGAAAAACGAAATGTAGGAAACAAAACATATAATGTTTGAGAACCAGTTCTCTATCCCATTCTTATCTCAACCATTTGAACGCCAGCATCCATATGCTGGGGGGCCAAAAATAGGCGATCTACAAGCTCACAATGCGTCTCAACGCGGTGCATTGTGAGCTTGCTATTTTTCTGAACATGGTCCTTTGCTGTCTGACGCTACAATACTCAGAATTAACTGCAAAGCCTTGCTTCTTATCTTAGCAGTTATCCGGCTGTTTATAGTTTTTGATGTCCATCCATACGGACAATCTGGTGGTGTTTTAAACTGTCATGGCAATACAGAGAGAGCGTTGACGAGCTTATAGGGACAAGTACTGTCCATAACTCTTACCGATACCGGAGACACAGAGAAACGAGTTTTCCTTTCATTATTCAGCCTGTTAGCCATGTATGAAAGCCAGAGTCCTAATTAGTTGAATTAGTTTTAGGGATACTCATTACTCATATCTGAAGAGTTTGATGCCATCCATGTGGAATCACTAAATCCTTCTATACTACCATCTCACGCTGCTGTAAACGAACCTCACTACCATCTCATGCTGCTGTAAACGAACCTCACTACCATCTCATGCTGCTGTAAACGAACCTCACTACCATCTCACGCTGCTGTAAACGAACCTCACTACCATCTCATGCTGCTGTAAACGAACCTCACTACCATCTCATGCTGCTGTAAACGAACCTCACTACCATCTCACGCTGCTGTAAACGAACGAACCTCACTACCATCTCATGCTGCTGTAAACGAACTCACTACCATCTCACGCTGCTGTAAACGAACCTCACATCCTTCTATACTACCATCTCACACCGCTGTAAACGAACGAACCTCACTACCATCTCATGCTGCTGTAAACGAACCTCACTACCATCTCATGCTGCTGTAAACGAACCTCACTACCATCTCATGCTGCTGTAAACGAACCTCACTACCATCTCATGC